>NC_135497.1:382386825-382706795 GCF_052857255.1 Amblyomma americanum | reverse complement strand
CCTTGAACATGAGACACCAACATAAGGAAATGACAGGTGTTTGATTCTTACAGAAAAAATCACAACTGTGAAGCATTTCTTTCATTTACGAAAGTCCTGTTATACTTGTTTCAAAGAACAGAAAAGACATCTTGAGGATGATTACAGACAGTTAAGCATCCAGACTGACAGCGAAATGTACCTCCGAACACTTGTGATGAGCTTGAAAATCTAGCTAACGATGATGTTAATCATAACCAGGGTGCTCAAGTGCAGGGTGCTCAACAGCCACTCAAGTGAGTGGCTGTTTCCTTATTCTTTTAGTTAATAGAAGAAGCATTCATCGCAAACAAGACACCTATAGAGGGTATAGTTTTTTAGTACCGAAGTCAAGGCATTTGCCCATTACACCTTCCTACATAAACTTCAGTTTGTTTTACCAGTCCATTGTCTTTATGCATTTCATCCTGAAAATGGTAGCACAAATCATGTAATCTGATAGCGAAACATAGAGATGCATATTACAAAAGTACGCACTTCAATATTATGCTGAACATTTAGACATTATTATGCAGCTTCAAGAGTTGGCTATCCGTAGCATTCACACCAGCAGAATATACGTCTCAAGTAGATGACACGAGCCTGAAATTTCATCTTAGATGTAGCACATTAACTTACGTTATTAAATTGCAATATGGAACGTTATTTCCAATGCACCACATTACTCTTTCAACATAAATGGAAAGCAACGCGTTCTTAAATTTTATTGTGACCTCAAGCACAGCAAATGACAGCTTGGAAAATACGAAATGAAAATCCTGCCCACATTTTCTTCGCAAAAAGTTGATGTAGGGCTACAGAAAAGAGTCCGAATAAGGTGCAGCCAACTTGACATTATTCTGTAATTAAACCACATTGCCTGGCAGGTTGTCTTAACACAATGGTTAAACATTGCAATGGCATGCAAACAAAGCAAAGAAAGGGCGTAGCACTCCTGTACATTAGCGAATCAGTGCGTTACATCCACTGGTCTCCACTAAGGGGCTGAATGATGCAAAAGATGCCTGAGCATGAAGTCACTGTAAGTGAATGGGCTTGTCCCAGAAGCCAGCCTTTCACAGTACACTGAATGGGACATCAGCAAAGTTCTGAGGTTTCCGTTTTGCATCATTCATTACAAATTTCGTCTTTCCGTCACTTTTGTCTTTTTTCACAACAATGCGTGGTTGTTGCGCCATCAACTATGCAAGAAGACTAGAAAAGTTTTTGAGAAAGACATTTCAGGAATAAGGGTCCTTCAGAGTGCAACGGGACAACAAGCAGGAGAGCCGACGACATGACAGCGCTACAGGCAATCTAGAGCCTTGTCTCCTAGGCCCTGTGTCGTCCTGTTGCACTACAAAATACCCGTCTAATATGCACCACGAAGCCCAGCAAGAAGTTTTGCTTAGTATTCAAGTTGTAATTTGCGTGATACCGCTTATTATGTTGCAGTTACCAGGTTGCAAACGTTGATTTTTATTGTCATGTAGTAAGTGGAAAACTTCCGCCGCTAGCCAACCACTTTGCCAAGTTGTATTCTTTTGAGCGAAGCCGACAGAGGATGTACCTACTACCCAATGTGACGTCAATGGTGTCCTGGTACACGAGGGTATCAAGTACTGCTTTGTATTGTAGCAGATAAAGTACTATGCCTAAATGGGCTTTTATTCATGGGGCTTGGTGCAGTTGGCTTAAAGCAGCGCATGTCCTCTACCACTCTCTTCTGTTGGCCATTTCTCTCGCGCTGCACATATCTAAAATGGCACATGCTGCCGCAAATATTCATCGTTCTCACAAGTCGTTCCTTTAGCTCATGACTAGCCCAAAAACTATTTTGCGTGCTTCAGGTAGGTGCCGCTAGATAAACTTGGCTGTGCTATAGGCATGTCCGGTAGCTAAATGAACGCTTAACGCAATAAACATCTTCATCCACCATCGATGTCAGGAGACATCGGCTGTTTGCAGCTTCTAGCGCTGTATATTTGAAGAATTTAAAATCGAGCGGCTGTTCAAAGGACGGGTGCCCTGGTTTCTGTCATCGTTCGCCTATTCTCTGCTATGCGAAATTTCAGTTATAAGATGACCTTAGCCTCACTGTCATTCTACTAGTACTCCATTGCACTCTGAAGAAAAGAACGCAGAGTGCTATGCAAGCACCTCTTTACCGCAGCATTTGCATGGATATTTTCCTGGATTTCCCTGAAACTGGAAGGTTTGACAAGTGATGCTCACATTTCTCGTGTTCATATTTCTTATTTCTGAGATACAACAGCAGTTGCCACCAGAGAGTGGCATAAAAACTATGTACGAAGGGATGAAAGCTGTGGTTGCATTCACTGAAAAGCACAGCAGCCTTGTTTTCTGACACAAGCCATCCAACTCCCAGTGGCTTCATGTATCCTCAGCTCACATGAGAGAATGTGCCAGCCAGCCACCTAGTGAAGATTAGTAGTTACTTTCTTTTTTTGTCCGTGTGCCACTGCACTGTTTCACCGTAGTGTTAGACCAACTCGCCCATCAGTTCGTGTTATTAAGGTTGTCAAACTATGCACAAAATGCACGTGCACATTGAATCGCAACAATGTCGAGATGCTGCAGGAGGGATGCCAGGCATATGCAGTTTACATGCTATTTTTTTCCTCACGTCTTACTGAGTATATACTGCAACAGTCATAAAGAGATAGATATGATAAAAACTTGTATATACACAAGAGAAAAATTTATGTGGTTACCTCTGAATGAATTCCAATGTGGCTTGCACTTCTTGATTGTATTTCATGTTAAGACAAAAGTACGCAGCATACAGGGTCTCCATGGCGGCCAGAAAGCTCAGTCCTTCAAAGCACTTCGCTCCGTCGAGTGTCACAATGCACGTACAATCACAGTCAAAGATGGTTGTGCCTGAAAAGAAAATTATCAACGACTGCATCAAAAACTGAGTTCGGATTAAATATTAGCAATTGTGGAGCAATTCGTTTTTTTTAATGCTACAGCTCCGAAGAATAATTTTTAGCATGATAATATGAACATGAGGCATACAAATCTTTCTCACATAGCTGGTCATGTCAGCACAGCTCACAAAAACAAGATGACAGCACCTCTATGTAGATGCAAATGCTAGACACTGAAGGTATTTATAAAGCAACGGACAAGAGTAGATGGATGAATGGCAATGCATGCGATATTTTCTAGAGATGATTCTCAAGTTAATATTATAGGTCACAAACCTGAATTATATAGATACACTAACAAGGTTCTAGCAGCGGGTTATGCTGCCAGGTACAATCTCAAAGAGAAGAATGTGGCATGCGGATGGTTAATGTAGCTTGCTGGGCATGCCTCATCGAATTCTTGAAGCTGCATTGAGTCTGACATACAGGGTAATTCACAACAACCTCCTTCGTTACCACGCTATAATTCTTTGTGATCAATGAGGTTTCATACTTCCATGCTTTTTAGAAGGTTATACTCTGCTCAAAGCATCCAGAAAATTATGAAAATCTTACTAAGTACAACCACCATTGGTGTAGGAGGCAGGTCACTAATCAGTTCAGAAACACAGGTTGATGTCTGTGGAGGTAAGAAGCCATTATCGGAAGCAGATGAATATAAGGAAACTGCATGTTCAACACAAGGGCACACAGGTAACAAGTGTGCTGAAGAATCACAGGATTAATGAACACCTGGCTAATTGCAGCAGCAGGACTACAAAAAGGAAAGTTCACAGCTTTTTGCACTTTGGTAAACTTTGAGGTGGTGCCCATAAAATTCTACTGGAACAATGACGCATGTTAATTGTTAATTTTTTGTTGACACTGGCTACAATTTCTGTGAACTCAAATGATGGAGCAAGTGCTCTAGAATTTTACAGAGATATGTGAAAGTTTCATCTACGGTCATAAAGCAGAAATTATGTTAATGCTGAGAGGCTACCGAGTATCCATCCCCACAATAATCTCACCTCAAAAACACTAAATAGGAACTGTCTTTTCCTTGAAGAAAATGCACAGCAATAGGAACACCCCACTGAGCAGAGATTTTGGACGGCCCATGTCCTGTGCTGCCCTGTCTGTCATAAGGAGCCATTGAAGTGCCTCATCTCCCTTCAGGCTGTGCCGCAGGAATGCATACAAGACCTCGAGGTCTGCAATTTCTTGATTGACAAATAATCCTTCTCGCTGCGTGTCCGTTAGCCTGAAAAAAAAAGACTTTTGGCTGTAAAGCCTTCTTGACATCACTGAAAACAACCATAACAGTGAATGAAAGGTAATTTGTGTGCTTGCACAAGACTTTCACCTTTTCCAGCCTAACGATCCAGTGCTGAGCAATTTATCAACACCTACAGGGTATGCCCTCTCTTCTTTGTGTCATGCATTACCCCTTCATTTTTTGGCCCTGCCATCTTGGTGCGAAATTGATGGTCATATACAATGTGTTTCAGGGAAGCCTGCCACTAATTTTTAAAAATGGGCTTTTTGAGTTATGAAGACTGCTTCTGCGGCAGAATAATACCAGTGTAAGCGGGAAATTCAAACAGGTGAATAAAGTCTGCTAGTAAGTTGGTTAAATAATTTCTGATAATTAAATTCATAACTATCGCAGTCAGGCAACTGGCAGTAATTAAAAATTGTAGCCGGTCAATAGTAACAGCCATATCAGTGTTTGAATTTCGAAAACACGATTACTCTAGATGCTGTGGCTCAGCAAATTTTAGCTAGAACATGCCAAGATACAAGCACTTTTGAAATGCATGCAGACAAACCAATCCCTCTTGTGCACGTAACTATATATTCGAAATAGCCAAACTTTCCATGTCACAGCGCCAAAGGTAATCGTGTTTCAAAATTCCAAAAATTGACATGGCTATCAGTAATGACCAGCTAGAAATCTCTAATTGCAACCAGGTGCTAACTGTGACAGTTTTATCAGAACTTAGTTATGCACCTAACTAGTTAACATGCGGGCTTCCCTGAAATATCTGGTATACACTTATATGCATGGCCACACTAATACCTCATGCCTACTGCGACATACTATCAACAACAAGAATAAATGGACTGAAAAAATTGTTGATTTTGTACTGCAGGGTAAGGCTCTCAGAAGGCAGCACGACAGACTTACAAAGGCAACTGCACCAGGTGCAGTCATCATCATCATCAGCCTGACTACACCCACTGCAGGGCAAAGGCCTCTCCCATGTCTCTCCATTTAACCTTGTCCTTTGTCAACTGTGACCACCGTACCCGGCAAACTTCTTATCTGCCCACCTAACTTTCTGCCGCCCCCTGCTATGCTTGTCTTCTCTTGGAATCCACTCCGTCACCCATAGGTGCAGTCTACTCCCGACTATATTAACTACTGTTGCACCGAGTTTCAAATTAAGTAAAATTTTAACCGAATTTTTGAATTTTGTTCACTTTTCTGACATGATAATGAATGCTCACAGCCTGTAATTTATGAATTCCTTATTACTTAAACAGTTATTGCACTAATTGTTGGAAGTTATTCTTTGACATTGCATCTGGTAGTAGAAGTGCCCTAATCCAATACGTGGCTTACCCTGCACATTTGGCATCCAGCATTACTTTAACACACACTCAGCAACAGTTACTTTTCCTGAAACTTCAAACAACACTTCAATTTACTGACATGCAGCTTTCAAATACAGTTGCATACATGCCTTTTAAAATGGGCCAGGAAGTGCCATTGCGTGAACAGCAAGGGCCATTCTTTCTGTACATCACAAGCTCGCTTGCCCTTAGTGTTGATGGTCGCTCGAATTGCTGCATAAGCACGCATTTTAAGGAATGCTTGAAATTCATGAACCAAATGGCTATAAAGCAAGAACAAAGCATTGCCTTTGCAAAAAAAAATCCTGAATAAGAGGTCATCTTAAGCATGAATTAAAATATAGCTAGCAACCAAACCAAAACTAGCCTGCCCACTGCCTACCTGCAGATAGCTCAGGGTTTGAACTCTGCCGTTCAGTCCGCATGCTCAATTTGCTTGAAGGGTGGGTCATTCCATGCCAAATGCGTCAATGCTTGTACTCGACCCGCTTCGATTATGTTCAAAAAATTTGTGGCGTTTTACTGAACTGTCAAAAGGAATCTCTCTTAATATGTAGCGGGAAAAAATTTTCCTGTCATCTGTAGCCCTTTGCATTTTGGAGAAAAGTGCAAAACTAGGTACCATTAAAAATTCATAATAAAATGTTAATTTCTTTTTTGCCCTAAAATGTTCTTGTGGACAATGCATATGTCTTGTATTTTTTTAGATATGCCTCAAGAAATCCCCTGCACAAGGTTTTTATGTTTTTTCAAGTTCGTTGTTTTAGCTCAATATGCTCCGTTTTGGAACTTATTTTAAAAGTCTACGCGACGTTTGTAAACAATACAAAATTTTACACTAGCTCACCATAACATGCTATACATGGTAAAACTGTTTACATTAAAATTAAACTGAACGATGTTCAGAAAAAAAATTACAGTTTCAAAAAAGTTCACTGTGGTACGTATTGAGATAAAAATATTATACTGAGGTGCTCACTGGAAAAAATGCCAAATACTATTCCTCTAATAGCTCGTTTCATTGTAATTTTGCTCAGAAATTTTTATCAAGGACTTTTTTTGTTTTAGGGAAGGAAAAAAGTTTTGAAGCTGAGCGCCACAGCACTAGTAATGGTTGCCCCATTCTATCACTTCACTGCAGAAGACAACCTCGGCGCTGTTCAGACTGCTCTCTTTCTGTGCACTCACGTGCTCACGTGCAGCACATCCAATTTGAGCGAGCCTGGCATCACACTTCTCGCGTGCGGTGTTTACAAAAATCATGCTCTGTGAGATGCGAGGACGGAATCAAGTGACTCCAGGGGGCATCTACAAAAGCAAATATGATCACCTGGGTAGACCAGGCCACACATCCGCGTCCCTCTGCTTTTTTTATTTTCCACTAAGCTGCGTACTGGACTCTATTCATTTTGCCGGGCTCCTGAGTTCTGTTTCATCAACAGCCCTTATAACAAATATAGATAAGGCATTTTTCTGAAACTCAGATGTATCCAGCGCATTAAGGTCTGTTGTTCTAGTGAAAGTGCCGAACAAAAATGTTCACCTTCTAATCAGCTTCATCCGCAGGTTTGATTCCGAAGTGGCACAAGTAAATAGTATGAAGGATATAATGCGAAGAATAACATGATGCGAAATGACATCTTCTCGAACATTTAATAATTGCAAGTATTCATGCACGTTTTACAAGAGCAATAAGTTAACTTAATTACTGCAGCCGCATCTTCCGTCGTTCTTGCTTCCTACCTTAATGAAACAGATGCTTTAGCAACTTAGAAATAGAAACTGCACAAGTGCTTTTGCGTGGCTCAATGTAGAATGGTGCCAAATGTCCGGGTGGTCGGACAAAAGCTGCTGTGCACATACCTACTTTGATATTTGAAACTCCTCTGTTTCTGAGAATGATACGAGTTCAACAAGAACAGTACTGAGAGATGCATGTTTAAAACAGTGCAATGCACATATACCTTTAACCAGAACAGCCAGCTATTCCAAACTTGTGATAAAGTTGGACTTTTTTTTTCTGAACTGCACTTTCCAGAACCCAGAGGGTCTCCTTTGTGCAGCATCTGCTCATGTGAGAAGCTGAAAAGGTGTCATGATGTGGCCTTCGTAAGGTAAGACTCTGGTCTCCCGAGGTGATCATATTCGCATTTGTGGATGCCCCCTCGAGCCACCTGATTCCGTCGTCGCACCTCGCAGAGCATGGCTTTTATAAAAACAGCACACCAAAGCATCTCCCAAGTAACAGTGCAGAACACAGACGGGTGCACGAGATGAGAAGGCGACACAACAAGCGCTGACTTGCAATGTTTGTTTTGAGAATTACAGAACTTCATATACCCTTGCATAAAGTCGCCACATGTTCCAAGGACATGTGGCTTGCACACTGTGTGGCACACGCACTCCTGCACAGTCGTGAAAGTCATTGCACGTTTGACAGCTCAAGTTCTTTTTTTGTTAGCAGTAGGGACGGTGTGCTGACGCATTGTTCTCGTAGTCTGAATATCCTAGCTGCCCCAATAATCTCACAGACCACCTGTTCACTGTGTGTTTTCAGCACTTTGCATTGATGATTGATTGAGGAATTGATTTTGCATTGTTGCATTGAGCACTACAGCGTATTTTTGTCTGGATACACAGCACAATGCACTTTTTCGCAACTTTGGAATTTTTTTTCTGAAAGTTATTCAGTTTAATTTTAGTGTAAACAATTTCTCCATGTAGTACATGTTTTGGCGAGGCAATGAAAAGTTTTATATAGCTCATAAATGTCGTCTGGACTTTTTAAAAAAAGTTCCGAAATGAAGCATTTTGAGCTAAAAAAAACAAACTACAAAAAACAAAAACCTTGTGCAGGCATTGTCTTGACACATGATAAAAATAAAACTGATATAAGTTGTCCAAAAAAACTTTAAGAGGCCAAAAAGAAAAGAAACATTTTATCATGAATTTTGTACGGAGACCTACTTTTGCACTAGTCTGGAAAATTCAAAGGGCTGTCAGATGATGAGAAAAATTTTTTCTCATTGGATATTAAGAGAAATTTCTTTTTTGAGTTCAATAAAAAGACAAATTTTTGGACCAAAATCAAAGAGGGTTATGAGCAAATATTGGTGTGTTTGGCATGAAATGACCCATGTAGTCAGCTGCATAAAATTTAGATGAGCTATATTACATGCACACATCTTTTTTTTTAAGCAATGTTACTGCCTCAGGACTTATAAAGGTGGTATGTTTGGGTGGTTTCGCTAGATGCTAAAATAAACTGATGACCACTTGCTTTGAACATGTATAGCAGACCTACCAACATGACAACTTTGGCCCAATACACAAATTCAAATGTTATGCTCATTAAATTTTTCTGGTGCTGGCGAGAACGGTGGTAGAAGCCGCGTCAGAACTTGAACATTTATTGTGCCGAACACAAAACAATTGAACACTTGTAAATTCAGAAGTGGAAATATACCAGTAATACAAAAATGGCAACCCTTATCCATTCATTTTAATTAATGAAATACAACCAAATTAAACTATTCAGTTCAAATCTGCATTAGCTATTATAATTTACTCAAGTTCTCTCATGGCCCATGCAGAGGCAGTAAGAGAGGGGAGTGAGCGGTTGCAAAGTGATACATAAGAACAATGCTGAACTGCAGGTTTTTCCAGGAAAAATAAATGCACGTATATATTAAAATATTGCAACATCATTATACAGGATTACAGGGCAAAGGAAATACACATTACACATTGCTATAAAACATATGTCTTGTACAAAAGATATTAGGGTGAGAAACAAAACAATGCAAGCCGCAGTATCATAATTGGTTCAAAATGTTTAGAAACAGGCGCAACAGCAGCAACCAACAACACCACAATGGCAAAACAATGTATAATTTGTATCAAGAACAATAAAAATAATGCTCAAACATGAAAAATCCGCTCAGTGAATAAATTCAGTGATTTTGGTAGAATATTTTAATTTAATTGTTTCAATTTGCTTGGAGATGAGTATTGCACTTCCCTTAATTAATGCATTAATTACTGAAATAATGAACTCGATTCCGCTATTGCACGCACTTAATGACATGTTCAATTCTAAGAGATTCACTTGTCAAATGGTTTCACTTGTATATAGATTCACGAAATTATGCAAATAAAAATGCGTACATGCTGTCCTATAGCTGCCACATCTGTCGAAGACAGGATAAGGAGCGGATTACCTCCCAGGCGCAAAAAAAAATGTAATAACGGTATGCATAGCATGTGCCCATCACCTTGTCACTTCAATACGGCGAATCGAAACCATGTGCGCCCGCGCTTCGCATGTATACGGCAACGAGCCACGATACTCGATAATGCTGTATTTCGAGCTGGCCAGGTTACTGATACGCCTATGCGCGGGCCATTTTGGAGCATGCATATATGTTTTCTTTGCATTTCACGCGACAGTACGCGCTAACTCGTTCATATGGTTTCTTTTTCTCCTCTCGTTGCAGCTGCCAATCCCTACAGTGAGTTGTTCGCCGCGAAAACTGACAGTGCTGTCTTGATAATCGCAGCGCTGATAAAAGCTGAATGTATACATACCTTGAAAACGAGCAGCACTTGCTTTGTCCGGCCAAGAAATGCTGTCTTGTTTGGCACACAGTTGCAGTCGCCGTCAACGACGTGCTGTTCGCGCGCCATTAGTTGCATCAGCAGCCGCGTTTTGTGGCACTCCGCGCTGTGTGCTGCGGCTCCAGGGGGGTGGTATCGCTCCGCAAGACAATCATGTTCTGAAGAATAAAAGACGATATTTGCGCTTACGAACAGCCTGAGAGTGCGTGACGCTTATAATAAGCGTGCAATCGCTCTGTGTAGCGCTGAGCATAATAGCACGAATGTACCAAGTCTTTCGCACTTTAGTTGCACATTTCTGAATTGCGTAGCAGTTCCCGTTTCGAAACCGAAACTACACTTTGGCGATTGCGCCGACGTGCGGGACGGGAGCCGTTCAGCCTCTCCCGTAGTTTTACAGAATTTTCTAACAGTGTACACGTCAAAAACCAGACAATGTGCTGTCACGTGGGTCCGGAAAACCGTGACGTCGGTTGGGCACGTCGTCTGCTTAACACGCACGTGCGTAACGGAGACGACGGAGATACGGGAGCAGGGCAAGTCGCAAATTAATGGCGAATAGTTCCGAGTCAGAAGCCGAATAATTTTATTTTGGCGAGGACACTGATTATGAGGCATCGGAGGACGACACAGACGATGAAGAAGACGCCGCGTTTGCGAACCCAGCAGCCACTTTATTTTTACACAAGAACCAAGGGCAGGGATAAAGGAGGGACTGGGAGAAGAAAGAGGTGCCGTAGTGGTGGGCCGCCACTACTGCACCCGATCCTCTCGCCCACGTGGCTCAGCTACCCAGGCTGCGCGGCAGTGGCTAAGTACCTGGCGGTGTTGCGCTGGCTTGCTAAGTTTCTCCTTCTTTTTGTCTGTGCCTGTTTGCTCCTGTTCTGGGGTGATTGGGTGCGGGACGAGAGCTTAATGTCTACTTCTTCTCCTGGCCAGGGGTTTTCCCCTTGGTCGGCATCTCTTCCTAAAGACCAGCTCCCAATTGATCTCTTTTTCTGCAGTGGTGTTTCAAGCATTCCGGTCGCTTTAGTGCCTACCGATGGCGGCGCTATCCGACTGAACAACCCGGAGGCAGTGCAGGCGGCTCTTAGGTCCACATCGCAGCACTTCATGCACATTACCGATGTCCGGCAGTTCAGCAGGGGTGGTATTTTGTGCAGGTCGCCGGATAAAGACTGTATTGAAGATCTTAAGTGTACGACCTTCGCCAGCCACCCGGTGAGTGCATTCATTCCGCCTCATCTAGCATGTTCCAAGGGCTTGGTCCGAGGGGTCGACTCTCGATTGAGCCCTGCGGAAACGCTTGAGAACCTCTCGCCTGCGGGAGTGATTGCTGTCCATCGATGCAGCAGGATGGTTGACGGAGTAAAAATTCCTACGGAGTCCGTCATTGCCACATTTGCAGGAATATTTTGCCCGTCAGAGATTAAGGTGTGGCCTTTAACTCTCGGTCCCTTCAGTGTCAAAACTGCTGGCGATTTGGCCACAGCGGCAAAGCCTGCAAATCGGCCTTACGCTGTTGTGCCTGTGGGGAACGTCATTGCAGAGAGGAATGTCCTGAACAGCAAGAGAAATGTTGTTTGTGTAGCGGTGCTCACCCTGCTGATTCGCCTGACTGTCCTGCACGAGCACAAGAAGTTCAGGTGCTCGAGCTTATAGACAAGCGCCGATGCACGCGGAGAGAGGATTTTGCCGCAGTCAAGGGGAGAGCCTCAGCCTACTCTAGTGTGGCCGCCAAATGCCCACCCATAATGGATTCTAGTTGGTCCCAGGCTATTACAGCGGCAGTTGAGAAAGCTGTGGCAAATGCAATGGATCGAATTATGGAAACCGTGTCCACGTGCATTTCGCAGGTCATAGCTGCTCAGATGACCAATCTTCTGCAGGCGTCCACCGCTCCGCTCTTGTCTTCTTTGGCTTCGGAAGCTACCCCTCCTTCTGTAGTAATCGATTCCGCTCCACAGGGCCAAAAACAATGTGAGCAACAAAATACCTCTCAGGCCTCTCCTTCGCATAGCGTTATGGACGCATCCTCTATGGATTGTATGGATATGGAGTCTGATCTCCGCGCCCAGAAACGAAGTGGGTCTCCTCTGAATATTGCAGGTCCATCTTGCCCCCAGTCAAAGACAAAGAAAAGTAACGCAAGTCAAAACGCTAAGACCAAGATTCTAGAAAAGGCAGTCGCGGCTGCGGCACTTCCGCCAAGATAGGGTTCTTAAGTGTACTCCAGTGGAATTGTCGATCTATATTCTCAGCTTCAACAGATTTAAATTGCCTATGCAATCAGCTTCTACCAGATTTAGTTGCTTTACAGGAAACATGGCTAACTTCAAATTTCAATTATCATCTCAAGGATTACCATCCGTTCCGGCTTGACCGGTCATCACGAGGGGGAGGGTTGTTAGTGCTCGTATCTACAAAGTTTTGCCACAGGGCATGCATTTCTTTTCAATATGCGGACAATGAATGTGAAATCCTTGCGGTTGACCTCAGTGTCCCAGGTCAACAGCCCTTTACGGTAGCTAATGCATATTTCCCGTCTGGTGTGCGTGACACTCGGCCCCCTGACTCACTCATGTCTAGTAGCCGATCTCGGGTTCTATTACTTGGCGACTTCAATTCGCACCATGTGACTTGAGGGTTTAAAACAGACAGCTTTGGTTCTAGACTATTTGATTGGGCTTCTGGCAACAACTTGATCTGCAACAATTCCGGATTGCCTACGTTTGTTCGCAGTCAATGCCGCTCTGCCTTGGATTTAACTTTTTCCTCCCCAGGAGTCACTGTTATGTCTTGGGCGCCTGTTGACTGCAACAAACAGTGATCAGCTACCGATTAGTTTCAAGTTTGCGTGTAAATTAACTCTTCCTGAGCGACATCAGCGCACGTTAATAAATTACAGTTGCTTTAAAGACACGCTAAAATCAGCCCTCCAAATCACACTTGCGCTCAGACAAGTGCCGAAAGCAAGGCTGCACATCTATGTTCAGTACTGGACCATGCAACGCAAAAGTCTGAATTTTTGGTTAAGAGAACAAAGGGTGCAATCGCGAACAATTGGTGGAATGTTGACTGCATGCGTGCATATAGACGACGGAAAGCAGCTTGGAAGAAACTTCTCATCAATCAATGCCCGAAAAATTGGCTGGATTATAAGTATGTTGCAGCAACATTTAAGCGCACTGTCGCCCGTGCAAAGGAGGAGTATAATACAAATCATTATGATTTCCTTTCCCAATCAGGAAATAAACGAGCTTTGTTTGATTTCATGAGGCGCAACAAGGTAATTCCTCCGGCTGCCAACATTGAATCCCTCGTTCAGTCCCCTGCTGACATCGCAAAGGCCTTAGAAGATATTGCGTGTGGCCTAGAGCTTCGCTTTACATCTGCTTTACCTTCTCCTACTATATTCACATGCACCCCAAGTGATTTCACTGAGGTCTCTATGCCTGAGCTGTCGCAAATTGTTCTGCGCTTATCCCCAGCGGCTCCTGGCCCCGATAAGGTCACTTCATCTATGATCAAAATTTTGTTCAATGAATGTCCTGCAGACCTGCTGGCTCTAATTAACCATTCTATTAAAGGTCCTTGGATACCGCATGAGTGGCGTCTTGCTGAAATAGTTCCATTGCTTAAAAAGCAAGGGGAGGGCTTAACTTTAGACAATATACGCCCTATTTCGTTAACATCGAACCTAGTGAAATTGGTGGAAAGGGTCCTTCTCAGCCGTGTCATGTCATTCATTTCAGAAAATGCTGTATTGAATCCATGTCAAATTGGTTTCAGGCCGGGTTGTTCAATTTGGTGTGCTCATACTCACCTTGAGAGTCGTATTAAATTAGCTCACAATAGAAAAAAGTTTGCTGCGCTTGTCACCTTGGATGTCAGTAAAGCATACGACAGCGTGGAGCACTGGACTCTATTACTAAGATTACAGGAACTCAACTTCCCAAGCTATTTTGTAGCCTGGATTTCTGTTTTTTTTTGGAAAATAGAGAATTTTACTGCTGCCAAAAGGGTGTTTCCTCAAGGAGATTTCCGCAGACAAGAGGTGTTCCGCAAGGATCAGTTCTCTCACCTGTTCTTTTTAACATTTTTCTAAGCTCAATTCCATGCATTCAAAATGTGAAAACTTATGTGTACGCCGACGATATTGCATTTTTTGCATCAGCAGGTGGCATTCACACTCTTTATCGAACCCTGCAAAATTACCTCAATGTTCTTGACAACTGGCTAGGAAGAATTCATCTGTCCCTTAATGTGAAGAAATGCGCATTGTTAGTATTTCCAGTTTCTGTTCCTGTAAATATCTGCCTGGTCTATAGAAATAACATAATACCTCAAGTTCAGACGGTGAAGTATCTCGGTGTAATATACGACTCTACTCTCTCCTGGCGGCCACACATTGAGCAAGTTTCTGCAAAAGGAGTTCGGGCCATTGGCATCCTGCGCAGGCTTTGTAGTGCTAGGTCAGGCATGAGAAGGCATACGCTTCTGATGATTTATAAAATGTACGTCCGCCCAATTTTGGAGTTCGGGTGTGTTTTATTCTCAGGAGCTCCTGCCTATAAACTTCGCCCTCTTGTGCTTTTGGAGCGTGAGGCGTTGCGCCTTTGTCTGGGGCTTCCAAAATATGTCGCCAATGCTGTTCTGCACCTTGAGGCGCGAATGCCTTCGTTATCAGCTAGGTTTCGCCTTTTAACAGTTCAAACATTTTTAAAATTGTGCGACTCACCTCTTCACGCTTCCAGTATAATATTTCTTAGTCAACCTTCCGCCTTTTTTAGTGCTGCCTGGTCTCGATTTCATACCCCGCAGATATGTTACGTGCAGTCCCTCCTTGATCGCATAAATATTCATTTCACAGATGTCCGCCAAATATATAACAACTCCTCATCTGTCCAGAATGAATTCGATGACATTTTCCCATCGAATGCAAAGCTGCAGCCCTTCCCGCTTCTTCAGGGTCTATTGCAGGACCACCTAAGGTCCTTTCCCTCTCATGTTCTTATTGCTACCGATGCCTCGCAGGATCGCGAAAAGGCAGGTGTGGGAATTTTTTCGCCTTCACTGGATTGGTATTTTTCTCTCCGTCTTCCTGACTTCCCTCCAATTTTTCTGGCTGAATTATTAGCAGTAATCTTAGCCTTACGAAACTACCGTTTCCCAGGTCGTGGTTATGACAGACTGTCCATTTGCTCTTCCTTATCCTCACCCACTGAGTCTCGGGCATTACGCCTCTTTAAGTTCCTGATTCCGCTCCATCTAAATTCGGTAAGGTTGCTTTGGGTACCAGGTCACATGGGCTTTCACTTAAATGAGGTTGCAGATTCCTTAGCAAGAGCCTCTCTCAGCGGCCCAATTGTTGCTGTCCTGCCATCGTGTGCATATACAGCTGCGGTGAGGTTTCGCAGCTACACAATATTTCAGGAATTTGCTGCCTCGGCTCTTACATCATCTCCCGAATATCAGCATCTTCTGCATACTTGGAGTAGCAAAGACTGGCGCTCACGCAGACTAGAGGTCTCTTTCACGCGCTTGCGTTGCCGGGTTCCCCTTCTAAATTTCTACCTTCACAGATCTGGCCTGGCAGCTTCCCCACTGTGCCATTTTTGTGCCGAACCTGAGACAATAGATCACTTCCTGCTGTTCTGCCGCCGCTTTTCTCATTTGAGGAAGCGTCTTTTGCAAATTCCATTTCATCAACTGGGCTTGCCTGTGTCTTCCGCGGTTGTTCTTTCCATTGGCGCTTCTTTGCTTGGACGAAGCGACAGGAGTGTGCGCTCTGCTGTGCAAAATTTTCTTCAAAAAAAGCAGCGACTCCCATTCTAATTTCTTTTTCCCGCTCTCAGACAGTAAGACATTGCAACATTACAGGCATTGTGTAGTATTATGCACATTAAGCAATTGTCCCGTCTTCGATCTCCAAGTTAAATGGACCCCTTTCCTTCCCTCTTCCAATCTATCAGACTACATACTATTGCCACTCCTTTTCCCGTCAAAACTTTCCTGTATCCAGTAATTAACCGCCTGTGTCTTGGCCACTCCCCGTAGTGGGTATGTGCCAGCAACGTCTGAGGCCTTCCTTCCTTCCTTCCTTCCTTCCTTCCTTCCTTCCTTCCTTCCTTCCTTCCTTCCTTCCTTCCTTCCTTCCTTCCTTCCTTCCTTCCTTCCTTCCTTCCTTCCTTCCTTCCTTCCTTCCTTCCTTCCTTATTTTTACACCGCTTGAGATAAACATGGATGAGTTTTTTCCTGTTTGGATCTGCACCAAACCCTGGCCTATCCCCCATCGTGGGTATGTGCCATCGCATTTCAGGCAACAACAACTTTATTTTTGACCCGCTGGCCAGCGATTCCGAAGAGGAGGCAGGCGACAGGCCCGACGCAGTTCAGGTTGTGCTCAGGTTGTGTTCAGGTTGTTCAGGAGTGGCTGCCTGTGTCTTGGCCAGTCCCCCGTAGTGGGTATGTGCTGGCAACGTCTGATGCTTTCCTTCCTTCCTTCCATCGGACGCCGAGCGTGTAGGCAACGTCAACTGGTAAGCAGCGTTGTTGTCGTGTTATTTTGCTGCTCGTCTAAGGGATTTTTCTTTGTTTTCGTCCCAACTGCAGTGCCCGATCTCTTTGCCATTATGTCAGTCACTAGCAGTCAAACATATAACGCGGACAAAATTTAAACGAGGCCCCTAACACGTGCAACCCCGCATGTTTTAACTCGGTCTTTGCTGTTTGCGTAAATAATGCGTATATATTTGGTCGCGAGCACCCATTACGCCGTTTGGATGCCATTTCTCTACTCGCTCAAGACACTATTGTGGCCGCAGGGCAGTGCGCGCACCCGTGAGCGAACTATGGTGAGCCTCTGTGCATTTCTCGAACAGCTAGACGGGCTTGACGTCCCGTCTGTTCTGCGCCAGGTAGTGATGCGCTGTGACCGAACGCTCCCCGTGCACTACCTCGGACGCTTAACAGCTGGGCGCCCCACCCCAGCTGTTGTGTGCAAAGTGTTGTGCGCGTACTGTGTTTTTATTTCTTTTTCCTTCTTCACTGTACACGCGCACAACCTGGACAACTTTATTATTACCATTTGTAAATAGTGTATATATGACCACTCCCTAGCTAGATGCCCTTTCTTAATTGCTGTCCCCTCACCTCTTTCATTTCTCTTCTTCATACTGCCTGCTTTCCTTTATTTCCGCTGCCCCAGCTCGGGTGCCGCCGACACAGTGATGGCAGATGCCGGGGTTGGAAATAATCTTTTAACTTCTTTTTATTATAATTTTTCTATCAATAAACACTTACTACTACATGCCATTTCTCTCTGAACTGTTTGCACGTGTTCTCCCACGTACACGTATAGTTACGCGTAGACTTTGCGTGATTGAGGGGCATAATTTTGCCGCTCCAGCAAGCCATTCGCACACCTCCATTCGTTTCTTTAATTTTGTTTGTGCTCCGTGAAACACATGATCTTGCGCTTGTCGCATGATTCGTGGCGAGCGTGCGCTAATTCGAGAAGTCGCAAAAACGCGCCCGATGAATGCACAAAGCGGTCTTTCCGAAATTGCCTTCGGCTGCGGGCGCGACGGCTTGCAAGCGCAGTTTTGCGTGCTGCAATAGTAGTAGGAGTAATAATAATAATAACGACGTTTATCCTAGGTGTGAATGCGACCGCTGTCGCGCCATGGATGGACACCGTGCTCGAGTCTGTGCTGCCGTGAAGTGGCCGCATTTCAAAGATTTATATCCCCGCCCCGGGTGTCCAGTCTGCAAGAACAGAGACTGCGAGGCGGATATCCACCACCTGTTGCGGGACTGCCCGGCGCAGAAGCCGACGAGAATTCGGCACCTGGCGTCAGTGGGACTCTCACCGGAAAATCCGGATTCATATATTGCATGGACACAGGGTCCATATCATCGTGCACTTCTTGATTTCATCAGATCAGCTCCACTTTTTTTTATTTATTTAAGCATCTTACTCATCTTTCACTTCATAGTTTTTATGCCCTGAGGCAATAAACATCGCTTCAAAGAAAAAAAAATCCTTGAAGCAGCTGCCCACATCCCCGAGTGTGCGCTGTGCATCACCAGCAGCCACATGTTTGTACAGGGGTGCCTTAACATCTACGCACTAAAACTTGCACATTTGGCGCTACTGGAAGACAGTACGGCCTTGTCAACGCACCAGAGATCCACAGGTAACTGGATGTTGCATGTTCGATCATATATAAGAGGCACTTGCGATATTGTCATGCTCCACTCCTGTATCAGTTTCAATGATGACATTTGTGTCTCCTGCATTAAACTCCACATCTGTCTTGACCTTCAAACCTAGCTTCGCCACCATTTCGCTTGCAGCTATATATAGTTTGAATGCAGCCACCTTCGTATGAACTAATTAAGTTTTAAAGTTTCAGGACAGTGGTTGAAATTTTGGCAATCCTGACAGCAAGGCTGAAAGCAGTGAAAATATAGCTTCCTACATAATATTGCTACATACTCTCCTTTTCTGTCTATACACCTAGCCTGGCGCCTCAGTTGCTGGCACTTGCCACTGATATTGAACAACTAATGGAAGAACTGATTCAGGGTTCTGTAACTAACAGTTTTTTTTGTGTTTTTCACATCACCATCATAAATCAGCGACTATTTTTTGCAGTCGTTACAGGTACACAACGTACCGACAGTTTGTGCGCTGGATTTGGCGTCGCCTTGGGAGGAGGAATCGCAGAGTTTTGCAAGCTGTGTCATGGGAGAAATGAGAAATGCTTTCCCCGCACAGCGATACTGTAGGTTTCACTACCTGGAATAAATCAGTGTCAGAAATGAACTGTGCCCACTGAAGGTAACAAGGTGTACAGTCATTTATTTCACATCAAAATGCAAAGCAGAACAAATATATGCACTCCAGGTAAAACAAAATAATAAAATGTACATTAGTCTGAATTATTAGAACTGATATTTCGGACAAATGTGTACAGATATACATATACATACTCTGGGCTGGCCTAGCTTCACATACAATTCATATGCATGAAATGCTGCCTTCAACAATACAACTGCCGAAATTCACACCACATAACAGGGGTTGTACCTGTGATATAATATCACACTGCTCTGTAATCACTATGAATGAACACACACATTTTCATACGCAACAGTAAAATGGCAGAACAGCTATACCTGCATTAGCTCCCATGCATAAAGAGTGACCCCAGCCGAGCCAGTTTGTGCCAAGCATATGCGGGTATGACAGACATCGCTATACAATAGACTTCCTCAGTTGTATGCACTTTTTGCAAATTCCTGAGAAGTGCATCAAGCTCGCATACTGCGTCAGGGTGCATGCCTTGCCTTCTGCAAAGCACTGATTATTATCATGTTAGCATTTCCTCAATATGCATGTTATCCAGATGAACCAGTTTCATAGAATCAAACCTTGCCTTCTGCAAAGCACTGATTATTATCATGCTAGCATTTCCTCAATATCCATGTTATCCAGATGAACCAGTTTCATAAAATCAAACTCTCTCCCATTATCTTTTTTTTCTCCCATTTGCTGACCTCTGTTTGAAAGGAAAAGCAAACAAATTCTACCCTGATCAGCAATACACTAATGAAGTTTTGTACACGCAATACAGCATTTAAAGTCATTTCCAAATATCAAATGACTTTAAAGGGCTGATTTCGTTGAAGGCGAATAATGAACTTAATATAAACTTCCCCAATCAGAGCATTTAAGAAATGCACAAAACTTGCATTGCTTTAAAAAAACTACTATAGTGACATACGTTAAGGTAATAATATTTCCGTTAAGAATCTTGGAACAGCTGTGCTTCACAATGCAGAACATTAAAAACAAGCATTTTCTTATTTCTTTCTCATGCAGAGCCTAACCCAGAATATTACGACTACGATTAATAATAACTCCACCGATCTCAACAGCTTCCTTATAATTCAACTAGCCCACTTACCAGATATCGAGATGTTGAGAACTGAAGCTCGATGCCGCACGTAAAGACTGACATGCCCAAAGCATGCCAGCAATTTAACCTGTTTCTCATTTCCATCCAGAATAAACAAGCTTCTAAAAAGTTGTATTCTATACCACTGTTTAAGTACTCCGTCGGATCGAGAGAGGCACTGGTAATTACGTGCATGAGATCTACGGATTTTAAATTAATCAAGGGTGGCGCTTTAAATTTCACTGCCATAATGTTCTCGATTTCAACGTTTTAATTTCCAGTACAATGAACATATCGCACGTTCCTTCAGCTAGTGTGCTGTTTATTGCTTAATCTTATTGTCATTCTTTATTTTCACTTCAGTATGGTCAAATTAAGCCTATGTGGTAAGGGGCTTAAGACATTCTGAAATAATTCCGCTCTCGAGAGCTTAGTAAATAAAAAAAAACGGTTGCATGGTTAGCATCGTGTTTTTTGCGGGCGAAAGCAAACTGCTAGAATACGTCAAAAAATTGATCTATATTTGGTACTGCAAAATGTGCGCACTGTGAATGAGCTCGCGTAGTTCTTATAGTACGAAATATTTTTTTTAAAAGAGCGCTCTAAATACAAAAAAAAGTTTGCTTCGCGCTCCTCCGAGCGCGCGTATCACGGCGCGAATTCAACGCAAATGCACCCACCCGCACCACAGCGCACCAAGCGGGCGCCGCCGGAAATCATCGACATCGGGACCTTCGCCATAGCCAGCGCTTGCCACACTAGGTAGTATATTTCTAGGCGCACAGCGTCGGTGCGTTCGCTCTGCGACTGACAAATGGGGAGCGCAGAGACGGCGTGCGACGTGGGGTCACGTGGGAGCTGTTGCCGCGGTGGAAGCAAACTGTCTATTCTAATCAAAACTTGCGAAATATTGCCTTGCATCTAAAAATACGCTGGTCATAAAATCAACACATATTCCGTGTGACGTTTCTGTCGCGGTTAATAATGGGTTGCCTATGCAAACCTTGCCTGTCCCTCCGACCAATAACGCTGTGTCGTTGTTGCATGCAAAGACAGCGAGGGAAAATCGCACTGCGGCCTCACCGAGGACAACATTTTCGGTCCAGTCCCTGAAGCGGGCCTCCCGTGGATGATAACAAGTAAGCGGCGAGCAATTCCGTGCCTTTTGAGCGCTGTCATACCCAGCGAAAGCGCAGGCTTACGTCAGCCAGTTTACGCACGCAGCGAGGGAGCAGCGGCCGTCGGTCGGCTGCGGCCACCGGCGCGAAGTTACTTTCGGCAAAGACGGCACATCACGTGAAGGAGTTAGGGTTGTCAGGCGCCACTGAGATGCGACAAGCGCGCCGCTGTACTTCCAAGGCGGTACTTCCTCACGAGGAAGAACACTTCATTCATCGGCAAGGGTTGGGAGATGGCGGGTTGTTGGTCGCAATAGGTGGCCGGAAGCCACTGGCTCTCGGGAGCCTCTTTGGCCCGCTCGACGGCCCGGTGTTGCACCTTCGTGTCGGAGCTGAGCAACACTGCCTCCCACTGCTCGGAAGAATAAGGAGCTGACCAAGGTCCGAAAGAGGCGGGCCTTCCGGGCAGTTCCAGAGTGTATGAACTCTTTTAATGTGACTTTATCGCCACAATGAGTGCAGGAGGGAGAGCATTGACTGGGGTATATGTGAGATTATACTGCAGGGTAGGGGAAGGAGTGGGTCTGTAGCCGGCGCCAGGTGATAAATGCTCAGTATTTTGCGTGCCTGAGGATTTCGCTGCTTTTAAAAAGACGATTTAGCGCAGCCGCTCGGCCGTCCAATACGGTAACGCGTGGCCGCTGCTACCGTTGCGCAGTGTTTGCCCGCATTTTCCATGCGGTCGTTTAGGTACTTTAGTTAGCGTATTTACCGTGTGGGAGTAACCGTAAGAGTATTTACCGTATGAGAGACTAAAATACTCCCTGTGTCCTGCGGCTGTAGTGCGCAAGCAAAAAAATTTGAGCATGGTGCAACTGTCGTGCTGTGCACTCAATACGGAGAAGTTTCGGTCACGAATCAGAAAAGCACAATGTTAACGCTTTCTACAGTTAGAAAACGGTACTGAAAGCAACTGCCGGTTGGTGCACATAAGGAAGACATCACTGAGCGAAGGAAGTAAATAATAGTTAATAATCCGGCTCAGGTGGAAAGACGCCAAGTGATCAAACAGTTGATTCCAGCTGAAACCGGTTGGCACCACCTGAAAAAAGCTCCCTTAAACCACATCTGGGACAAGAAGGGTGACATGTTTACAACGAGCCCTACCGACCCAGTAGTGAAATAATGACATTTGAAGCGAGACGAAGTAAACCGTTCCGGCATGCCCTTACAAAAATTGTCTATAGACAGTCTATAGACTTCTTATAGGCTTTATTGCTTTCCTATAGATATTTCTTTTTCTCTATTCATAGTCTATAGACTGTCTATAGACGAAAGTCTACTAAAAGTGTATGGCCATAAATATATAGATTGTCTATAGGGTTTGTATTGCCTATAGACTGCTCTCTAGGGTTTGTTTATAGAGATTCTATGGGCAGTCTATCGACTGTCTAAAGAAATGTTTTGTAAGGGTGAGAAAATACCCTGAAGCTATATTTACTTTAATAATTTTCCATCGCGCATCGAAACTTTCCAGGTGATTCATGTACCGCAGTGTGCTTCACGTATACAAACAGGTTCCGCAGCAGAATCGCCTTCCCCATGAGCCGTTGTTTTCTGAAATCATCATGCAGTGGTTTTCAAAAGGGATAAAAGTTAAAATGATAATTTGCGCTCAAAACAAATCGGCTCCAAATGAATTTTTTCTCACAGAAAAATATGCGCTAACATAGCGATCCTCTGGCTCGATAAAAGTGTCAATTTAACAACAGTGCCAAGCGGTAGTAAGCCGGGTGGGTCTCATTTGGTTCCGCACAGCCAAGGAAAGCTTGCCACATATTCTCGAGTGACTTATGGAGAGTCAATCTCAATTATTGTCGCATGAAATTTGCCTTCCTAGCTTCATTCTTCGGTAACCGACAAACGCTACAGTGCGTGTGATGCAGCGAATGCTTCAAGCGCGATCAAGCGACTGGAGCTGTCGAACCAACTTCCTGGCGAAATATCGCATGTGCAAGCCTGCGCAATGGACAGCGATGCGACAACTCAACGCTCTGTGTTTACAGTCGGCAGTCTTAAGCAAACTGTGAACGCAGCAGGGCGCGCTGCCGCGATCGGATTGCAGCCGTTGGAGTTCGCAGGGCGGCGAGCTAGTCCTGCAGCAGGTTCGCTCATCGCCGCGAGGGGCGCCCCTGTCGGCGCCGGAGTTACGTTCGCCCGTTGCCTCAATCCTGAGGTTCTTTTCTGCGACACAGGACCCTAAACGTTAATGCGTTAAATGTAGCTACGTTACAGTAGTCCGGAAAGCGAACTCGATAAAAGGATATACTGCTCATACACGAGCTCGAAAAAGCCAGTTCAGCACCTCATTACCAGCTGAACTTCACAGTCAGAACCGATTCACATTAAGAAGGAAGCGCGCTTTTGTCATTTCGAAATCATTCACACAGAACGAGCTGAGCATCAATACACGTGGCGCGCCTGCCGGCTTGATTGAAAACCACATCCCTCCCTGTGTTTATAATACCTATCAGTCGGGAGACCAAAAAATAAAAGGAAAGCATGCGTCAGTCTCAATAATATTTCGACAGCATGGACGCAGGGAGACACGTTCCGCAAACCGCAACACCACTCATGGCAGGCGCCGTTGTACCTGCTCGCTTGGTTGAAAAATAACGAGCCAGGCTGTTTTAGAGCGATAGCTCTACTCAATGCATAACTCGAGTTTCAGTTCGAGTGATCCGCATGACATTGAAGTGACCTTCGGACTTGTCATAGCAATAACCTTCAGTCAGATGTCGAAGGATACTTTGACTGTGGCCAATCCGATGGTCTCTCGAAATTAGAAGCGGGAGGTTTCCAAAACGCTGCCCATTCCACCCCCAAATTTGGCCCACCCCACTCCCGAAGACCTTCACCCATTTGGACCAAAATCGATGTACAGGCTAATTTAATTGTGCTCGATACGATGGTAGTCTACAAACTTTACCAGGGTACTCCTAAATTTGGCCCACCTCCGAAAGTTAAACTTCTTCGACTTAAAATCGAGGTGCAAACTAACTTGACTACGGGCATCACGGTGGTAATCTCCAAATTTGACCCGGGTCACTCCCAAAATTTAGCCCACCCAACCCCCAAAATTTGACCTTCGATTTGGCCCAAACCATGTCCAGCCTACTTTGACCTTAGACATTCCGTTGGTTTGACCTTTGCGAAGCCTCGGCATTTAAACGGAATCCAAAGCAAGAACAGCTATCGCTCGACCATTCGGTGCAACATGCTTAAACCGCTGCTTTTTTTTTTCTAAGCGACAAGCACTGCACACACATGACTCAACGGGGAATGCACGAAGCAACGCTCCCGCCTTAGTTCTTTGACGAGAGCCAAGGCGCAAACACGTTAGTGCACATTTCCCCATTTTCGATCCATTCACAAGCCACTAACCCCCCTCCTCGCCGAGCACACCAACAATGTGATATCGGAAATGTACGGGGCATTCATTCGTAGATCACAATCGGCACATTGGCGGCGGACGGCGCTTGAGGACCTCACACTGCACAAGAGAGCGTACGAAGGCGTACGAACGTGAAACAACAACCTGCCACAGAGATGTCTACTGCTCGCCGCGATGCGACGCGTTACTCGTCGGTCACTCAGCAACGCGCCACAGTGGTAGTTGTCGGGGCGCGGGACCACTGCGCAACTTAGCGCATATCCGAAGGAAATTGTCAACTGGCGTGGTCAAATCAGAAGGCGTTGGCTCCGCGTTGCAATTAAGGCGGAGGAGGTTGTGGGCAGAGGAAAGGAGCGGTGACTGACGCGCTCTGTCACTGATCTCTGGCGGTTCGCGGAGCGACAGCTGGCCGCGATTTTGCGCCCACAAGTGAAACGACCCACCTGGTGTGAAATCCCAGGAGTGTAGGCCATGTAGTTATCGCTGCAGAAGTGCTGTGTCAAGATAAGATGATCAGATTCACTGGCACTTGGATTATATCAGCTGGCTGTGAAATAAACAGACCCAAAAAAGCCTGTGGGGGCGCTACCACAGCTATACACTGAGCTGATTGCTGTTATTATCATTTCATCGAAACACTGAAGGACACGATGAGGTGGCTTGAGGTCTCGATCGTAATTTATCGAGCTCGATTTGCTAAATTTTGTCTTCTCATTCCTTTATTGGAAGCGCCAGATTTTAATTGATGTCCAGAGCCGCAGCGGACGTCCTGTAAGCAAGGCCTTTCTACGCGCACGCCACGTAAGTTTCCTCATAGCTGTCATTCATATCGATCATAATCTCGACGTACAGAAGGAAGCACATGGGCCGCCGCGGTGGCTGAGTGGTTATGGCGCTCGGCTGCTGGCCCGAAAGACGCGGGTGCGATCCCGGCCGCGGCAGTCGAATTTCGATGGAGGCGAAATTATAGAGACCCGTGTACTGTGCGATGTCAGTGCACGTTAAAAAGCCCCAGGTGGTCGAAATTTCCGGAGCCCTTCACTACGGCGTTTCTGATAGCCTGAGTCGCTTTGGGGCGTTAAACCCCCATAAACCATAAACCAAACCAGAAGGAAGCACATGCTTGACTTGATGGCGGATTCGCCTTTCTCCCGGTTGTATTTAGGTGCCTGTGAACATTGATTGCCGTGTCATCGACTCCTGCACCCCTCGGTACTGGAGATGGCTGACCGCAACCTGCGATGGCAAGCCGCTTGGGAGGTCTCATCCTTTATGCCCGGTAAGGTGCAAATAAGTCACGTCTGTAGCGGCATTCAATCGTGTGAAACAGCACTGAACTCTGTTGTCCTCCATGTCGGCTTTCACAGGGCGCGGCGTCGACAGGCTGCATGACGACTGCGTCGGCACTTACTGGCAATCCGAGGGCCAACTTCCGCACCTAGTCAACATCCAGCTTCTAAGAGAGACGACAGTCCGCGGTGTGATGATTTACACTATCTACATAGAAGACTTCAGTTACACTCCTCGCAGGTACGTGTTTCCTGCAAACCGAGTCGGCACGCCTCACTCATGCTCTTATATGGCAGCATCGCTAAGGCTCGTGCACAGCTCAAGAACGCGTTGCATAGCAGCCTCCGGAACCGTAGTTCCTCCAAAGAAATGAAGAAATCACGGTGCAATATAAAGCGGCTGCAATAATGGCAGTTCGTTAAACGTTCCCTGGCCGACCTATGGAAGAGCTGAATGCACTTGTTTAAACGCTCAATCTATTATCGTGTCATTAACATGCCGGTCTTCCGTTGCAGTCCCTGCTGGAGGGGGAACGAGACGCTGCGCTGCGTCGTATGATTGGCCGAATATTGTGGTCGCTGCTACGTGTCATGAAGACGTACTGTTTTGTGCACACCCCGGTCTTGTTCATGTTGACGCTGACATTGGTCTTCAACTGTACTCCTACATTTGCTGCAAAAGGTCGGCTCTCCACGGATCCTTCCTTCTTTGAGTCTTCACTTACATTCCCACGGTTGAAAAGAGGAAAAGCGGGAGAGTCTTCAGTTAACGTGTTGCCAGTTAACGTGTTGGCTTTCGTCATATATGTCGTAACGAGCACCTCTTTTTCCTTCCCTTTGTCTGCTCAATGTCCAAAAGCGTCATTTCCGACTGGGGCCTCTCTGAGGAGCTAGAACGCCATATAGACTTCCGATGACGAACACAAGTATCTCCATCCAGGCCAATGATCGCCAAGATCGTAGTTGAATTCGCTGGGGACTTCGGGACAACGATAGAGCGAGCACGACCTGCCTGCCTGTTAAGTAAAAAATGCCCATAAACACAAGTATGCGCGCAAAAGCTCTACGCATCCATTAGCGAAGTTCACGCTGCAGATCCTGTCAGCTCTTATCGGCTGTTGTTTTCGCCCTCTTTCATCATTCAGAAAGCCTACGTAGCTGCTTAATTACGCGTATACATAATCAGAACATTCGACTCCGCAGCAACTCGACAGCACTGAAAAATGCAGCTAGCTGTCGCCAAACGAGGTGCGCTGCACCAGACAATTTTTTTTTTCGGCAACCAAGCCAGACAGCGGCAGTTGCACGTGCACCATACCTTATCTGGGACATAGACCAGAAAAGATTTTCAGGTTTCAAGACTGGTTCGGTTGCTTCCGCAGCAGAAACGTTTAGGTTTGATGGTCTAGCGGTCGATAACGTGGTATTGGTCGAGGGCTCAGTGGTGAGGGTGCTCGGCTTCGTACTCGAAAGAGGCGGGTTCGATCCCGGCCGCGGCGGTCGCATTTCTACTGAGGCGAAATGCTAGAGACCCGTGTACAGTGGTGAGCAGCCTTGTCTAGAGCGCGCCGACGGTGCTGTGCGGAGCAAGTCAACGCCATCTAACGTTAGGCTCTGGGTTCAAGTTGTGCGTCCCGTGCGCATGCGCGGCCAGAATAAAGCAGTACCTGCTGGTGGGCTCTCGACCTCATTTCCGCTCAGTGCTTGGGCTTCACGCCGCCAGGACCGCGCTGAATGATATAAAACAGCGGCCGGAAAACCAACGCGTTTCGCGCGAATCACGAGGCGGCTAGGCAAGCAGGCGGAAGTGATATCGGGTGATCGCGCGTTTCAAAAGCATGTGCAAGTGATAGCGGGTGTTCGCGCGTTTCAAACACGCACTTGTTGGGTGTCTGTTTTCGTCTTGTCCTTATAAGGTTAATTACAATTGCAGTGGCATAAGAAGTCCCAGAGGCAGCCAAGTTGGCCGGTCTGAGCAGACGCGAAATGCGCCGTCTCTCGTAGCTTTAGTACGCAGCGCAGATACATGCCGAAAGACACTATGGCCGAGGCCAGTGGTGCGTATGCAGAAACGCACGATCATCCGCTATCACTCGCGCTTGCTTTCCTGGCCGTCTCGTCACACTCGTGAAACACGGCGGCATGGCGACGCCCTGGCCGCCGTCATAGCGGCACACATGCAGGCAGCGCGGCCCTGGCACGAAACGAACTCGCAAGGCGGTAGCTGGACAAGGAAGCGATGAGCAGGCATCCCTCTGTTTTTGCCAGGCATGCGCGCGGGACGCATAGCTCAAACCCAGAGCCTAGCGTTGTGACGTTCCTTGTGTGTGCTACGAGGGTCCGCGTTCGACGGCGCGGCGTAGACGGAGCCCCAGTGGCGGCAAAAGCACTCAAGGGAAAACAATTCAGCTGGAAGAGAGGAGATCGGCGATAGCCGGTCTCGTTTTGGAAGCAGCCAGCACACATGTTTCTACTGTATATGGCTGCAAGCAACTTGAGTGGGATTGCTTTCGGGCCTGCCGCCATGGACCGCACGGAAAAGACCCAGGTGACAGCGGCGTCATCAATTACCGAGCCATACTCGTTGAGAGTGAACGACCAAAACGAAGGGGTTTAAGCACAACCGGACCCCCTTTCCATAGTGTCGGCACGTGTCGAACGCCGCCGCCGCGGGGAGACGGGCGTTATCTTCCCCAATTGCCGTGGCCGTCCCGGGGACAATAGGGCCTCGTTTCGGCGGGCCTGGCCCCGTGGCAAGACGGCGGGCATCATCACCAACACTCCCGAGCACATCCTAGGACAAGGGACCACTTTCCCGGCCTTTTAGTGACCTCGCGTTCCGGCCTTGAGTGGCGAGTGTCATTTGATGGAGAACGGAGGCCGGTGACCCGCGGGAACAGTCAGCGGGCCAGAGCGCGCCTTACCACAGCCGACGCTATGCGCTACCTCGACGACAACCTTCTTTCCCTCGGACTCAACACGTGACGGGGGCGAGACCATAAGTGCGGTGGTGTGTTTGTGCGCCCAAGTGAAAGCCCTAGGCCCCTCCCACTCCGGCGTGGGCGTCCTCACCCTAGGGAATGTGGGGATAAGAGGATATAAAAATCGACAAGCAGTACGGAAGAAGGACGCTCAGGACGACATCGTTCGCCAAGGGGGCCTTCAGCGCCGAAGCCCGACGGCGTGCAGCTTCTGCCAGCAACCGTTCGAGCTCAACTCCGGAGCCCCTCCATCGTCCCCATGAAGTCGTCGGCACGTAAGCTCGGACGCCCCAGCCTCTGAATCATAATAATGTATAATTATTGAATATATTTGTTTGTTTAAACTGAGCCATACGGTGTCTCTTTGCCTCTCCGTCCCGTGTGGACCTGCGCATTATGAGGGGTCGTCACAACGTTAGATGGCGCTGACTTGCTCCGCAGGGCTAGGGTGCCTCGATGGTAATCATAATAATAATAATTGTTTTTTGGGGAAAGGAAATGACGCAGTATCTGTCTCATATATCGTTGGACACCTGAGCCGCGCCGCAAGGGAAGGGATAAAGGAGGGAGTGAAAGAAGAAAGAAAGGTGCCGTAGTGGAGGGCTCCGGAATAATTTTGACCACCTGGAGATTTTTAACGTGCACTGACATCGCACAGTACACGGGCGCCTTAGCGCTTTTCCTTCATAAAAACGCAGCCGCCGCGGTCGGGTTCGAACCCGGGAACTCCGGATCAGTAGTCGAGCGCCCTAACCACTGAGCCACCTTGGCGGGTGCCTGGATGATGATAATAATAATAATAATAATAATAATAATAATAATTGGTTTTTGGGGAAAGGAAATGACGCAGTATCTGTCTCACATATCGTTGGACACCGGAACCACGCCGTAAGGCGAAGGGATAAAGGAGGGAGTGAAAGAAGAAAGAAGAGGTGCCGTAGTGGAGGGCTCCGGAATAATATCGACCACCTGGGGATCTTTAACGTGCACTGACACCGCACAGCACACGGGCGCCTTAGCGTTTTTCCTCCATAAAAACGCAGCCGCCGAGGTCGGGTTCGAACCCGGGAACACCGGATCAGTAGTCGAGCGCCCTAACCACTGAGACACCGCGGCGGGTCAAAGCCTGGATGGTCCAGCGCCGCTTTCAGGGTGAAGACACCGCTCTCAGCGGGGTCATGTTGAGTCCCACTCTCCCATTCAGCTGCATTGAGCGCAATGCGGCGGCGCGCCGTTTCGAAGAGAAAACTAGCTGCCGCGTGAAATTGAGGAAATTTGGTTTTCTACCGACAGAGTGGTACCAGAGATTGTTTGAAAAGTGAATCGGAGGCAGTTAATCTAAAGTATACTATCTTTCGCAGCTAATCTGCCGAGAAAGTCGACGCCTAAGGAACAGTCGGTGCACTCATGCGTGTTGGTTCTCTGCTGTAGCGTTCATTTTGCGCTGTGTTCCTTCATAATAGCATTATTTCAATTCGCGCAGCATATTCCAGTGCAATCTCTTGACCCGGATGCTGTACATTTCAGTTACTTTTCCAACAATCAGGATTACTTATTTGGAGCTGCAGTTGCATATTGGCCAAAGCCTGCCATTCAGGCAGGTTCTCGTTCGGCATGAAACAAATGCGAGAAGCTGCTTTCATGGCTGCTAATTCAAATAATTATGAGGATGCAAAGATAGTTTGTTCATTATTCCTCCGTCCCCAGAAAAAATTGTTCTGAAAAACGAGCGTTTTCGCATGCCTTACCTCTCATCATTTGGGGTTAACTGTTGGTCAGGGCGTCTGGTTTGACCTGCGATTGGCCATTTTTTCGGCGCGCGCTGTTACGAGCAAAGCCAAATAGCCGGTGCACTTTAATAGTGTGGGCAGAACACCCGGGAAAACAACAGTGCCTCATAACTTGGTCTCGAACTGCTGCATCACACTACGAGCTCGCTTCAAGCAAATGGGCGTGGCCCGTTTTCGCCACGGTTTTGCAAGTTTCGTGCGCTCTCCGCCGCCTTTCTTCTTCGGATTAGAGGCGCCTCGTTGTCGTTACGCGTAACGGCGTCTCTTCTCCCGATTACAGCCGCCTCGGTACACATCGCACGTTCTTCACCACGCTGTCAGAAGTCGCATGTTTTGTCCACCAGACCACAAGCGCTAGCATTGATGACGTAGACCAAGACAGCTAAAAAGCGAGTGTTAAAACCTGCCAGACCACATCAAAAATTTGCCGAGCGGCTTCTTCACAACCTGATCACAAAGACATTTCCCAATAAGGCAGCTGTATTATTTAGACGCTCTTGCGGTTAAGCCAGTATGTGAAGCTCTCGTCGCAGCGTTTTGTTCAGTTTATTATTTGTTTTGTCTTAATGGCACGGAAGCATTATAACCCCTCCCCTATCTTTACTTCATTGCGCCAGCTCACTACGAATATCCTGGCGCCAAACCTATCTTCTGTGCGTCAGTGAGCATACAAGCCGTGGCTGCGTGACGCGAACGAAAGGCGGCTTGTTTCCCCAGTAATCGTTTATTTTCCCCCCTTTTCGTATCGTTTTTAAAGAAATCACAACCGGGGAAAAAGGGCTCCCTTCATTGCCGTCACGCAGCCACGTCAGTAAAATTAGTCACGCGTGTTTCTGGCCAACCATATCCTATAGATTACTTTTTTCTGCCTGTTTCGATGACAGCAGCAGCAGAGATGCAAGCTTGTCAGTCGTGTTCACTAGCCCGCGTCTTTCTGCGTGCTTTACCTCGAACGTGGTTTTCCAACTAGCCCAGACTCATTCCTTAATGAGAGATCTATTGCCTCGCCCGACGACTACCGAGTGAGACAGCAAGCAAGCGTCTCATAGCAACTGGAGCAGACGGTTATTCCGGCTGCGGTAGCCGCGTTTCGATGGAGGCGAAACGCTATGGCGCCCGTGTGCTGTGCGATGTCAGTGAAAGATCCCCAGAGGGTCGAAAATTTTCCGGGGACCTCCACTACGACACCTTTTTTTCTCTTTATTCTTTTACTCCCACCTTCCTCTCTTCACTTACGGCGCGGTTAGGGTGTTCGCCGAGATATGTGAGACAATTACTGCGCCATTTCCTTTCCTCAAAAACCAATTTTCAATTTTTTTCCTGTGCTGCTCTGGCTCCCCTTTCTTAGTTTACCCTGGCAGAGACAATGGCATGGAAAATAAGTAGTTATCAGAGGCTGAGTTTGTGAGGTCCCTTTGTGGATCAGTCGCTTTTGATGATTTTTCTTCATGTTTTGAAAGGAGAAATAAATTGGTAATTTAAATTTGTCCACGAATAAAGCGACTTAGTCGCAATGAATTAGGAAGACGTCGTCGCATCGCATCATCAGTCTACGTGCAGTCAACACCATTCAAAAGGAAACGCAACCATTGAATTATTTTGTTGCGGCCACAAGCCTCTAAGGGAAGCAGTTCAGAAAATATGACTGGTTTCAGACGCGTCCCCAGCTTTTCACTCCAGAGCAGTGAGGCGACAGATTACTTGGAAGAGAAATTTGACATAATTACTTTGAATTTTTCACATACTGTGCAGCAACAATACAAAGGGACTTCAAAGAATGTTCGAAAAGTGGATGTTGATTACGCAAAATTATTGTATTTGGCAGGTCATGCATGCTCCGCGCTGCTTCTATACAAGAGAAACTTGCGGTCTTGTGAACACTCTATATGTTCAAAACAAGAAAAGCAATAATTCTATGCAATTCAGTGACCCTAATATAGTCCATATTATCACTATCAAGGAACATCAAACAAATGCTGTCCCTTTGAAGTGCAGCCGTTGACTGCGAAACAGAGCAGTCCGTCATAACTTTTCGATTATAGTGAAGTCGGAGCGAGTGCATCATGCATAAAATACGCTCAAAACTGCCAAAAAACTACTGCCCGTGACTGAAAAAAGTATGCACTCTCTATTTCCAGACCAGTAGCATTATTACAGTCGCCACGCGACCGCACAGGAACCGTGCCAGACGCACAGCGCTCTGCACGCAACTGACGCGTGGGACTCAACATGCCGCTGCGAGGGGGAAACGGCGGCGCGGGTTACTACAGAGGGTGCCCCCACCCTGAAAGCTGAGGAGAGCGGGTATCCAGGCAACCTACGGCAGGACACCGTCGGCAAGCTCTAGAAGGGCTGCTCACCACTGTACTGTGCAACGCCAGTGCATGTTAAGAACCCCAGGTGCTCTCCAGTATACGGCGTCCCTCATAGCCTGTGTCGCTTTGGGACGTACAACCCCATAAACCAAACACCAAACCTAAAGACTTCACTACCGCACCGGGTGCGACACTGACAGGGTGTGCAAGGTTTTGGTGTGGTTTCGGAAAGTTTTCAGGTTAGCCTAAGGTTGGCACCAAGATTACCAAGGTACACATACAGCGATTAACAGTAAGCAAACAATGTGTGTGTACTACGGCCTGGGGGCGAAGCCGTTTTACGTGCTGCGATGTTGACGAGAAGAAAATAAAGCGCTCACAATTAGCACGACATTTGGCCCTTTTTGTTCCTCCTTTGTTCCTTTGTCAATCGGCGCACTTGTTGCGGTTCGGCCAATAGGCGTGATATGTCTCTCGGGGAGCGCGCAAGCCTGGTAGTTCTCAAGACCTCTGAGGTAGAAATAAACTGCCAACAACCTTTGAAAAATGCCGCCTTTGCCTTTCGGCCGCTTTGAGGCATAGCTATTTTAAATACGGGATTAACGCACGATAAGTGCGACCCATACGTGACACTGCATGCCGGCTTTTGTTTAGCTATAAACAAAGCAGGTCGGCTGTAAAGACATGTTCAGGAATTCTTCGATCGTTCTGAAGTATGGTAACTAAGAGCGCAATTGTTACGTTGCAAACAAGTGCTAAAGCGTATTTTTCATATCGGTAGTTCCCCACCAGGTGTAGAAGTGTCAGCAAGACTAGAGTTAGTGTGCTTTTCTTTTTTTGAACATTGAAGTGCGACTGTGCCAAGACGTACAGATGTGTTGTTCAGTGTGACTTGCAACGCGGAGGGTGTAGTCTGAGATTTCTTCAAGGCTACTGGTAGTTCGGTAGCTCTAGCGTAAATGAAAACGCATTGCTTCCAGGCGTGTTTATCACGGCAAATTCAATTGATATGCAAGGTGTTTTACCTAAGACTTAACACTGTTTTTAAAATAGGCTTTTTGAGTTATAAGAGCGCTTTTTTTTCGGCACAGCATTGTCACCGCTGTAGTACATAGAATACTGCTGAGACGTGCTAACTAGCAAGGTGATTAACTAATATTGAATAGTTAAGTTTTTAACTAATTACTTTTACGCTAGCTACTTAGTTACTGAGAGTCTACATCGCGCCAAAATACATGCGCTTTCGAGAAGCTTGCAGGCAAAGCAACCTCTCCAGTGTATGCACCTCGTAGAAATAGCCAAATTTTGTTGAGCCACATCGCCGAGGGTAACTGCGTTTTCGAAATCGTAAAATCTGATACGGATATTACTAACGGTGGGCTACACGCCTCTCAATAATTAAGGATCCAAACAGTAATAGCTCAAAAGTCAACTATTCAATATTAGTTAGCCAGCCTGCTAGTTAGCTCATCTTAGCTGTATTCTGATGTACTGTAGACCGTTTACAGAGAGCAGTTTGCTCTGTCCACGACAGGTGGCGCCACTAGGACGGCCGCCACTTCTGGCCTTCGGAGCCGTCGTTAGCAGCACCGGCGCGCAGTGCGAAACGCTGCTGCACAGCTTGTGGACGGACGTCAAGCGACGAAGTAATATCTAGAGCTAATGTCCCTGTGGTCTAGTGCCAGAAAAATAGTCGCACGTGTTACATATGGGAAACTTCGCGACAATATTGCCGCAGTTTTTCTAAGAGCTGTCTTGCCACTTCATGGTGCTTGCAGGGAGAACAGAACGTTAAAGTGTTGTTCCACTCACAAAAAAATCATAATCTTATCACAAACGCCATGCGCCACTTTACTTCAGAGCCAGCAGTAGCTGCGGGAATGCCAGAACGAGCGTACATGCCTGTAACTTTGCTCATCTTCAACACTGATCCAGCGCACTAAATACGTTGCATTATTATTCACCGATGCAGCTTAATACGCATTTAATGGCCGCATTTTATTTTCTCCCGTTTTTATTTCTTTTATTTTACCTTTCCCGCACCTCTCTCTTTCCGTCTTTAGCTCCCAAACTACCTTCCCCTTGCAGACTACCATGCCAGTGACTTCCAAACGCCGGCTAAATTATATTTTTCCATTAAATGATTTTTATCTATGTATAATCGGTGCTATTTTAGACCTTTGCAATAAGTGCTTCCTGGGCGTCGGCACAGTGCTGACTAAACTGTCGTGCGTACTTGGCGCTAGCACGGTGGAAGCGGTAACAGAGCTTTTGCAAAAGTCCTCAGAGGAGGCGTTTCGACATGCAATTCTCTCTCCCAATGCAAAGCTCTACGGAAGTACTCTAATGCACCGGACAGAGGTGAAATTTATCAAGACATGTATATTTTCGCTTACTCTGGCTGGCTACATCTGCGGGTGCTGAACTTCGGAGCAGTTTTCAGTTGTACGTAGCAAGAGAGCACAGTCGAACGTCGCCGAGCTTCTGAAGGGGCCCTGGAAAAAGATGCATATTCTTCTTTCGGAAGGCGGAATGTTAACGGATGATAAGGTAAATGGCTGGGCGATCGGCCGGCGATCGCACGCACGTTCGGTTGTAAGACGCGTGTGCACAGTGCGGAGCTGTGAACCCATATTCCTTCAGTCAGCAAAAACATCGAGCTCTAAAAAGCAAGCTTTCAGGCATTGTCCCGCTTCTAATCTGCAGTTCGACAACAAGGTATGCGATCCAAAAATAGCGTTATACAGTGAATTGACTGAATAAATATGAACGTCAGGTAGCTAAGCGCGGTTTGTTGACAGATTCGAGCCAATGCTTATGGTTTATAGGTATTTAACGTCCCAAAGCGATTCGGGCTATGAGGGACGCCGTGTGAAGGGCTTCGGAAATTTCGGCCACCTGGGGTTCTTTAACGTGCACTGACATCGCACAGTATACGGGCCTCTAGAATTTCGCCTCTATCGAAATTCGAACGCCGCGGCCGGGATCGAACCCGCGTCTTTCGGGCCATCGAGCCGATGCGGGCGGTCCGAAGGAGACGAGTAAATGAGCTGGTTGAACCAAACATTTTCCAGTGCCAACACGTTCTATGAGCACTCACACTAAGTTTTTGTGCCGTCCAACAGCTCGTTATTCACATTGAGAGCTGGAGAAGCGTTTTGCAGCCGGGCACCAGCGCGCCGGCAGCCGTCGGAACGAGAAGGCCCGAAGGCCGGCGATGGCGAAATGGTCACGTGACCAAATATGGCGGCGCTCATGCTCCCGCGCTGTAAAGCGTCTATACCGCTGGTAATGCTACGCCTAAAAAAGCTCTCCTCTAACTCAAGAAGCCTAACGTAAAAAAATTGCCTAAATTCTTAGGTGAAACACCCTGTGTAGCGCAAATCGCATTACATCGGACGTGGCTGCATTGCAGGTGAGGCTGAGTCCGACTGTGCATCCAAAAGAGAAAATTAGGGTTTTGCACAGGTAGCAGGAAGCAGTGCCAGTTCATTCGGTCTAGGAAATCGTGTCAGCAACTCGATCGATTCTGGCGTGCACGCTGATTATCACTTGAGGGCAACAAGCGGACCGTGGTAATGAGTAGGCATTAATGCTTTTCCTCTTTCCAGGGTATCTGTGCGAGTGGGACCCACCCTCCAAGACCTGCACGAAGTGCACGAAGCGCAGCTGTGCGCGCCCATGGGCTGGGTGTACCTGCCAACGGAGGACTCGGCCGGCCAGCCTGTGCGCACCTCCGTCGTACAGCTCGCGGTGCTCTCCAATCACCACTGCGGAGAGAACAGCCGCCTGCGGCTGGCCATGCTGCACTGTTAGCAAAAAAAAAAGGGAGTATAAATGGTTAAAGCCACTCTTTAAACTCCGTACGTGAAAACATTTACTCCATGAATATGGAGTAAGAACATAACTGTCCTTCTTTTTACTCCCATGAATGAGTAATGGAGTAAAATGGAGGATTGACCTACATTTACTCCAGTCTAGAAATGGAGTTAAGCCAAATACTCCCTCAGTCCTGAAATGGAGTAAAAAAGTTGTTTTTTATTTAGCAAGTACAATGTACGGCAAAATTTTTTTAGAAGTGATACATTCACATTAACAGGTACTGCGCTACAATTCACGGATACGTAATGGCATTCGCAAGTAAGGGGCACAAAAAGAAATTCCATTAATTAGCAATAAATTCACAAAAGGATGACATTTTTAAAAATTTCCTTTTAGTTTGACCCATATGCACTGAAACATAGCTGCATAATCGCTGCTGCGAACAGGATCTCTCGCGGCTCCCAGCTGTCAATGTTTGTGTCGATTAAAAAGTATGAGGACATTTCAGTCACCTTAAGAGTGGAATGCGATAGCATTAGATTTCACATTTGTCCCTGCTTCTGTTGAAACTTCTGTATGTGTTTGCGACAGTTTCTTCGCAATTGTCGGTCTATCAACTGTCATGTTCGTCATACCAGCGGCAACAGAAGGTATTCTTCTTTTGGTGTGACATTGCCGATATTTGAATATATCCCATATATTTTTATTTCGTTTTTGTTGCAATTTTTGTTGAACTGAAACACCTAACTGACCTGTATCCATTTATTTCGAGTAGCCTTCTGCTGCCTCTTCATCCATGCCATCAATTTATCTTCCACCTGCCACGGCGAGTCGGCTGTGAAGACGTCACAAGGCCACATGACTTCGCTCGCTATATCAGTATGTCGCATCAGAGTATGTTAGGATGACGACACGAGGGCACGTCGCCTCTCTGGACCAACCAGCGAATTTTGTTACATCGGACGGCGGATTTGGCTCCTGACGTGAGCTGCAATTCTATTACTACAATGATATTGCCCTTTTATGTGTATAGACACCAAATTTTAGGTTGCGCGTGTTCTTGCAGTCATGCTTAAGATGCCAGCATGCATGAATCGCCCTGTGATGTTCGCCTACGACCGCTAAATAATTTATAGAATATCTTCTCTCACTTGTTTCGGTTTCAACAACCAAGTGATGACTATGGCGCCAAAGGTCATCATAGGTCACGCGAGGCTTAAAAAATGTGCGGTGTACTCCCTGCTTCGTTGTTTTAAATATGTGCTGCGTCAAAGGGAGCCTGCATCAAGAACAGGAATCACACCGGATGAAAATTGGTTTCTTGGAAAAGAGTGCAGTAAATGTCTAATTTCTCAGTGAACACATCAACCTCGCCGGGAGGGAAGGAAGGAAGATGGGAGTGAAAGTGGAAAGAGAGAAATGGGTGGTGTAGTGTAAGGCTGCGAAATAATTTAGCCCACCTGTCTTTCTAGGAATAGTGTAGAAACAGCAACGGCAATTATGCTGCCGTTGTCCTCATGCCTGACGTGGCCTGCACTAAGCTTTAATGCTGTAGCCATTTCTTGGCTGTTGATACCGAAACAAAAGAGAGGAGAAATTCAATTATAAATTATTTAGCGGTCTAAGGCAAACACCCCTCGCGATTTCACGCTAGCATATCCAAGGGGATCAGTCAATTAAAGGGGAGAGGGGGAGAATCTGTCGACGCCATTGCCTCTAGAAGCTCCTATAAGGAGCATATCCTGGACTCTAACCTATACACTGACAGGCAACGTTTCTAAGTGTTATAATTGTCAAGGTGGTGCAATAAATACTTTTGCTTCCAATGGTCAATTATAATTCACTTTCGTAATGATCAAACGGTGAGTACCCTTGGTATATAGCAACAGAAAACTATTGGGCTGAACCTTGTTGGCATCTCCGATGGGCAGGTCGTGCACATAGAATGGCAACACTGAAGGCCAGGGCTGTCACTGTGTTCAATGCACAGAACATCGGTATTTATTATGGAACGAAATGCTCAAAAACAGCAAGCAGTGACAGAAAGCATCCAGACTTCCCAGCAACGAGGTGGCAACGCACCCAAAAACATAACAGCACAAAGAATTAAACATTCCCATCAGAGCAATGAACAGCATCAGACATAGTATGAGTGAGCTTATGTCCCACTGGACACAATCAGTTATTATGCTTTTGCTGAACTATTGCATTACGTTGCACTACAAGAATGCCCAGACAGTCAATTGTCTGACAGGCTGTTTTAATGAAAGTTAGCTTGTGCTCTAGGAAAAAGGTGAAAAGGGGAAGCGTAAAATATGCTTAGGAGAGCATGTTAAATGTAACAAAACATTTCTTTTTCTGTCCCGAGTCAGTCTGGTGCAGAATAAATGCAGTCAGCCTTTCAACCCGCGTGATCTGAAGCAATAAATAAGATAAACAGTAAAATGAGTCCACTCTCATACCTTTGTGTTATTACACGTAAGCCCCTTTTTGGACACTGAGATACATTCAGGAACTGGAGATATGTGCTTTATAGCGACACATGTAACATTATGCAACAGATTTTAAGAACCGCATACTTGTGACATTAACTGGTGCAGTCAAACACTCATGAAGCAAACGCAAAGTACAAAAAACATGTGAACAGAATGGGAAGTAAGATTTCAAAAAATGGTGTACAAATAGAAGGACGGTGTGCTATGAGCAGCACATGCTGTTTCACCAGATTCTGAACAGCGAATGGATAACACGACGTGGCACTAAGGTTTATATGCATGAAGAAACAAAGCAAACAGACTGCTTACAACTGTATTTTGTTCATTGCATGGCACACTCACATACACGTAAAAGACGATGAGGTGCATCTCTTACAAACTGCAGAGGATTATTTCTGAAGAGGTGCCGCAGACCACCAAAGAAAGAAATAACTTGTCACTTGTGCTGTAAAGGAAGTGTTGCACCAATCATGTCAACCGGTTTCTTTCCTTTATTAATGACTGTGTGAAAATGAGCAAACAAGCTATCATGGGCTGACTTACAATTTGCATAGATAGGGCAATGTGTAGACCCTTGTTTAAAAGCATACGCCTACTTACAATGGGTTACATCACACATAGACTCAGGCACTGAAATGTGCAATTGTTAGTGAAATTGCACACTTGAAAATGTTTTTGTAGTATCAGCAGAAATGTAAACGTAAAAAAACATACATTTCCACAAACCAAATCTGAAAATTAGTATACTTATGTACTTTTGGCGCTGAACATGGGCCATACTTTACTACATTTACAAGTAGGAACACAAAGCAGTGTAAATATGGTGCAATTAGGCAATTAAAACACTGAACATGCTAATTAAATGCGCTCTGTTCTGCAGTACCAACCGCTCCAAGCGGCCCATGCATAGCCTTAGCGCAAGGTTCATGGAATGAAAGCGAATACCGAATACACCTCACATGCGCGCGTCCAAATCTTATTGGATAATTGGCAGCACGACCTTATTGTGGGCATATTGCGATAAGATATCAGTGATTGCACTTCTGTCATCTACTCACGTTGCCTTTGCTGCATGACTGTTTAAGAAAAACACAACAGTGACAAATTGCAGGAAAAAGTATTAGCCTTAGACAATGTCCATGAGGTCCGGCTCCAATTCCTCACAGAAGAAAGCATACCGAGGACTAATGTAGTAGCATTCTCCCTGTTTGTGCAAACGCAGGGGTTCAAAGAACTCTCCATGGTGATTCGTATCTCCAATTATAACATTATAGTCAATGTGGGTTACAACAAAATCATGCAAATGTTCAAAATATTTGCTCTTAAGCAGAGCAGCAAAAATGAATATGTTCGTACCACAGATTGCAATTAATGTTATGGCTGCAAATTGAGGAAAATCATCTTCTGAAACAGTCAAATGAATCACGGAGCCTACAGAGAGCTTACTTTCCGCTGCTGTTAAAGATGAGACCAAATTAACATCCATGCCTACAAGGCCAAGGTCCTGAAGCCTGTCTTTCAAAAGGTCAGGTAGAGAGTTGGCATCTGCTTTCTTGCTACCCACAGTGCGCACCGATACTTGCGACTGGCTCAGGGCATACATGACCTGCCTCTGGTGTCGGCGAGTCAGCGTTGAGCACACGTTCTTGAAGTTCTTAGTTTTGCGGGTACTCGACTTAAAGAACTGGTGCTTCGCTTTGAAACGCATGGAAGAAAGTTTAGAAAGCGGGCCATACAGGAGCAGCAGCCTTGGGTAATGAACAAGGTAGTGCATCTTGGGGATGATGTTAAAATCTGGAAATGTTTGCCGGAATGAGGCATAGAAGTCGAATTAATGTTTCCAAGTATGGCACTGCACTGTAACTTGCGGTGCAAGAACAATGTCCATCAATGACCTTAAATCAAGGTAAACATTGTATGCTTATTTTCTTGGGGACACTGTTACCAACAATGAAATAAAAAATGCGGAAGAAACACAGCCTCTCTGCAGTGGGCCCTTTTATTGATGCGTTGCCAAATATTGCTTGATGGGAAAGCGGTGGAAGCCTGTATTTCTTATCCTCTCCGTGCAAAGGGAATGTGGCAAGCCTCCGGTTCAACTCCTCAAGGGTAATGAAATGACGATATGATTTGGCATATTACATGCTTGAGAACGAAGTGAGTAACCCCTTCAAACATGTCATGCATAACGGCACAGGGAAACCTCTAGTGACGTCAAATGAATGCAGTGTGGTGAAACAGCTTTCACCGGCGATGCCATAGACACTTGACAGTCTTGAGTCGGGTTTTGTCAGTTGTACATGTTGGGCATGCATCTCTTTTGTTCGCAAAGTGAAGTCATCTTCGTGCCATTTGTGATTTAATTTCGATTTGTCTGCTAAGCAAAAGTGGCATATAAAGCCCGAAGAGAAGAATTCGCGAAAACCGTCCAGTTGGTGGCTAGAGAGATTGTCACCACTCACAAATAGAAGGGTGCCTTTCACCACTTCTTCGTTGATCTCGTTTCCAGGCGTTGTAGATCAGCCAGCAGTGGCTGCATTGTCTTACGCAGACCGAGCTTCATAACAGCTGATGATTTCACAAGCAGGACAAGGTACTTGTCCTTTAGTTTGGAGCGAGATTTTGGTGAAAAATTAAAAAGGGTTAAATAGCTAGCCAAGAGTTTGTGCCTGCCACGTTTGCTTCCAAGAGGGTTACAAATTTCAAATTCATCAAAGTGCAACTGGAGAGCCAATGACTTTTCATCTTCAGTGTTTTTAAATGTGCTGTGTTCTTTGTAGTACCTGCCGTCAAAGACATCCTGAAGGAAGGTTGCGTTGCTTTCTTTTTCCTCGAAAAGACTGAACCTTTCCTATGGCTGTGATGGTGTCAAGACAGAAAAATACTCATAGTTGTCACTTAAATCTCCCTCCGTTAAGGACACAGACCGAGAAGGCACAAAAAGAAACAAATTTTTCCAATAGTTTTTTCTGCCAGTTTTCGTGGCAAATTTTTCAAGCTGTGACATGTCAACCACCGTATTTGCATCTGGAATGAATTCAGTAACAATATTTACGATGTCTTTTGCTACCTCGTCAACGGTACTCTCCGGCAGCTGCCTGCCCTTCTGCCACTTGGGCAAAATTGATCCCAAATGCATTGCAGACTGGTCACGAGCAGATAAACCGGCTTCGCATCGTTGCTGACTCGAGATGCTCTCAGGAGCGCCGTGTCCATTGGATGCACTTACATCCTGGTGCACGTCAAAGATTTCTTGGATCGAGGAAGGCAAGGGTTCCTCCGCACACGGCGGCAACAAACCATGGGAATCATCCAGGTGTGCTTGACTGGATGGAGGAGCACGTTTCTGGGAACATGATTGCGACAGATGCTGGTGGCACCGGCGGACATGTTTCCGGAAGGAACTGTGCTGCCTGAAGGTCTTCACACAACCTTCAAAGTTGCATGCCCAGTCGCTCTCAGTGCCCTGCCATGTGGCAAAGTGGCGGAAAAGTGCAGCCAACGAGTGGGTCCTCTGATGGCACCGGCTGCAGGCATGTGTGTTCATGGAGGTCATCTGAAATACAAAAAATGAATTTAAAAATGTGTTTTGGTATCAGGATGACCAATACTAAGTTTTCTCTAACAATGCCTCGTAGTATGAAGGGCTTGCATGAGAGGTAGAGAATACTGATCGCTTTTTAAAATTTCTTTTACAGGTGGCACTTAATTTCTGGCTTAATGTGAAAAAAGAGCTGATGCGTAATATCTATCCGTGGCACTGAATTGCCTCATGAGGTACCACTGCAACACAAAGAACTCGCTCGTGTTCTTAAAACATTTCGTGTCCGAGCCTTGACCACTTTATGTCAGTAAATCCACCTAAACTCAAGACCTCACGAAAATAAATTATATCGGAACACTCCACTACGGCACCTCTTTCTCCTTTCCCTCTTTCGCTACATCCCTCGTCTCTCCTCTTACAAAGCGGCTGAGGCGTCCACCGAGAGAAATCCCATTAGTGCACATTTGGTTTCACGAAATACAGTTTTCGTATTACGTGCCTTTGTAGTGCTAGATAGATATAGATAATTGAGGCCGCAACCTTTGTAACTAGGCGGGCACCACTAGGCTGGGCGCCCGAACCGGCTAGTAGTAAACTCGAATGTTCCAGTAACTTACTAGTTGCATGTGGCCCCCTCGGTAGGCAGCAGCCCTCACTAGACTAAGTGAAAGTAGAATTCACTCTACCGAAAGGAACGGTTCCGAAAGCGAAGCAAGTTGAGTCAAGGGCCATTGGTCTTAATAAGTTTTAAAAAATAAGCACGAGACGACCGCAAACCGTATAAACGCTGTGTATACATATGTGTGTGATCGCCCCAGGATGAATTTCCGTGGGAACTAAAGAAGTAGCTGCAGGCGTGCCGGTCGCAGGGCCAGTTTTAAAATATAGGAGGTAGCATAAATGAATCCGCGGCCGAATGTATTTATTCCGATGGTTGTTGTATATTTATTTCAGTCATAAACCGGTGCTATACTACTGCTATTACTAATGCCACTAATACTAATTATAATTACTGGCGTAAAGTGCTGAGCGCGCGTTTTTACGCGCTCACATTCCGACCTCACTGATGCAGAAGGGGGGACTGGCGAGCGCAGCTTGGCGCGAGATTTTCTTTCTGCGCGCCGCAGCGAAAAAAATTGATGTCTTAAATGAACTTGATAAGTTGAGCGGACTTTATAATAACACACACAAACACACAGAGCAGGGGCTGTTTAGGAATTGAAACCAAAGCCAAGCGGTAGGTTGTGTCTGCATGCGATAAATAAAGGATGCAACTCACCATCTAAGACCTTTTTCACAGCACGTCGAGGTGTGTTAGCTGTCGCTCGCCTTCGGCGTTGGTATCTGAGGAGGGAGACAGGCCTCGCAGTGGTTGCTGCAGCGCTTTTCACAGCACTGCGACGAATCAAACCTTGAAATTCTTGCTGCTATATGGTTTTCACTGCTCACGAAGTGCTCTGTTTCAGCGCATTTATCGGTCCCTCCGATCGGGCCGCGCGCGGTTAAGCAGACGCGATAGTCACAAGTACGTTTCTATTGGTTTTTAAAGGTCACGTGCAATGACGCCACTACCGCCGACTGGCGTCGGAATCTGTAACCGGTGCCTGTGCCCTTTTGCGTGACCGATGGCGTGACGGCTTATGCGTGCTGCGACAGACGCTGGCTACGCGTGGTTGCGTTGTTTACACTTTTCAGAAGTTTCGATTTCAGCGTGTGGATCCACAAACGCCGCTACTTCTTTGCATTGCGTTCACCAAAGTGCATGTGTGCTTTCGTCGCTTTCGTGGCCTGGTCACCCTGGTGCCGTTATTGGGGCAGTTCACGACTGCCAGCTGTGTGTGTGTGTGTGCGTGTGGTGCAGCGTACGTGGTGGCACCGGAAAGGCTTCCATTTCTTATGGCGTGGTTTCGGAATCGCCGACGCGCATTTTGCACTGCGTAAACTGCGTTCAGCGCGTGTACTGAAAACGTTTCTTAACGAAATCGCCGCGACCTCTTACAATGTGGAAATGCACGCGTAGACTTGCGATTTCTGTATGCTCTTGAACGGCGACCAGTGAGATAAAAAATTGGAGGACGCTTAAGCTTCGTCTTAAATAGTGGGACGCGACAGTGCTTTGCAGCTTTGCCAAGGGGTCCGACGCGCGGTGCCGACAACTACTACTACTACGTCGCCAACGGCTTTTCGACCGAACGAGCTGTATGCGCGCTGTCGCCTAAAATGACAGAGCTCAATTTCAAGGACATAGCACGTCCTCTCGTGAACAGAGCATGAACCCGTGTATTGCGCGCATGATCTTGTTGGATGAGGAAGCTTAGCAATCGGCGGAATTGACCTGTAGAGGCCAATACATCCGATCTTCTGAAGCGTCCAAGTACGTACAGCAAGGGATATGCGATGTTGCGCTTGTATTGCTTTATGTATAAATGTCACAATATGCTTAGGTGGTGGTGGTAGTGGTTTTATTAAAATAATAGTAAAAAGGAAGGAAAAGATTTTTGCTAGCCCCGGCATCTGCCATCGATACTGAAGCACCTGAGCTGGGGCAGCGGAAATAAAGGACAGCAGGCAGAATGGAGAAATGAAATGAAAGAGGTGAGGGGACAGGAATAGAGGACAGGGGGAGAAGTAATATGTACAAACTATTTACACAATAAGTAATGTGTCCAGGTTGTGCGCGTGATTAGTTCATTTAAGAGGAATTAAATCACACACGCGCACAGCACTGTGTAGGTTACAACTGGAGTGGGGCGTCCAGTTATTAATCGTTCAAGGTAGAACTCGCGGAGCGTTCGGTCACTGCGTGTAACTACCTGACGGAGAACAGACGGGACGTCAAGCCCGTGTGTTCGAGGAATGCACAGAGGCTCACCAAAGTTCGCTCACGAGTGCGCGCACTGCCCTGCGGCCACAATAGCGTCTTGATGGAGTCTGGTAGTATGCCCTGCGCCCTATAGGCCGCGAGCATATCGCGACGAGCATCGGCGAACGCGGAGCAGCGAAGGAGCAGATGTTCTAGTGTTTCCACTGCACCGCATCCGTCACACACATCACTCGTCGCGATTCCGTGACGCACCCGTCGTTCCCCGGGCCACACGCAGCCAATGCGCGCGCGGAGGATCATTGCACGTTGCGACCGTGTAAGTGCGCGACAGGCGGTGACACTGTCGATGCGCTCACCTCCCGCGATGCGTGGGTCGGGGTGCTGCTTTCGGAGATGGTCGTGAATGGCCGCACGCACGTCCTCCAGCGCAAGGGGCAGATCGCTGGCAGGTAGTTGGTGTGCAGCGGTCGCGAGGTCGTCAGCTTCTTCGTTGCCTGCGTGTCTAACTCGATCGTTTGCTGCGGCTACATACATGTACCTGTTAGTTTGAAAGACCAGCCGGGCATGCGCGCTTTGTAGCCAAATCAGCGTCTTGCTGAAGGAATAAGGGTTGCTCATTACGTACTAGTACGCGTCACCTTGTTGCAGCGCCGTCTACGATGGCTTCTTTTTAGCAGTACTTTTTTGCAAGTTGGTAGGTGGAACGTACGCCTCGATCGTGTATTGTAATCTTGTAGTAAGCATTCCTAAAAGTTTGTGGGTATACATATGGGAGCGTAGATTGATGTGTAGTCTCGAAGTTAAGTTTTTGCTTGTGCCATTGCCATTGATGGGTGCTGTAAAACCTCCAGTGTTGTCTCTGTGTACTGCAATGGTTCGAAAGCAGAGGTAATAAAAGGTTAGGTTTACGTGCCGTCTGTCCGTGTGTTCTGCTGTATGCATCATATCGCGTGCCGTTGTGATTGAGATTTACATAAAAGTGAAACATTCACATAACAGTGAATCTCGATCCAGGTGCAATACTTTCAAGCTGCTGTAGCCAGAAACAGCGCTTTCATTTGGGAAAAGATGGCAGCTGGAGTCCCAACAAGTGCCAAATAATGTATGCGTAAGGATGAAATGACGATATCGCAATGAACTGACAGCATATGTCAGAATGATGTCTTTAGTGAACGTTGCTGTCTCGAGCAGTCTGCTTGAATTTGTTTCATTGTCCGTTAGGAGGTACAGACTCTCACCTCTAAGGTACTGTTATTGCTCAATGTATTTTCAGGCATTTCGTCGCGATATATTGGAAGTTATTGAGGAACTAGTTTGGCAAATACAGGAGTGCGCGTAAGCACTGCAGTCCACCTTTCCGCAGTCACAAACGTTTGGGGCTTTGAAACTTTTTATCGACAAAACTAAATGCAAGTCCGTTATTACCAGTCATCAGGCAATGATATATAGGAATATCAGGCTTGTGGAAGTAGTCGAACCACACCTTTGCATGATCTCTGAAATTACCGAGCTTGTTAAAGTGAAAGCCATTAATGGCTCGTACTTGCGGTCATGACCTTGTCCGGTCTCAAGTCATGTCACACCGATGACTAAATTAAATCCTTATCATAAGTTGAATGATGGAAACAGAGGCGGCAAAATCTGCGCATTACTTAGGCGTCACAAGACGAAGAAAACCGCGAAATTAGATAACTCTCCGGCCCCACACGGGGCCGGGATCGCGATGAAGTCACCGCCATCAGCTTCGACTAGGTTCGACAACATCGGCTACCTCTCGCCACACGACAATTTGCTTGACGGAGCAGGGCTCGCAACATGCGTTGCCGCGTTTAACGGCAATGCGCCGTTTAGCTGCTGTTTTAGCTTTAGCTGCCATTTAGCTGCGTCTTCGATGCACCCACTCAAGGCTAGCTGAGGTCACAAATTATCTCTGTCATTATCTGGCCGCTTCCCTTCCTTGGCTGGCTCGCGGTTAGAAAACCGCTGGCAGCGAAGGATCCACTTTCGGCCACGATCGTTCGGTAGGCCTCGCACACAGGTTGAGCTCACAGCGCGCTGCGACGACGTAAACTAAGGAGCTAAAAGTGTCCACCTAGCGTGGCTTAAGCGTCACGACACCAAATCGCGATGTTTTCGCGCTTGACTGTTGGGATTTTTTTCGCTGAAGCGATCAGGCATTGCCAGCGGCGCCATTGTGGCATGAGCGCTGTATACATGGCCTCCGAGAGCAACCGCTATCTGCAACCCATGGTTGCTTCAGCTTGCTTGCTTGCTTGCTGTGTTTGTCAGGAAGAACGAAAAGGAAAGTGCACAGGTTTGCCCACTGGCTCAAGCTGACCCATAATCCGCTGACAAGTGCCGAAAGTATAGGAGAGTTGAAAGATAGGAGAGCAAAGATGGAATGAAGAGACGCGCGCTGAAATTTTCCGGGCCGATCCCGGAGGCAGTGCAATACCGGGCCAACCCGTGGGAGGCTAAGCAAGTGTCAAGCACTCCGCCACATTTGCAAAATTGAGTTCAATATCTTTGGTCCAAATGAGACTAGTATCAGATATACATGATATTCAGCCTTCTGGAAACGGTACTGGCTATGAGGGCAACGAATTTGAAGATAGCTTCAGCCTTATTCTAAAGGTGATGACCGTGACTATCACAATGCTGCTGGAGGCTACTGCATTATGCAATGGCACAAGCAGTTATTTCATACAGCGCCGAAGCTTCAACTGAGCAAATCTAAACAATTGAACAAGGGGCGGCGCCCGGTTTGCTAAAAAAGTTACCGTGTTCAGCCAACTGCATTGCGTTACTGAATCTGTGCATGGTTGTTTATCAAACGGTTATTTTAATTTATTCAAAATACGAGCAAAGACTGAGACGCCGTTCAAAAAACTCAGGAGGGCACTTTGTTGACCTAAAGTGCGGCGAGGCGAAAGCTTTTATCGCGAAATTGCTGCTTCCGCCCCGACGTGGGTGCGCCCGCGACGGCTACGGGGACTCCCTGAAAAGGGAGGTACACTAACGCGGTTCCTCAGGACCATCAATAAAGTTCTTTGTCTGTCTGCCTGTCTGCTTGTGCCGCGTTCGGTCATTAGTGCGCGCACGCTTGGTTGCTGGAGACACAGAAGAGCGTTTATGCGGCAACCTTGAAAATAATAATAATTGTTTTTTTTGGGGGGGGGGAAAGGAAATGGCGTAGTATCTGTCTCATATATCGTTGGACACCTGAACCGCGCCGTAAGGGAAGGGATAAGGGAGGGAGTGAAAGAAGAAAGGAAGAAATAGGTGCCGTAGTGGAGGGCTCCGGAATAATTTCGACCACCTGGGGATCTTTAACGTGCACTGACATCGCACAGCACACGGGCGCCTTAGCGTTTTTTCTCCATAAAAACGCAGCCGCCGCGGTCGGGTTCGAACCCGGGAACTCCGGATCAGTAGTCGAGCGCCCTAACCACTGAGCCACCGCGGCGGGGCAGCCTTGAAAATGAAAATTGGTTTTTGGGGAAAGGAAATGGCGCAGTATCTGCCTCACATATCGGCGGACACCTGAACCGCACCGAAAGAGAAGGGATAAAAGAGGGAGTGAATGAAGAAAGGAAGGAAGAGGTGCCGTAGTGGAGGGCTCCGTAATAATTTCGACCGCCTGGGGATCTTTAACGTGCACTACCATCGCACAAGCACACGGGCGCCTTTGCGTTTTGCCTCCATCGAAACGCGGCCGCCGCGGCCGGGATCAAGAATGAGTACTCCGGTTCAATAGGCGAGCGCCCTAACCACTGAGCCACCGCGGCGGGTAATCTTCGTGATCAGCGTTCAGGAGGCGTCTGGCGAGATTGCCTGGGCCCCTCGAACGATCGTGGCGCCAATAAATGACGTCACACGCATGCGAAGTAAGCAGAAGCGCAGGTGCATTAGTCTGCTTACGTGGAGGAATGCGCTAGCATGTGTTTTGAGGAAAAGAAAGGGGATTTAGGAAAGGAAAGGACGCAGTAGCTCTCAGATCTCGACATCTCGGTGGACACCTCAACTGCGCCTTAAAGTATACAACTGAAGGTGCATATGTCATTGTTCTGAACTACTGTCGCAAGCTAGCCTCCAACTTGGCTAAAAGATGTAAGCTTTATGCAAAGAGAAATGCTAAGACACCACTCACTTCTTTCACACCCTCCTTTATCCCTTACCTTACGGCGCGGTTCAGGTGTCCGCCGATATGTGACACATATACTGCGCCATTTCCTTTCCTCAAAAACCAATTTTGATTTTTAATGCAGCACGACGAACGTTCGCTCATTAGTTGGGTTAATATTGTTGCATTCCGGAATACTGCCACCAAATCGAAGTCAACCAGTGAAGACATCGCTGGGATTTCATGTGCACTTGCGATATCTGTTGCTGAAGCCAGTATCGCCGCTTCGGCGGACGCGGTTTTGCCACCGCGCCTCTGTTTCCATCATTAAAATTATGATAAGGATTTAATTCTAGTCATCGGTGTGACAGGACTTGAGACCGGAGAAGGTCATGACCGCAAGTACGAGCCATTAAAGGCTTTCGGTTTAACAAGCTCGGTAATTTCAGAGACCATGCCAAGGTGTGGTTAGACGTCTTCCATCAGCCTGATATTCCTATACATCATTGCCTGATGACTGGTAATAACGGATTTGCATTAAGTTTTGTCGATAAAAAGTTTCAAAGCCCCAAACGTTTGCGATTGCGGAAAGGTAGACTACAGTGCTTACGCTTACTCCTGTGTTTGCCAAACTTGTTCCTGAATAACTTCCAATATATCGCGACGAAATGTCTGATAATATACATTGAGCGAATGTTTAGAAGGCCGTATATAGACCGCGCACAGTTATTAGCGCGAAAGCACTTCTAGCCGCACTCCTGGGATTTCAGCGGTGTGTGTCGCAGTGAAGCCTCTGAGTAGAAAGGTTAACTCTCTCACTGCGTCAGTGGAAAGGAAAGTTCAATCTCGCGGTGAGTAGGCCATGGCATCCACCAGCAAGCTGACAGAGTAATGCGCCTTTGCTTTTCTTAAACCCATTAGAAGGCTGAGTTTGCTTGCGCTTCCTTTATGTAAGCACGGCCACCTTGATCGGCGCGCGCGGCGGGTTTGAGCAAGTCCCGCCGCGCACACCTGATCGAGGCGGCCGTAATATAAGTAACGTCGCCAAGGGGAGGCAGCGGGGAGCAAAAACTTGAGGTCCGCTTTTTTCAACTCCTAACGAGAAGACCGCCTACTAGCCTCCTTCTTGGGTAAGCGAGTATGTGAAGCTGTCGGCGCTGCCGTTCGTCCATTCTATTAATTTTCTCTTCACGAAAGCAGCACAGCAGATGCATCATTCCTACAATATGCCCCCCCCCCCCCCCCCCCGCCCTCGCTTTCCTTCTCCGCGCCACTGTGCTCTGAACACCCCGGTGCCCTCCGTGATTTCTATGTTGCCTGTTTTTTTCTTGGCCACCTTGCCTCATATTTCGAGCGTGCGAAATAAACTTTTTGCTACTGTTCCTCCACGTAGAGCGTCGCTGGCCCTAGTATTGTCGCGGAAACCCATTAACTGCTTTAACAGCATAAGATAGGCAAATGGCTTCTGTATTTGCTATATTAGAAATGCGAGGGATGCCATTTTAAAAATGCGCATTGCGGGAAGACAGCATTAGGAGATAAAGAATGCGTATTTTTGACGTTAAATATTTCGAACTGCATTGCCGACAAAGAAAATTTGAAAACTGTACTCAGCTTTTTTCTTGACGAACTTCAATTTCTCTATATAGTGTTGGCCCTTAAAATGAACAATAAAAATTTGATGAGCTAATTTAAGTTAATTAATCCTTTAATCACTGAGCTATATCACCAACATAATGTCTGCCTTGCTGTACGTATAATCTACGTGCACTGAGCGCACCGACGTATCTCACGCAGGGTTTAAAATAACTATCTGAAAACAGCGAAAAAAAACGGTTAAATGGTTTATGGGGCTTCAACGCCCCACAGACTCAGGCTATGAAGGGCGCCGTATTTGAGGGCTCCCGAAATTTAACCAGTGGGGTTCTTTAACGTGCACTGCCATCGCACAGTACACGGGCCTCTAGAATTTCGCCTCCATCGGAATTCGACGACCGCGGCCGTGATCGAACCCGCGTGTTTCAGGTCAGCAGCCAAGCACCATTATAACTAATGAGCCACCGCGGCGCCCCCCCCCCCCCCCCCCTCCTGCGAGGCGCACCTCCCACACACACACGCGCACACACGCGCACACACACGCACACACACGAGCGCGCGCGCCTGGTGGGCAGGTTGCCACCGGGTTGCTCCGGAGGCATGAGAAAACATCGTGTTTTTTTCACTGTGCGCGGGTTGATAGCGGAATGATATGTATTATGGCAATGGCACTCTGCCTCAGGTAAAGCGAACAACCGTGGCCGCAGAACTCTGTTAAAGCGAGCGAGGAGGAGCCGTAATCTCGCCTCTGCCGTTGAAAAACACGCGCTTCCCGCCAGACATCATGAGTGGCCGTTTACCAGTACCCTTAGAGGGGAAATCATATAAGAGCTGTATCCAGTGTTGTAGGCGTTATCGAAAAAAAGCAACTAAATACGTTAGTCTTTACGCAAAAGAAATGAACGCGTTACCGGCCTACGTTAGCTACAGTAAAAAGTAACGCATTACCGTTACCGTTACCGAAAAAAACTATCGCACGTTACTTTGCCAATGGAGTGCATAATGCAATCGCGCAAAACGACGAGGGACGAAGAGAAGAAGCATGCTCGGCATGGTTCTGCTCTTTAGCAGGTTGTGTGTGTAAGTGGTTTGGGAAGGGGAGGTAGGTGAAGGCAAGTGTGTGAATATGTGTTCGTGCACATGTTTCGTTGCTTATGGATACTCTGTCTTCTTCTTTTTTCTTTTAGTTGAGTGCGTCGTCAATGGCAGGTGTCTCCTGCCATGCAACAAGGGTCGTCAAGAGCACCTGTGCATTTTGTTTATTTGCAACATCGCTTTAGGCGCACTGGGCTTTCTTTTTTCTAAAAAGGGGGAGCAGGGGGACAATTGGAATAAAAAGTAACTAGTAACGTGACACCTAACGCTACCGATAAATGTTAGCGTAAGTACGTTACCCGTTACAGTTACGAAATGACAAGGAGTACGTTACCAACTTACCGAAGAAAGTAACGCGTTACCGGTAACGCCGTTACTTGTAACGCGCTGCCGCCAACACTGGCTGCATCTTATCGGTACTCACCTATGGGCCAGAAAGGTGGAGGCTAACGAACCGGGTTCAACTTAATCGTGTCAAGGCAGAAGCTCAGGCAAGTTGGTTAACTTAAATTGAGGACTACGCATCGAGCTGTGGAAAGGAAAATTATAGTAGATGTAAAGTTAAGACACAGGAAGAGAGCAGAGTGGATGAGGGAACAAACGCGGGTTACTGATATCCTAGTCGAAATCAAGAGGAAGATATGGGCGCGGGCAGGATATGTAATGCTAAGGCAGGATAACCGCTGGTCCTTAAGGGTAACGAACTGGATACGAAGAGGAGGCAAGGGTAGCAGGGGATGGCAGAAAGTTAGGTGGGCGAATGAGAGTAAAAAGTTTGCGAGGATACGGTGGCCGCACCAGCACAGAACAGGGTTAATTAGAGGGATATGGGAGAAGCCTTTGTTCCGCAGTGGGCATAGTCAGGCTGATGATGACGATTATTGTGATGATGTAGTACACGAATTACTCGCGCATTACGACCAATTTTGAAGCGGCTGTGCGCAAAAACAAAGTGTGCACAGAAATGTACAGTCCGAGGTCATTCCAACTCCTATAGGCGGCGCAGCGGTAGTACGACATGGTGGACGAGGCGGTGATGGCTCTGCTGCCATGGTGTGCGCATAGTAGAAGCAAAGCGGCTTCTTGACGTTGTGACTTCTTCTGTGTGGGACTTAGCGCCTATATAAGCAGCAGTTAGTAATTTTGAGTTATTATTGACAACCTATGCTTGAGTTTAGCTGCATTACAGGCTCGAAATAAACTTTTATCGACATGAGCATGGCTAGCTCGCAGCTGATAAATATAATTAATGAAACGAAGGCAAAGAGGGTGCCCAGAAGGATTGATATTCTGCCTACTACTCTGCATTGGGGAAGGGAAAGAGAAGAAAAAAGGGTTATGATGGGTGAAATGTGCACCAAACTCAGCAGAGTAAAGTGCAACAAACATTTGAAGCAGTAATTTTTCTGTGCTTTCACTTTCTTTTTCTTTCGGCGCGCTTCTTTGCGGTGATTAGCACCTCCGCCCGGGTCATGGAGTCAGGTTTTTCCGTAATTTTGGCCGCTTTCGACGCTTACCCGAAAAGGAAATTCTACAGGCCAGTTTTTAAGCCAGCTAGACAGTCTGACGCTATATTTGGTGCCTACACAAGTGCGGCCCTTACCTGCATAAATACGGCATGTGTTTATGTACGGACAGAATTAAAAAAAAGCAGTTGGTTGTTTAGGTAAAAAGGAAGGGTTTTCGAGCGGTCTATATTTTCTCATAACGATGTGGGCGAAGCTTCACAGCAGATTGAGCTGTATCCAACTATATATAGTTTATTTTCAGAGTACGTTGGTCACATATGCGGTAGTAGAAGAGGCAGTGTATACTGATGTTTGAAGCGACAGCCAGAGTGTCATTCGAGCTTAATAATACAGTCGGAATTGTCGCTCAAAATGTGTTTTCGACTAGCGTTGAAAAGCGCTGTGATCGATTGAGCAGACGACATTCGATACGAAATGTTTGAGGTTATTCAGCCACTTTGTACATTATGTCAGAGAAATGAAAATAAAATTGACATTTTCTTGAAATTCATGTCACCATTTCGCAATCAAGGTGTGGGCACAAAGCCGTGTTTGATCTTGACCGAAATGGACTGAAGCTTGATGACAGTTTTTCGTTTGCTGCAAACGTCCGCCTCAAAATATAACTAATATACTTCACATTAACTCAGTTTTTAAGCACTGCACTGCTTTCATGTAACTGCAACACGCACACGAAGGTCGTATGAACAAAGTTCCGATCTGGAAAGCATTGAAGACGCGCTGTCGTAGCGTCAACAAAGTACGTTCATTTTCATATTTTCATTTTTGACACGTATCTTCGCGTTCCAAACCACTGTGATCCCACGCGCCGCGCAGAGCGGTCACCGGCTCGCTGCTTCCGCAAGAGGCCGCGTGGCGCCGCCACCATCGCTGGAATGACCGAATCGACCGCCTCACCAAACGTCAACATACCAGGTGTTTCACGGAAGGTGATCACTAATTTTTAAACAGAAGGTTTTTGAGTTAACGAGAAGTACTTTGCGGCATAGTAATATGAGTGTTGCGGGACGTCAAAAAACACGTGAATCATCTTAACTAGCTAAGTGATTAACTAAATTCTAATAGTTAACTTTTTAACTATCACCAATAAGCACCTGATTGCAATTAGAGATTTTTAACCGGCCGTTAGTAATTGCCATATGGGTTTTTATAATTTCGAAAAGGCCATTACTCTCGCCGATGTGGCACTACTAAATTTGGCTATTTTGACTAGTTATGACCACTGGAGGGGATGCTTTGCCTGCATACTCTTCGAAAGTGCTTGTATTTTAGCACGATGTAGCCAGATTTTGTCGTGCCACAACTTCAAGAGTAATGGCGTTTTCGAAATTCTGAAAACTGATATGGCTATTACTAATGGCCGGCTACAAATCTCCAATTGCCATCAGGTGCCTATTGGTAATAGTTAAAAAGTTAACTATTAGAATTTAGTTCATCATTTAGCTAGTTAAGGTGATTCGCCTGTTTTTTTATGTGAGCCAACGCTGGCATTACTATGCCGGAAAGAGATTCCGTTTACCTAAACAAACCTATTTTTAAACACGAGTGATCGCCTTCCCTGAAACGCCTGGTATACAGTACAACACGACCGCACCCGTCACCTATTTATGAACAACTGCCGCATTACGGCTCAGTAAAAGAGATTCCCGGCAAGACTGGATGCCTCAACTGCTCGTCATTTACTTCGAACTCATAGGCGTGCGCAGGTTTCTACATTATGGGGAGCCAAGTTTCACCGCAGCGCCCCTCTCCCCTCAAGACCACTCTCACCAAGGCCCTCATGGCCAAAACGCAGAGCGAATGTGATGACTATTTATAAAACATTTATTTCATTGTGCTGTAATTGCAAAATATGCAAAATATTATGGAGCTGCAGTATTTACATCGGCAGAGAAAAGCAGCCCCTGCAACTCTGAGGCACCATTGTAAAAAAGCTCTTCCGAAGTAATTTTTATTCTCTGTAAACCACAGACAATATACGACACATCTGTATTTTGTTAACTGCAAAAAAAGTGAAGATATTGCCTCAAAGTTACTAGGCAAGTAAACAGTTCTTCGAACGCAACATAACGGGTCCTCGGCCGCCAGTATCGTCAGAAAACTGCATAGCCATAACACTGCATTATGAAAAATGACGGGACAGGTCCGACAGAGTGAAGGTATGGGGCACACTTGGCGCCCCCCTTAGATGATTAGGGAGGCGGACGCACCCCCTGCTCCCGCAGTGCGCACGCCTATGTTCTGCGTGTAAGTTAAATGGCTGAAAACTGCGTCGGGAACAGCGTCGTTTCATGCGGGGCAGTGGCTCTTTCTGCTTGATTTGATTTATGGGGCTTTAACGTCCCAAGCGACTCAGGCAATGAGGGACGTCGTAGTGGAGGGCTCCGGAAATTTCGACCACCTGGGGTTCTTTAACGTGCACCGAAATCACACAGTACACGCGCCTCTAGAATTTCGCGTCCATCAAAATTCGACCGCCGTGGCCGGGATCGAACACGCGTCTTTCGGGTCAGCAACCGAGCGCCATAACCACTGAGCCACCGCGGCGGCTTGGCTCTTTTTGCTGCTTTCGCTTTTCGAAATGCCGGGTCTTTAGACAGCAATTAATATTGTACTCCTCGAAATGAACGCGTAACATGCAAATATGCAAAATGAATGGGAACACTCACATAACCACATAGCTTTATTGGCTTCATCGGAAACGTCGCCTGAACTGAACTATCGCTAGCTAACAGATCATTTCGTTCTAGTACAGACTGCGTGTCCAGAGTTACGCGGAGTTGCACCGCAGCCGAAGCAGCGATTGGATTATCACGGCCCGACGCAGTGGAGGCAGTCGAACAAACCAGGCTTCAACTTATTGCGACGACGCCTGAGGCTGCTCCGGGGACCGGCACGTGCCTGGCAGGCCGCCAGACGCTCGGCGAACGTAGCGGCGGCCGCCATGCCCATGCCCATGATCCAGACGGCGAACAGGCCCGAAATGTCGTCGGCACGAATGGCCTCCACCGCGGGGGAGGAGCTCTCGATCTGCCTCCATGTCTGCAGCAGCACTTGGTCCAAGTGGCGATCGAGCAGCCCGGACTCGCAGATCCAGCGTGTCCTGCACGTGACGGGGAGCCTGCTTACGATTTGCCGCTTGTGCCGATGAACTAGGACACGATGACCTCTCTGCACGAAACAGCCATACTGTTACGACTTAAGTTGTCCAATGAGATCTACTTTCTGGCTGGATGGTAAAGGTTCACGTCACGAACGACTGTGAGGCTGAAAACAGAGACGCATAATGATTGTTTTTATTGATCATCCTACACTGCATGCCCTTCACTGCACCTAGGTTGAGTTGCATTTTCAGAGGTGAATTTTTTTTGCGAAGAGATAAAGGCGCGAAACAAAGAACTTAAGCTATAGACGCAAAGTAGTAGTTGATTTGAAGGTTAACGCACGGGAATTGAACGTTTGGGCAATACGCAAGGAGTGTCCTATCACATCACTATTCCTGAAGGCAGGTACATAAAGCGTGAGCTGGAACGCACAACTTCTATTTAATAAACTTTTACGGCAGCGCTGTCAGTGGTGGCAACACCATGCAGCGTTTTCAGTGGAAAGCGCATGACACAAGAAGTAGACATCGATTATCAAAGGAAGTCCTTTAAGGGATTAGGAAATCGTAAACCGAAATCCACACGCAGGTTTCTTATCATTTTCATGATATGCCTGAACCAGCCTCATACTTTTTGGTTTCATTTCACACCTCCTGCTTCAGACAGGGTTACATGCGCGCCGTGTTTTTCGCCTATGAGCAAATTAAGAAAATTAGGAACAATAGGAAACTTAAAGCTCTCCAACCGCGACCCGATCAGGTGTGGCGGCAACTGAACGATTCTCAGAACTAACGCTCAGTTAGAAAATCGAGGTTCATGCTCTCTACAGACAGAAAAATGGCTGTGTCCTTATCACGTCAGAGCATTAGAAAAGATGAATGCTGCTGAAAGCAGCTCCACTACTGCCATTAGAGCTTCAGTAGAGTGGAAAGCTGGGCGAGTTGTTGCATATTTAGAAAAAATAAAAACCAGGGGAAGGATGCAGACAAAGAGAGCCACAGCCTCACGAAAATTGGCTTAATTTGCGCACAGGGGTTGGTCAGAAAAAGAACAAAACTTCACAGTACATTCATACCGGGGAAAAAGATTCCACAAAAAACACAGGACAAGCGCTGCCTCACAACTCAGGGTTTATTCATAAAACCTGGGGTGTATCAAGGATGAAGGAAAGGCATGACAGGTGAATTAAAGGCAAGACATGAAAACAAAACAAACGTTTGCGCGCCGCTCAAAAATGGTCAAGAAATAAGAGCTTGTTAGATCACACAACAGTATGTTTACTAACGCAGCCGCGTTGCTCCATTGCGATAGAATATGCATCTGCCGATTCCAGCGTGGTCTTGTCCTTGTGGGAGTATAACACCTAAGCGTGACGTAACAGAGAAGAGCATTTTTTCTTTTTCTTCATCATCTCGCACCCCGGACAGTGTGTGACAAGATGAGACTGATCATTGCTGTCTGCAAGATTATTTTGTTGCTCTTGCAAACGCTTGTTTTTTCCAATATGAATTTATAGCAACTCGCCGAGTTGAACGTTCTACTAAGTCACAGTACACTGTAAACCACACATCGAAGTATGTCACCTGAGCAGCGCAAGTCGTCTATTGTACACCGTTATTTTGCGGGAAAGTGTACGTTGGTCAAACGGGCCGCTGTTTAAATGCCCGGCTTAGAGACCATGAAAGGTCTGCATTTTCTGATGACGGGGCGAATTCACCGAAGCATTGCAGGAAGCATAACTGAACTCCGTTGCTCAAGAACACCACCATTCTTGGGCGGTGTAAAACAAGAAGCCAACGTGAAATTTTAGAGGCATGTCACGTCATCAAAAAAAAGAACATGCATGTGACAGTGATACGTCAGCGAGCTTGCTCCATAAGGAAATTAGTTTCTTGAGCTCTTTAGAGCACACATATATAAGTAGTAAGCGTGGTGTGACGCGCATCTTTTCCTCTCATGTTGTCTGATTGTTTAATGTTGTCATGTGCGCATGTCTGGTTTCATTGCTGAAGGGTATGTATGCGTGAGCTTCACTGAAGTAAATTCCGTTGATAGTCCAGTGTTGTCCCGTGTACCTCCCTGTGTCTACGCCTTTCCGCTGGTTTTATTTGTTCGAAATATTAGAGCTCGATGGGACTTACGCGCGATGCAGCGTTTTCTTTACGAAGGTCGTGGCGTTGTAGCTCACGAATATGGCGCACGGAACGGTGAGAACGTTGACCTTGCCGAAATAAAACTGGCCTCTCGGGGGCTCTTGAGAGTAGTGGCGTCGAATGCCGTAGTGATACAGTGACTGCTCCATGAACACCACCTGCGGAAACAGGCCAAGATTGTATTAATCATGCGTAAAACAATCCCTCAGTGGCTTTTTACAACACAATGAAAATAGATGGCTGTGAGAATGTTCGATGCTCCGAGCAAGTATCAGGTCGTTTCCTCTCCTTTGCAGCGTACTTGATTCAAAATTATGTGGGTGCTTCGAATGCTTCCATCACGCCCAAGTATTCAGGGGAATGCGATTATTACATTGATGCTAAGATTTTTTTTTTCTATTTGGCAATCAGCACGTCTTAGTCAACTGCAGTCGTCACATACCCAACAATTCTGGACAAAAGTATTTTTGAACGGGAAAGAGTTTTTGAGGTCAATTTTTTATATATTGCAAGATTTCGGTATAGTTATCAACATATCTGCTGATCTCCCGCTGGGAGGCTTGCATAATGTTTTCTATCTATGTTTATGCTATCGTCAAAAGCGTGCCCCCTTGGTTTTCTATGGCAGTCTTAACTGCTCGATGCGAGCGATGGAAACACTACAAATTAAATATTTTGCTAGAATGGATCATGAGCTTCAATATTTCTATACTAGTACTTTACAGTATTTCAATATTCAAAATTTTTGTTCAAGAATGCTCGACATGTTAAGGGACGTAGCTTTAGTGCACAAGCCAAAATTTATACGCACATCATGGTGTCAGCATGTACTGCCTTTTTATACCCCTTTCCCTTCGTGCCGTGGACGCAAAAACTATCTTTACCTTCCACGTACCGATCGCTTGCGTGCTGATGAGGTCAGCACGGTATATTTAATTACATTATTTACACGCATGGACATCTCACAACACCAGAGCTTCTGCGCGTCAACACCTATAAAATGGTGCCATATAATCAGAAAAACATTTCGAGATCATGTTTATGAACATTAGCAGCGCGCGATTTGGTAGCTTGTTTAGCTGGTCAGGAGACTTCCTTAAATGTTTCAGATGATACAAAAAAAAAAGCACGTGAGGTGCGAGCGTCGATAAGGAGCAGCAGGCCAGCGTCCTGCTAGCTCACATCATGGCGAAAGTTTTACATGTCGATAGAGATTAAAGAGTTGGGAGCACCATAAAGGAGATCCAGAGAAGTGCGGGTGTCTGTTAGGGGCTGTGGGTTGAGGTGGTTCCGAGAAAAGGAAAGGCGCAGTAACTGCCTTCCAATGGACACCAGAACCGCGTCACGAGGGAAGGAATCTAAGAGAAGGCGAAAGGACGGAGACAAAAAAATAAAATAAAGCCGCTGTATTGGGGAGCTGCAGATTAATTTTGACCAGTTGAGGTTCTTTCACGTGTGTTGCAATCGCACAGAACATGAGCAGTTTTACATTTCTGCGTGGATAGATGCGATGAAGTGCATCTTGCAGGATCATTGCCAGCGTAACGGGACGGCGCATATATAAGACACAGGACAGCAGTACTCTTGTGCTGACTTAGCGCTGTCCTGTTCCTTCTCTTCGTGTGTCGTCTCGTTGCGCTGCAAGAAATCCTGCAAAAGATGCTAACCAACAAGCCCCGCTTGAAATTTTGCTGCAATGAAGTGCAGCGTGACGTTAGTCCCAAAATGAATTTCCAGACGTTTTTACAACACGCAAAACTTCGTCAATTCATAAAAACTGGACACTGAGCAGCATGGTCACGCATCCTTTTTATAGCGGTCCCTTTTCGTCCTGTTTTCGCGAGACCATGTAAAAAAACCTTAAGCTTCCAGTTCTTCCGCAGTCATTTACTTCAGTTTGAATGCTTCCAACAGAAACGCTAATGACATTGGAGCAGAAATTTCGATAGCTTTAAAACCTCCTTTGGTGTACCAGTATTGCATATGATCCAATAGCCCAAGTTGTCAAACCTCGTTAAGCCAAAATGACGATATCTCTATTAAAAGACGTGTTGAGTGCACTTCTATTTCTCCTGATCGTCCCGTTGAAAGGTGTGGTCCCACTTACACCACCTACAGTACTTTGAGTTTCAATAAAGGGCGCGATAAAATAGTCGGGGCATGAGTGTCTATCGAAAAAAGATAAACAGAGACCCGTGTCGAGAGATAAAGTTGGAAAGAAACTTCCGTGAAGTGTCTATAGCGGATGTTTCAGCGAACATTTTCAAAAAATTGAAAAATAGGGTTTTTGGGGCAAAAATATGGCTTTTGCGGCCTAGTATTGCATGTGTTGGCGGGCACCTAAAAACTGGTGAATCGTCTTAAGTAGTAAGCTGGCTAACTAATTTTTAATAATAAACTTTTTAAGTAGTAGAGTTAGGCACCTATTTGGAATTAGAGATTTTAACCAGTCATTAGTAATAGCCATACCAGTCTTTAGAATTTCGAAAACTCGGTTATCCTTGGCTCTGTGGCTGGACAAAATTTGGATTTTTTGACTAGTTACGTGCACTCGAGGGTTTTCTTTGCCTGCATGCTTTCGAAAGCGCATGTATTTTCGCACGATGCAGCCAAAATTTGTCGACCCACAGTGGCGAGCGTAATCGCGTTTTCGAAGCTCTCAAAACATATATGGCTATTACTAACAACCAGCTACAAATATCTAATTGCAACCAGTTGCTTATCTGTGATAATTAGAAGGTTAGTTTTCAGAAATTAATGAAACAGCTTAACACTTAAGACAATTCATCTGGCTTTCGATGTCCGCCAAGACTGGTAATACTATGCCTCAAAAGCCATATTTGTACTCCAAAAAGCCCACTTTTGAAAATTTTTGAAAATCTTCTCTGAAACACCTGGCATACTGGCGCGTGCTTAACGGCGATTTTGATGCTAGGCAGACGTAAAAGTTCTTCGCTTTTTATTGAAAATGCAGCTGCCTCACCTGCCGACCATCCAGGACAGCCTCATACGTCTCTCGACGGAAGACCTGCCTGAACGGCAGCTGGCTTCGGTGCTGCTGGACGCGGCGCCATAGCTCCTGGTCCTCGGCGTTGGCGGACGTCTAGCGCCGTAAAGGAAAAAAAAAAGGATTGGTTTTAGGACCAGAAAAACTCATCCTTGCCTCAATACCACAGATTTCTTTGACACCTTGAAAAACACTGCGTAAACATGAATGAGCCTTCGAAACCTCGTGGCCGTTTTTGTGCGCAAGTGTGAGCAAAGAAAGGTTCACGCAGTGCGTTTGAGCGCTAATAAAGGGACGCGAGAAATTATAAGTGCCACTGAATTCACCTGTGAAGGGACATAACGCGCAAGAAACATCCTTTCTGAGAGTGCCATTGAATTTGAGCATCTTCGTTTGCAGCGATTCGCCTATGTTTTTTGGCATAAGATACGCTCACTACTCGATCATTCTCAGTTTTCTGCAAAGTGCGTGGGACAAGAAAAGAAGAGCATTGAATTTTTGAATTTCCTTCAAGAGTGCCGTTCCGCTGCACTGGATATGCATTGCACCTCTGGGGTCGGTCGGAATGGCCGAACCCTCTGGCAGAACTGACTGCACATATGTGTGTTTGTGCGGTCCTAGAAGCAGTACTTCACAAATCAGCAAGTTTCAGTGCAAAGAATGTCATGTAGGACTTACTTCAAATGTCTAATGCACTTAAGTGGACATGACAATGTTTGAGGCACCACAATAACGCAAAGCAAGCAGACAGCATTCCCCTGATGCGAAGAAGAAAGAAAAAACGTCAGGTTGAGCATGTACATCAGGGCATACATCAGTAAGCGCTCAACAAAAATTGATGGCAGGGGTCTACGATGCAGAAATCTATCGTCAGCCGTGAGGAAACCGAGATTCGCCATTTGTTTCTGTTTGGGTAAAGTATAGGCGGCCTGTTGGCGAAAGGACAGAGATGGAAGGTGAAGCGAGTGAAGTGCCGCACGTGGCCTTGCCGCGGTTGCTCAGTGGCTATGGCTCTCGGCTGCTGACCTGAAATACGCGGGTTCGATGCCGGTCGTGGCGGTCTCATTTCGATGGGGGCGAAATTCTAGAGGCCCGTATACTGTGCGATGTGAGTGCACGTTAAAAAAACCCAGGTGGTGAAATTGTCTGGTGCCCTTCACTACGGCGTCCCTCATAGCCTGAGTCGATTTGGGACGTTAAACCCCGGTAAACAATAGCAAGTGTCGCAAATGTATGTGAGCTGCTTTTCAGAAATCCCCGTGCCACTAAGAGTGCGAAAGGGAGAAGGGGTGCTTCAGACAATTAGAATGCCAGTCGTCACTGTATGAATTCTGTAGGGCTCAAAAGAGCTTAATAGCTTCTCTGTGCACTCGCCTAATTTTGGGTTACGAAAAACATAATCCAATGAGCGGGGAGAAAAAATCCCGCCAATAAAAGAAACATGCAACGGACAACGAAGAGGCACTTATGATGATAACAGCTTTATAATAAAGTAGAAAACTTGAATTTTAACTCAGAAATGTCGTCTTAGTGGCTACCTCTTTGATCATGTTCTAATAGCTATATTTACACAATGAACATTTTACTGTTAACAACATTGCATGATGACAATTTGGACGGCCAGAGGGCGCGAGGAAATTCACTTAAACGAATGGCGCGAATAAAAATTAAGAAATCACGTGATCTTTGCAGATGGCAGTTGTAACGTGTTTGCCAGCGCTCTGAACAAAAGTGGAAAATCAGAAAATTTTGCAGCAGCAGCCCGTACTGTGAACATCCAGCAACTGGCGGCGCCTGCATGAGGCCCCTGACATAGCCCAACCGCGGTCGCCGTCAGCGCGCTGCAGTCGCGAAATTCTCCCGCGTTTCGTCTGCTTGTTTCACAGCGAAAAAAAATCTCTGGAACAAACTTATATTAAAAGAAAAATGACCTTTGGGTTTTTTTTTTCTAACACCTAGACTTTTTTGACTAAAACATTGTGCGCATTTTCTTTGATGTTAGTGGGCATTGTTAACAAATATTAACTTTAAAAATGGAGAAAAAAAAACAATCGGGGCTATTCGGGGCGGCCGCAAGAAGTCCGCTGTTCCAGTCTTGCTCTCGCTATTTGTGCCTAGCGCCGTATTTTGTGACGTTTATTTTTGTAAAATAAAATTTTAAATTGCGGCGCTTAATGTCCTTTAGCGGCGCCTGGGTAATGAGGCACGCGTAGTTGAAGGCTCAGGATCAGTTTAGAAAACCCGGGGTTCTCTAACGTGCGCTGACACCGCACAGCACACGTGTGCCTTTTCGCGTTTTGCCTCTATTGAATCCGGCTAGCGCGGCAATGATTGAACCCGGGTCCTCCGAATCTGTAGCCGAGCCCCTGAACTAATCATCGCTGCGGGTGCATTTCTTTTTCAGATCCATTATTTTATCCTCCCTCCCACCCTCCCCCTCTTTTCACACTTGATGCCTTATGTTTAGCACTGGCAGCTTGCAATACTCGCCAGCCACCGCCCCTGAGATTAAAGGCCGGGTTTAACGCTATCAAAGGTAAATAAGTCACTTGTGAAGCGAACTCCGGTTCATTCACATTGCGCTTGCACGAACTGAGTGTGCTCACTTTTTCACACTAACACTTCAGCAGACATTGCTATTAAAACTACGCCGATTAATAGGTACCGATACTCCAGAGAAAACAAATCCTCCTGCTAAAGAGGTCATAAAAATTAATTGTGAAGAGAATGGTTATCAATATGACGACAGTTGTTTTTTGCTTTAGCCTGTGGCTTAGATTACGTGGGAAATTCCGCAAATCATATCACTCAAAAGAATAAGAATATTGGTTTGGTCGAAAGAGCCCAACATCAGAGAATATGCTCGAGGTGGTCGTAGAGCTGGAAGGCTGTGCCGTGTAAAAGAAAACAAAACTTCAGACAGGGAAATTTGCTAGTGTTGTTCAGGGTGAGCTGTTAAACAGCGCGAGCCCTGCTACGCTTAATGGACTCAATTAGGTTTGACCAGAGCGCAACATAAAGTGGACAGGACTGAGCAAATGCATAGATGAGCAGCGTGGCACTGGTGTGGATAACTTATAACGAAGCCAAGAAATAAACTAAAATGAAACTTGATCCTATCTGCACAATCGGAACACTTTTCTTTCAACCCAACGTGCAAACTCGATGCCTACGGGCACTTTAATCTACCCCCCCCCCCCCCCCCACACACACACACACACACCGGTCGCAATTCACCGGGACAGAACTTTAATGCAAAATTATGCGCATAGAACTTGATAGTAAATTACACAGAGGTGTTGTGTGAACGAAAATCCAGATAATATAACGACTGACTAAATAACGCGTAGGAAGGAAACGGCTATCGCTGGCGTTTACTTCACACGAGAAATAATGAGGAGCGATTTCGGCCAAATTAAGCTTCTCAAGCGCATATCTACTGTACATTTAAATACGCTGGTTTCATTTCACAGTGAAAAAAAAAACATCTCATCAACCTAAGGGAAGCGGCGGCACGTCGTACCTTAAAGAAGACGTCGAAGGCCATGCCGTCAATGATGGTGGGCACGATGCGGCGGTGCTTGAGGATGTCGGAGACGCTCTCCAGGCGGGCTACCTCAGTCTTGATGGCCATGCTGGCCTGCATGTGGCTTGTGAAGGAGGTGGTCGCGAACACCACGGCTACCCACCACACGCCTATCAACACGCGTGTGTTCTCGGGACATCGGGAAGGGCCTGCGTATGTGTTGTGACGATCAAAGAATGGTGGCTCCGATGTGCTGTAAGGAGCCGCGTTATGTGCACCAAGAGTGTGCTTGAAAAAGCTTCCATTCTATCACTGGCGACCCTACGGAAATAAATTTGGCCCAGTAAGTATTGCTTTGAAAGCACTGTAGTAATAGGCATGTTTGGCTTTGGTTTTATGGGGTTCAACATCCCAACATCCCAAAGCGGCTCAGGCCATGACGAACGCCGTAGTGAAGGGCTCCGGACAATTTCGACCTCCTGTGGTTCTTTAGAGTGGACTGGCATCGCACAGTACATGAGCCTCTAGCATTTCGCCTTCATCGAAATGCGACCTCCGCTGTCGGGATCGAACCCACTTCTTTTTGGGCAGCAGCCGAGCAGCATGACCACTGAGCCACCTCGGCCGCTGGCAATAATCATGCGCTCAATGATGCAGTTACAAAAGGTTCAAGCGCACGATATGACCAAGGGCAAAAGTGCGACTGCGTTCGCCATTGCTCGTGCCGTATAGAACACGTTGCATAAGCTACAAATCGAGGGAGGCTGACAACAGATTATATGTATATCGAAGAATGTTAAAAAAAGCCCTGATGGCCTTCCACCTAGCGTCGGAGTTTACGCATAGAGAGGACGTCGCTGCTATGTCTCAGCTAAGGGGCACTGTCCTGAGCAGTGCTTAGCGCAGCGCCGAGAGAGGTGTCATTAGTGTATCAGAGCGGCCTCGTACGCTTTATTAGCTCAGAAGCAGCCGCAGTGCAATGACGTCGCACGGTTGCTCAAATGTGTCTGCCATTGCTTGACGGTCGCGATGCCGTAAGCACGCCTCTGCATGCCGACACTGATAGCCTAGCTAAGATGCGCCTAATCCTGAAATACTCTCATGCTATATTCCAATCAATAGACCAGACTTATTGCAACGACTGAATGAATGCCACAACGACGCACGATGGCCGCCTGCTCAACTCTGCTCACATTCATTTGCTTCACCGGCGGCTGTGCTGCGCCAGTGGTTCTTGAGCTCCCGGTTTCACTTCTCAGATATTGCGGGCACAAGCAGATATTTAGCAGCACACGATAACAACAGCTGGTAGAAAAGAATCGATGTGTTACGAGCGAGCACCTCGCAACAGCTGCGAGAGTAGTCATGGCCTGGACAACGGTGACCAGCCGTTGACCAGTCAAAGAAAGTCTTCGGAGTTGAGGTGCCGTACCTTAAATCCTTGCGCTCTGGTTGCGCACTAGGGGAGAATTGATTTGGAACAGCATCGCTTGTAAAGCGCCGTTGCGACTTTAGGGCGTTTCTCGTGATCGACAAAGAAGTGACCATCACTGGGCACGCCAATGTGTCCTAGGGCGACGTCCGGAAAAAGGGAGGCAGGATAGAAAGAGACCGTATAGATAGGAGGTGGTCTCTCCCATACCACTGCTGTGTAGTCAGTAAACAACCGAGGGGAGAAAAATATTACTTTATTAAGACGGCTCGGTCGTCGGCGCCTTCTTACTACTTAGTATAGCGTAGATGCGCCTTGAATTGCTATGCCCTCCCGCTGATGATGGAAAGGATTGCAAGTGAGGAAATTCAAGCTCTGACCCAGTTAACAACGTGCCCTCAGTGCTTCAGATCCGCAAATACGGTTTTAAGTTCAAGACACTTGGAACTCAGTGTTTAAGGAACGCTCGCGGCGACAGGGGCGAGGTTCAGAATAACTGGCTTGTCACAGAAACGGCCACTAAAGTTTTTGGAGATTCGCTGCGTCTGGATGGCACAGCATTTGCTGGTATACCTTCGACTTCCACAAACCCCGTCCGTTCAGGGCAAGACACGGATAAGCTCTGAACATCGCTTGTTATTAACTAGATTCTGCGAGTATCGCGGCCGCATACTGAGGTGTCACGCTACGTTAACCTCCAATTGGTCCGCGAGGCCTACGGGAGGCGGAAGTTTATTTCCTCGGAGTCAGGCTGCGGGCACGCAGTGGAGTTTGGAAGAAGTCAACGACAGGTGTGGAAGCGGGGTCCGGGAGGAAGCGGAGAGCAGGCTGGGAGACCATTTTTCGCTGTTCTCGAAGCCTAATTCACCGAAGGACGTCTGCGTGCTTTGGCTCGCTTGCAGTACTGCGACGCGCTGAGACATCGTCGCCCTGCTTTGGAGAACTTGGGAGCGTCCGATGATATATGCTGAGTTCCAGCCGGTGCTCATCTGAGTCAGTGTCGATTTCCGCCGCTTTTCCTGCCGTAACAGGCAGAGGTAAGCATTTGACCTCAAATACCTCGACCTCACCTCAATCTGAAGCAAAATTTGGTGACCTCACTCAACCTCAACCTCAAGTGGTGAGGTTGAGGTCTCCTCAGCCACCCTCACCTAATTTTTGCAGAAGCCACTAGCGACCTCACTCAACCTCACTTCCACCTCATAATGTGAGGTTGAGGTCGGATGCCGGACCTCAAAAAATAAAAAGAAATAAAACTGAAGTTTGAGCAGGCAATTAAAAATTTATCCACCGAAGATCCTGTGAGTGAAACGAGCTAAAATGATGAGAGTAGCTTATTGACATCTAGTTATGGCATTTAAAGGTGTATAATTATTAGATCTGCGCTTTACTGTGACCGAAGGTGACAGTTTTTATCCAGCAGCATGTCATTTTGCTCGTTTCGATGCGTGGTGCTCCAGCTTGGCCTAAATGCTGAAAGGCGCCACAAACGCAGCGAACCATGCAACCTCGACAGTAGCATGTCATTTTTGCACCGGACACTACATACATCATCCAATTTATATGCAAGAAGAAAAACCGGTATTCTGGCATAAGAGCTCGAATGGCTTTTGTATGACTTCTACGTAGACAGCTACTAATCCCGAGTCTCGTTACGGTCACTTTGGAGGGATTATTGTTCAGGCGGGTCATTAACGGTTTGATATATAATACAATCATGAGCAAATATACGAATTTTACAGGACACACGCGACAGGAATAATGGTCACTGAGGCGCGACACAAACGAGTTGTATTCATTTTTATGTACTAGTAAGCGGCTACATTGTTGTTGATTTGCCTGTTATCATTTTTTATTATTTTTCACGAATGTCCACTTCTTTTAATTTACACTTGTGAAAACAGGTAGGCCACAGTGGCACAAAAGTTGAAATGTGCGTCTTTTACATCGGTTCGCCCCTCAAAGTCCGCTTGAATGAAACCTCTCGCCCCTCTGCAGAGCATCTGAAGTCTCTGCAAAACGCCAGACGAAAACTGCACGGTGTTGCCGATCCTCTCTAGAGCAGCTCACCAACGTAACTAACGCTATAAGAGAGAAGGACATGGAAATAAAAGTATAATGGCTAACCCATCATCATCATCATCAGCGTTACTACTGTTGTAGGTACGAATTGCGCACAAAAGACACACACAGGAAAAAGCACGAGGGAGACTGTGTGTGTCTTTTGTGCGCAATTCGTACCTACAACAGTATGCACCAACTCGCCCAACAAGAAGTTCTTAACTACCAGCGTTACTACTGCAGGACAAAGATCTCTCCAATTAACTCTGTCCTTTGCAAGTTGCACCCACCGTATGCCCGTCAACTTCTTCACCTCATCCGCCCACCTAACTTTCTGCCGCCCCCTGCTACGCTTGCCTTCACTTGGAATCCACTCCGTTACCCCTAAGGACCAGCGGTTATCTTGCTTTCGCATTACATGCCCTGCCCAAGCCCATTTCTTCGTCTTGATTTCGACTAGGAAGTCATTAACCCGCGTTAGTTCCCTCACGCACTCTGACCGCTTTCGGTCTCCTAATGTTACACCTAACATTTTTCTTTCCATAGCCAGGTGCTTTATCCTTAACTTGAGCTGAACCCTTTTCGTTAGCCTCCGCGTTTCTGCCCCATAGGTGAGTACGGGTACGATACAGCTTTTGTACACTTTTCTCTTGAGGGATATTGGCAAACTGCCATTCATGATCTGAGAGAACCTGCCATATGCGCACCACGGCTCCACGCCTCCACGTCATTCTTATTGGTCTAGTTATTTCCCTTCCATGATCCGGTTCAGCGGTCACTACCTGCCCTAAGTAGACGTATTCTTTCACCACTTCTAGCACCTCGCTACCAATTGTGAGCTGCTGTTACCTTGCGAGACTGTTGAATATTAGCTTGGTTTTCTGCATCATAATTTTTAGACCCACCGTTCTGCTCTGCCTCTCTAACTCTTTGATCATGCTTTGCAATTCATTTGAGTGACTCAGCAAGAGAATCTCATCAGCTAATCGCAGATTACTTAGGCATTCTCCATGAACTCTTATCCCTAACTGTTCCCAATCCAGGCCTCGAAATACTTCCTGTAAACAGGCAGTGAAAAGCATTGGCGTGATTGTGTTTCTTTGCCTGACGCCCTTCCTTATTGGAATTTTGTAGCTTACTTTATGGAGAACTATGGGAGCTGTGTAGTTGCTATGGACGTCTTCTAGTATTTTCGCATAAGGCTGTTCTACCTCTTGATTCCGTAGTGCCTGCAGACTGCCAAGGTATCTACTGAGTCAACTGCTTTCTCGTAATTTATAAAGGCTATATATAGGCTTTGGTTATATTCTGCGCATTTCTCTATTACCTGACCGATAGTGTGAATATTATATAATGTGGAATATCCTTTACAAAAGCCTGCCTGATCATTTGGTTGATTGAAGTCTAAGGTTGTCCTGATTCTATTAGCGATTACTTTAGTAAATACCCTATAGGCAACGGACAGAAAGCTGATCAGTCTAATTTTTAAAGTCCTTGACGTCTCCTTTCTTATGAATTAAGATAATGTTATCGTTCTTCCAAGCTTCTGGTACTCTCGAAGGCATAAGGCATTCCGTATATAGGGTGGCTAGTTTTTCTAGTACAATCTCCCCTCCGCGTTTCAACAGATTAGCTGTTACCTGATCATCACCAACCGATTTTACCCCTTTGCGTTGCTTACAAGGCTTTATTTACTTCCTCTTTCTATACTGGTGGGATGTACCATTGTAGTGCGCTACTGTCTCTCTCATCAACGTTTTGATTACATTGGCTGCTCTATAGATTTGCGTATAATTCTTCGGCTACTGTAACCATATATGTTATCAGTATTTTTAATGATTTTTCACACTTTGCCTCTTAACACATACACCGGGGATTTACCTATGCCTAGTTTCCTCTTCACTGCTTTTAGGCTACCTCCATTCAATTGTCTCCATATTAAACTTGCGTATGTCGGCTGCCTTGCGCTTAATTATTAACTTCGATAGCTCTGCTAGTTATATTTCGTCTCCATGGCTAGACGCCCTCATGCTTTAGCGTTTCTTAATCATATATTTCATCTCGTAAGGTAGCTTGCCGGTATCCTGTCGAACCATCCTACCACCTACTTCTAGGGCGCACTCCGTAACGATAGCAGTGCGATTGTCGTTCATTGTTTAAACATTAGGATCGTCTTCCTCAGTTAAAGCCGAATATCTGTTCTGCACGGAAGTCATGAATTCCTGTACTTCTCCTTTTAATGCTAACTCGTTAATAGGCTTCTGCTTCCCTAGTTTATTAAGTTCCTTCCTCAAATCTAGGCTAATTCGAGACCTTACCATTCTGTGACCTTACCGCACCTTTCCAGAAAACCTCCACATTCTGCACAATGCCAGAGGAGCGCATAGCATGAAGTCAATTTCAATTTTAGTCTCACTATTGGGGCTCTTTCAGGCCCACTCTTCTTCTCTCGTTTGCCGAGGAAGGTATTCATCATCCGTAAATTATTTCTATCGGCGAACGCTACTGATAACTCTCCCCTGCTATTCTTAGAACCTATCTCGCAGGCGCCTAACGCCTGTTCGCCAGCCTGCTCCTTTCGCATCTTCGCTCATGAGTACAGCGTATTGGGATTTTACTTACGTTATTACCGATTCCGCGTCTTCATAGAAGCTGTCAACGATCTGGTCATCATGGCTGCATGTAGGTCTGCATGCCGGCACCACCTCCAGCTTGTACTACCTCCTATTGAGCTTAATTACGATAGCTGTCACCCTCTCGTTAATACTATAGAACTCGTCTATGTTTCCAGCTATATCCTGACTGATGAAAAATCCCACACCTAGTTCTCGCCTATCCGCTAATCCGCTACAGCAGAACATGTGCCCGCCCTTTAGTACTGTATACGCCTCACCTGTCCTCCTAACTTCACTACGCTCTATGACATCCCATTTAATGTCCGCTAATTCCTCCAGCAGCACTGCTAGGCTAGCCTCGCTGGGTAAAGTTCTAGCGTTAAACGTTGCCAGGTTCAGATACCAATGGCGGCCTGTCCGGAGCCAGTGATTCTTAGCACCCTCCGCTGCGTCACTGGTCTGACCGTCGCCTTCGTCAGTTGCTGCGCTGCCGCTCGGAACTGAGAGTTACTTGGTTCATAGAAGGTTGTGGTCAAGTACAACACCAGGGTGGCGAAATCCTGTTCAGGTGAGGGAGTGCGTTGTCAGTGCTGGTCACCGCGATCAGGCCGCTCCCCAGCCCTGGATATGCAATTCCATCGACACGCATAGTTTTTTTTTTCTAACCCGGTAGAGAATTGCGCGGCCCCTAGATTCGAACCCCGGTCCTCTTGCACGCGAGGCGGATGCTCTACGTCTACGCCATCGCTGCATGCCAATATGTCAACATGCCAACTCACGCCAATAAAATTCGCAAACTAAACAGAGGGCAACTGCCGGAGAAAAAAAGAGGACAACTGCGCGCCTGTAAAATGCGTTCCACAACGTCTCTTTGTAATCGGTTCCATTCCCTAGTTCTGAGTGAAAAAAAGAAAATGAATGAATAGATTTGCGCAACACCAGCCACGAATTTTGAACCCATGATCAACCCATCTACATACAAAATATGCCGGAAAAATATACATTTTCTAGAAAAACTATGTGTGATGTAGCATCTGGAATGTATTATTTCAGCGTCTAAATAATAGTTCCTAACGCAAATATCCTGGAATACGTGACGTTATTAGCGAAGCAACCGAATCAATCAAAGCTTGTGCATTAGTCGCGTATGTCAGTCGCATGATGTTAGCCGGACCGTACCATGATATCTTCTTTCTACATTTGCATTGTTTTCCCAAATGGCCTATTTTAGCACAACGCTATACTATATATTCATCAGATATAGCACTGCGTTCCGCCGTTATCGTGGTTCGGGATTATATACAACCGTGCGTCGTTATAGTACGGACTTCGTTATGGATACGCTGAATTATGGAGACCTTTCGCAAGGACTTAGCTTTTTCAGTGTGTTTACGTCATGTTTGTATGAAAACTCAAACTTTGGGTAAAGGAGAGTACATTAAGGTAACAAAGCTAAGAGCCTCATTGCGGCGTTAATGATGCTTTCCTGCTTTTGAGCAAGCATTTCGACCAATGCGAAGCAGTAGCCTTGTCTTCGTGGCAACACACGATTAAACGTTTTTTTTCTCGATACCCTACTCTAATTTGCCGGAAGCTGACGTGATTTGAGACCGATAAATTTCCTCACCAGGGAGGCAGCGCTAGGGATGGATCTTGCTTGATAGAGGCAGAACGTTCTTGGAGACGAGGAACTTAGGTTTACATGCAACCAATAAAAAAAAGATTGAAAATTAAAAATGACACCCGTCACCCGGTTGGATGAAATTAGAAGTCCCCTCACCCAGTGCCCGTTCGCTGCTGTTTTCCGTGCGGCAGTTCTTCCAAAAGCAAAAAGAAGATAATGAACACCTACAGTTGTCTTGCCTGCGGCTAGAGAGGAAGCTCCAGCAGCGCCTTTGCTCTCTACTACATGTAGACCTCGGAAGAAGCGCTCCGAATAATACCGCGAATCTGTATACTGTTTGGCTGCTCATTCTTCACAGCTACCTGCGCGCGGCTTTATCGCTTTGTTTGCAAGACGCCTCCAGATTGATCTAGACTGATCGCATCCAGTCAGAGCTGATTCTGCGTTGTTCCAGACTGTTGTGGTAACTTTGAACACCGAATATCGAAAGTTCGCTGTTAGCTTTAAATTCAGCACGGCCGAGAACGGCGGGCATTCTGTTCGACGACCGCCGAGAACGCTTGTTGCTATACCGCCGCCGAGTGTTTCATTCCATTGTGGGCACAAGTTAGCCCAAATAAAGAGCGTTGTTTAGACGCCATTTTTGCTATATTTCTGCTCTCCGGATTGCAATCATCACTACGTGACATCTGGTGGAGGTGCTGGGAGCAGTCCATTTACCGGACACCCCCTTCAAGTCGTGACGCAAGCCCTCTGTTCTTCACACCGAAGGACGAGCAACCAGTTCACCGAGCCAGCCGGCGTTTCCAAGGAGAGCAGCCTGAGTTCGCGACCCTGCCGGACCGCACCCGACAAAGAAAAGACGCTGCTACGAGCACCACAACCTCGCCAAAAATGTCGACCCCGATCATACTGCAGCAGCCGCGGGTGCCGCCAACTTCCAATGCATCCCTAGGCGAAGACCCTGAAGAAGGGTTGGACAAATTTGAGCGCGTGGCATCATTCAACAATTGGGATGAGGCTCGAAAATTGGTTACGTATTTTTCTCAGTGGAGGGCTCAGTACGTACGTGGTACCTAACGACATGGGGGCTATTCAAGAAGGAACTTTTGAAGTTATTCAGTAGTGTCGCGAGGAAAGAAAGAGCCGAACGACTCCTTGAGTCCAGGATCCAGGTTGCGAACGAGCCCGTCCGCGGTTACGTCGAAGAGATGAAGCGCCTCTTTCGCCGCGCCGATCCCGAGATTACCGAGGAAAAGAAAGGTCAGTTTTTTAATGCGCGGCGTAAAGCAAACTTTGCTAGCCTCATCCGCCAGCCGGCAAAAACCGTCGAGGAATTCGTGCAAGAACCCTGCACGATCGAGAAGACTCTCGAGGTCTGGACTCGGCAGTACAACCACCCTCCTTATGCCTCTGAAATTCGTCCGGACACGACGACCACCACCAGCGACAATTTGTGGGAAGTTATCAGCGAAACAATCTCTGAGGAACTACGACGACTGCTGCCAACTTGCCCACAGCCTCAAGCAGCGACCCTCATGGATGTGGTGCCAGAAGTGCAACAGGCACTTGAATATACGCGACTTCGACGGCCACACAACCCCAGACCATGACTTGCGCCGTTGCCTTGCGCAGCCAAAGGCGTCCTCCCACTCAGCGCCAGGAGCCGTATACACCACCCCAAAGATCCCAATCGCCCGCCCTCCCAACTCAGTTGCAAGATCACGCAGGATAAGCCGACCTCCAAAAGACCCATGACCAGCGCCTCCCGCTCTGTATCCATTGCGGCGAACCCGGCCGGCCACATTCTTCGGCACAGCCCCTACAAAAGAATCGGCTTGCGTGGCTTCTCAACTGATGCCCCACGACCCCGTCCTGGTCAAAGACCACGGGATATCCACGAGTATCTGCGTCGAAAGGAGTACGTGTCATCTAGCCGTCAATGGCGTAGCCAGAATATTTGTTCGGGGGGGGGGGGGGGTGCTCATGGGGCAGCGCGGCCTCCTCATAGAATTTGTGGAGGAATGGAACGCAAGAATAATAACTGCATTGCCATTGGCAATGTCATTGTGTATTAGATAACGCTACGCACTGTCTAGACAAGTGAAATATGTGTTCTTTGAACAAAATAATGCATTCGTACGTCTTAAAAATCGTGGCTGGCAGACATAACTGATACCAATGATTCTATGTTTTTGCGTATTTAATTAGTAAAGAAAATATCACACGATGTCTAAAACTATATCAATCCGAAACCAGCAAAGCGGTGCATGCCACTGATGCGAAAAACGATAAGGAAATGAAATGAGCAAGCAGAGGACTTTAATGAATCTTTGTAGTTCAAGAGCTTTTAGATTTTTGTACATATCCAACGGCCAGGGAAAAGTCTCAATGACACTGTCCGTCGTTCCAGTGTACTGCGCAGCAGCGGCTGTCACCGGTCATGTATTGCGAGTAATTGCAGCGAAATTTTATTCGTAACAGCAAGCACATGTATAAACGAGGAGTTCTGCAAAATAGACATTAGAAGTGCGAAGAATAAATGGAGTATTAGAAATGCAAAGATACAACTTGATAAAGGAGAAAAAGTGTAACTGGAAACAAAGTCACTGTATGTACGCACAAGACCTCACCACAAGGTATTTAAATACACGTATGTCTCCATTAAATCTACGTATCTAAGCAAAAGTCACTGCATACAATGCGTCAACCAACTAAACATCTTGTGCAATCGCAGATAGTAAACTTTACACACAGAAAGACAGACGATCCAGGCAAGAACAAAACTATGATAGCAGAAGTCGCGATATGTACTTGAGCCATGCTGCGGTCGCGGCAGCACCATATGGTTAGAATAATAGAAGAACAATGCAGAAATCAATACGAAAGTAACTGCCTGCACTGCGACAATTATTCGGCACCCATATTTAGAGAAGGTTGTTCATTTGATTCAAAGAAAAAGTAAAAGCATTTAGATAAAAAGAAAGAAAAGAAAAACGAAAGCCACGAACGATGCCGCAAGTTGAAATAACTACTATCTGAGTGTGTATGTTGGGAAACACCGCGTAGGCTGTGCTTTCAATGAGCAAGGTCAATCAAAATCGGTTATTGATGTACTCAAAATTTTCGTATTCGATTGCTAAATTTTATCATGATGCTAACTGTTACAATGAACGGCACAAATTTCTCCGGTATGCATAGTCATACATTTTCGTAATTGCACGTTTATATACCGGAAGGAACAGAGCTTTTCACTTTTATTGATTTTTGCGGCTCCACTGTCTAAAGGACAAAGTTCACTTGGCGGGGAAGTTTAGCGAAGCGGGCAATGACTTCATCCACGTTGATATCGATGTCTCTGTGGGCGTATAGAAGCGCCAGCCCAACCATGCGTTCCTCAGACATTGTTGAGCGCAAGTAGTTTTTTAGTAATCTTATGCTCAAGAATGTTGTCTCTGCGCTTGCAGTTGTCACTGGAAGGGTGACTAAAATCTGCAGCAGTTTGTACACATTTGGGTAGAACCCGCAGTCGCAATGAAGGAGGGCATCTTTTCCTGTGCTGGGGCGCTGGCTTGCTGCTTCTTTCGCCCACTTTGTCCACCATAGTCGCAGTTCTCCCAAAGTAGCCCTCGTATCTATGTCTTGCGCAAAAACGGCAAGGAGATTTTCTGCTCCTTTGTCTCGATCACCTTGCATCGGTGGTATTACGGAGGGTACAATTGCACAAAAGTCCTTAAGTATTGTCCTGTGCTTTTCGAACCGTTCTTGTAACTGTGCTAATACGTGGTCCATGAAAGGAAGGAACACAGTTCTCCGGAAATATTCCTTGGCATTTTCTGATGCAAGGCTCCCAAGGTCCTGCTGTCGGACAGCGACTCGTCGGCTGGTGATTTGCACACCCAGTTTTTCTGCCAGTTCCTGTACATGTGCAAAGATTTTCGAGAATGAAGCATTCCCATTCTTGCGGTCATTTTCGATGGCCTGCTGTGCCACATCTACGTCGTCAACGGCGGTGCTTATGTCGATTTTCCTCGCCTGCAGCTTCTTTGACAGAGGCAGAATCACCGCTAACACATGTTCCGCCACATGCATGCTCACGAGGAATGCCGGTGACAAAAGCGCCAACGCCAGGCTATTTGCCTGAACTGGACTTTCGCCATTGCCGTTTAATTTTATCTCTTCTAGTGCCGCGATAAGAGGTTCAAACAGATTCAAAAATAAAAGAACTGCATCATGCTTTTCCACCCAGCGCATTTCACACAATCCCAAACTGCCTTGTGAACTCGGGACACATCAAACTTATCATTTCTCGTAAAACGTCTGAGCGGATAGCAGATTTGCGGAAAAAGTTCGACGTTGCCTTTATCGTTCCAAAACAGTTTCCGATATCTGTAATGGAGCACGCCGCACAGAGAACTAGGTTGAGGGAGTGGCTGGCGCAATGTGTGTACAGCGCGGATGGATATTTCTCACGAACGGCAGCTTGCACACCATTCGTTTTACCAGCCATCGAGCTAGCACCATCATAACCTTGGCCACGAAGGTGATGCATGTTAATTCCAAGGTATAGCAGAAATTTTATAATGGTGTCGGCGAGGGCTCTGCCACTTTGGTCCAGAATTGGCACAAAACCTAAGAACACTTCTTCGATGTCGTTGGCATCCTTGTTTAGGTACCTTGCACAAACGGTGAGCTGTTCGATTCCAGCAATGTCCGTTGTTTCATCAGCGAGTACGGAGAAGCAGCCTGCAGCGTTTACTTTTGGAACTAGGCTTTCTTTGATAATTTCACAGCATATTTCTATAATCTCGTTTTGTACATCTGGGATTCAACACGAGGCATTACTGGGGCAACATTCCAAATGGTTCTTCAGATCTGTATCTCCAAAATAAGCTCGCGTGCGAAGAAGGGCTCTGAAAATACCAGTATTTTCACCGGAGGCTTTCGTCAAATCCATAGGACCACTGTCCCTATGGCCACGGAGAGCCAGACCTTGTCGCCCGCACAAGACAACTGTCTCAATAATAGGCCGTAACTTTCTTCCGTTTTCTCTTATTTGCCTTTGCCGGCACTGGTCCAGCTGATCGATCACATTGGGTGCGCTTCCTGAGAAGGTTTGGAGAAAATTATCGGCTGCCAGCTGGGACTCACGGTGATATTTAGTATTTTCGTGTGTCGAAGATTTCGAGTGTGTGCTTCCATTTCTGGAACGGCTTGGACACGAGGGCTCCCGTGCGCTCATGTTGGCCCGTGCGAACTTCATGTCTACAGAAGAGGACACTGTAAGGTTTCTGGCGACAGCCGGTGGTCTGATTCAGCTGCGTATTCGGCCAGGACACCTGCAGCCGGGGTCCCTGCACGGCGATAGGCATCTGGGTTCCCACGGCCGGTCCTCGCGAGGTTTATTGGATTCGAGACGGAGGATTCCACTGCCGTTTGTAAACCTTGTTCCCGGACGATCTACCGTGCGGCACGGAGGCAGTTAGCGACCGCCAGAACCGAGCAGGGGTGACTCACCCCTTCAACTATGCCTGCTCGCCGGCGCCTCGCCCATTCGGACTTCCCGGAAGACGTGTCCGGCTGGAGCGTGAGAACTGTCGTTCGGACGCGAAGACAACGCTCTCTCTGGTGGGGGCGATTGTCCAGCGGCACCCTCTTTCTCCGGCGAGGCATGTGACGGGGGCGTGTCCCTATGTGAAGTGGTGTGTGTACGACAACGCAAGTTAGGCCACGCCCAACCTGGCGAAGACTTTCTTGAACCTGGGGAATCCTAGGGACCGAACCCTTTTTAAACCGGACGACGAGTGCCGTGAGAAAAGAATCCTCGATCGTCCTCAGATCTTCTCAGATCCTCCGACCTTCCCCCATCACACTGCAATGGGTTCCAAAATCTTGTAAATAATGTAAAATAAACCCCCTGTACAGTTTCCTTCATAACCAAGTCCGACAACGTCATTCGGAGAAGGGACCTGCGGCGCTGAGTCAGCTCACTCAAGGACCCCTCGTCTCCAACAACTGGTTGAGAGAAGCTGGGATGGACCGTGCGACATCGTGATTTCTCAACCGGTAAGCGTTTCGGCATTTTGCTATAGGATTCGCCAGGCTTCAGATTTTGAGAGAATATTCTAGAATCACTGGGAAGTGTATGTCAATTGAGAAAGGGTAATCTCACGACATTTTGAAGATAGCATTGCCAAAGCGGAGGAGGCATTGTCATGGACCTTATGAAATTGTCAATGTCGGACTTGCTATTGTTATGCGAGGAACTGTCAATAGAAGTACAGGGAAAAATTACAAAACTTGAAATATGCAAGACAATTCAAAAGGACGTAGATGACGATCAGCTGGTAGATACGTGGAATTTGGTACATGAAGAAAAAATAAAAAGGGAAGCGGAATGGGAAAAAGAGAAAGAACTGCAAAAGTGGGAAGCTGAAAAAGAAGAAAGAAATCTAAAGCGATTGCAGCTTGAAAGCGAAAATCGAAAAAAGGCGACAGTTCGAGAGCCGGGTCTCCTGAAAGAGCAAGCGATGTACAATCATATAGAATGAACAGATTCATGCAGCCCTATGAAAGTGGAAGGGACATAGGATTGTACCTGGGAAACTTTGAGAGAACTTGCGAAAGGGAGAACTTTGCTCGGAGTACATGGCCGCAACGGCTTTTGACACTCTTGCCATGTGAAGTAGCTGAAGTCATAACGAGACTTAGCACACAAGACGCAGCTGACTACGAAAAAGTCAAAGCCAGCCTGCTAAAAAGGTACCGGCTGTGAGCCGAAGCTTTCCGACAGCGCTTCAGGAACGCAATGAAAAACGATAGCGAGGGCTATCCGGATTTCGCGTATGGACTAAAGACGAATCTGCTAGAGTGGCTAAAAGGAGCCGAGGTTTATGAAAGCCGAGACAAAATCATTGAGTGTTTTTACCTTGAGCAATTTTACCGAAGCATTCCCCAAGTGGTGAAACTGTGGGTTCAAGACAGGGAAAAAGTCGACACAGTTGAAAGTGCCGCTGAGCTAGCAGAGGAGTACGTTTCGCGCAGAAGCTTGAGCACTGAAGAGGGTGCGTTACACGCTCGAAACGCGATGCGAGATAAAGGGCCTAGCAGAAAGACGCGAAGTGCTAGAAGTTCGGAGCAATCAGAGGCAACTAAGGTAGCGCCAGAAAAGCGTGAAGAACAGGCGAAGAGACAGGGAGCATACAAAGCCGCAAAAAAAGAGTTTGAGGCTAGTAGGCCATTTCGTTGCTACAACTGCAATGGTGTCGGGCACATTGCAGCCAAGTGTACAAAACAACGTTTGGTGCTCTCGTGCGTCGAGGATAACGACGAGAATCTAGAGCTCCTTAAGCCATACCTGCACGAGCTGCACGTTAACGGGAAACCGTGCAGGGTGCTTCGTGATAGCGCCGCGACGATGGACGTTGTCCACCCGTCTTACGTGTCAGTGGACGATTTTACGGGAGAAGTCTCGTGGATAAAACAGGCAGTAGAAGAACACAGTGTATGCCTTCCCATAGCTAGAGTGATAATTTGTGGACCATTTGGAGAGCTAATCACTGAGGCCGCAGTTTCGAAGGTCGTGCCACTTCAATATCCTTACCTCTTCTCGAATCGATCAGACCAATTGCTACGCGAGAGAGGCCAGAAACTCGGAAGCGGGGTGATACAAGCTTTGGCAAGATCGAAAACTCGTAAGCTCGCATCTCAACAAAGTCAGATTCCCGAACCTCAGGTAGCCAGAGACGCACAAGCCAGCATATCGTTGCAATCAAATGAGGCGGGAAGTGAACCAAGGAGGAATGAAAGCCAGACAGCTGACCGAGCAAATGAGCGACGAGGGACTTCAACCACTAAGTCGGTAGAGGAATCAGAAAACGCTGAAGGATCCGTTTTATCTCCAACATCGCGTAGTTTTGATCGCCTTCTGCAGGTGAACAGGGAGCCCCTAACAAAAGAACAGAAGCAGGATCCCACTTTGGAAAGACTGCACCTTACAGCTAAAGAGGGCATCGCGAGACGCAAAATAACGATGCATGAGAAGGGAGGCTTACTATACCGACACTACCAGGACAGAAAAGGCAAAACATTTAATCAGCTGGTCGTGCCCGAAAAATACAGAGCGGACATTCTGAGTCTCTGCCACGGAAATGGCTGGGCAGGACATCTGGGAATCAATAAAACAAAGGAGCGCCTATTAATGGAATATTATTGGCCGGGTTGTTTCAAAGATGCAGAACGCTACGTAAAATCATGCGATGCGTGCCAGCGCGTGGGCAAGCCGGGAGAGACATGGAAGGCTCCAATGAAAATTGTCCATTGATCTCGGAACCCTTTCGCCTGCTTGTAATAGACACAGTAGGCCCTTTGCCTAAAACGAAATCAGGCTATAAGTACTTGCTTACTATGCAATGTCCCGCCACAAAATTTCCCGAAGCAATTCCGTTGAAGGACTTGAGCCCCACAGAAATAGTTGACGCCCTTTTGTCAGTGTTCGCGAGAATAGGATTTCTGGCCGAAATCCAAGCCGATCAGGCGACGGTCTTTACAAGCGCCTTGACGACCAACATTCCTAGAAAGATGCGGAATAAAACTGTTGCACAGCTCGGTGTATCATCCGCAGTCCAACAGTGTAGAGAAATGGCATTCTGTGCTGAAGCGGGTGCTACGCGCTCTTTGTTATGAGCATAAAGCAGACTGGGAGGATTGTCTGCCGGCCACACTTTTCGCTTTACGAACAGTCCCCCACGAAGCTACGGGGTTTACGCCAGCAGAACTCGTGTACGGAAGAGCCCTCCGCTCTCCCCTCCGAATGCTGAGAGAAATGTGGGAAGGGACAGAAGAGAACCAGACAGTGGTTGAGTACGTGCTTAAGCTACTGGACCGCCTTAACAACATGAGGGAATTAGTAAATCGAAATATGAAAGCTGCCCAGGAGGCCGCCAAGGTCTATTATGACAAAAAACGCTCGCCTTCGAGGTTTCACCGCGGGCGATCGCGTGATGATCCTCCGGCCATCGAGAAAAAACAAGCTGGAAGTTCACTGGGAGGGTCCAATGGAAGTGTTGCAAAAATTTTCGGAGACGAATTATGCGCTAAGGGTTCCAGGCAGGGGAAAGCAGGTGAGAATCTATCATTGAAATCTGATGAAGCCGTTCGTGGAACGCAGCGGGATCGTCAATCTGACTCTAAATGAACCAGAAGAGCTTGACAGCGAGAGTCAGGGTTAGAAGGGAGGTGCGGACGCTAGTGACAACGTGGAGAACATTCTGGCTCGCTCCGTGAATGCAGATTTCCTAAGCGGGACCCAGGTCGACACGCTAAAGCAGTTGTTGAGCGAATTCGCTGGCCTATTTAGCAGTCGCCCGGGAAAGACACTCCTCCTGACACACGAACTCGAGCTCACCTCTTATGAGCCGGTACGGTCGAAACCCTACAGGGTATCACCGCGGCAAAAAGAAATAATGGACGCGGAAATTCAGCGCATGTTGGAGTTAGGGGTTGTAGAGCCAGCGGAAAGTGACTATACCTCACCGCTAATTCTTGTTGAGGCCCCAGGGAAAGATCCTCGTCCCTGCGTGGATTATAGAAAGCTTAATGCAATTACCAGGGATCAGCTATACCCGATTCCCAACATAGAGGAAAGGATAGAAAGGGTGAGCGGCGCGAAAATAATTTCCACCCTCGATCTCGTACGGGGATATTGGCAAGTTCCCCTCTCAGAAAGCGCGAGCAGGTATGCCGCTTTCATCTCCCCAGCGGGCACCTTTCGACCTTTAATGCTTAGTTTTGGGTTGAAGAATGCCCCTTACAGCTTCTCGAAACTCATGGACATCGTACTGAAGGACATGCAGTGCTTTGCACTCCCTTATTTAGACGATGTGGAAATTTTTTCGGAAACGTGAGAAGAGCATCTAGAACACCTAAGGACCGTGTTTTCCAGTTTACGACAGGCTTGACTGACACTGAAGGCAGAAAAGTGTAGATTTGGTTGCGCACAGGTGACGTACTTGGGCCACGTTGTAGGCCAGGGAACTAGGAGCCCATCCGAGTTAAAGATTGCCTCGATCTCAGCATTTCCGCAACCACGGACGAAAACGGCCATTCGCTCATTATTGGGATTAGTTGGTTACTACCAGCGATATATTCCTAACTACTCACAGCGGGCTAGTCCCTTAACTGACGCCTTGCGAAAGGGAGCACCTACTAACCTGAGTTGGGATAACCAAAAAGAAAACGCATTCAAAAGCCTGAAGGAAGCACTCGTGTCCCGACCCTTGCTCAGGACCCCTGACTATGGGAAAGAGTTCATAGTCCAGTGTGATGCCAGTGATAGAGGGCTGGGTGCTGTCTTAAGCCAAGTTGGCTACGACCATGAAGAACACCCAGTTCTGTACATCAGCCGCAAACTGACCAGTAGAGAGGAAGCGTACAGCGCTTCCGAAAAAGAGTGCGCGTGTTTAGTTAGGGCAGCGCAGAAGTTGTCGTGTTACCTGTACGGAGCAAAGTTTGTATTTGAGACTGACCATTGTCCTTTAACGTGGCTGCGACAGATGTCCCCTAAAAATGGTCGCTTGCTCAGATGGAGTCTGGCTCTCGAACAGTACAATTTCTCGGTGCGTTATAAGAAGGGGAAACTGCACGGAAATGTTGATGGCTTGAGCAGACTGATGTAAGCGGGAGAACTAAGAGGAATCTCCTCCTGTGTGAGTGTTTTTTTTACTTTGTTCCGAGTAATCCGGCTGTGGCAGTTTCAAAAGGAGATGTTTAGCGCTCAGTCGGCACAACACTAACCCAAATTTGAACACAATTTTTTTAAAAGTGTATTGTTGTCAATGGAAGAACCCTGGTGATTCTTTGGCGAAGTCCGAGCGCTTGCGGGTGGGGCAGTGCTTTGCTGTTTGAAACGTCCCACCTGCGCTTTCCTTTGTTGGTGGTGCTTTGGGTTCTGCCTTGGGGGCGATGATATTGCAATCCAGGGGACCAATACGGACGCCATCTCATCTCTTCCTGCCCAGCGGTCGTCAACGCTGGACATTCGAGATTTTTCGGGCCGCGGTGGAGCTGTAAGGTTTCTGGCGACAGCCGGTGGTCTGATTCAGCTGCGTATTCGGCCAGGACACCTGCAGTCGGGGTCCCTGCACGGCGATAGGCATCTGGGTTCCCACGGTCGGTCCTCGCGAGGTTTATTGGATTCGAGACAGAGGATTCCACTGCCGTTTGTAAACCTTGTTCCCGGACGATCTACCGTGCGGCACGGAGGCAGTTAGCGACCGCCAGAACCTAGCAGGGGTGACTCACCCCTTCAACTATGCCTGCTCGCCGGCGCCTCGCCCATTCGGACTTCCCGGAAGACGTGTCCGGCTGGAGCGTGAGAACTGTCATTCGGACGCGAAGACAACGCTCTCTCTGGTGGGGGCGATTGTCCAGTGGCACCCTCTTTCTCCGGCGAGGCATATGACGGGGGCGTGTCCCTATGTGAAGTGGTGTGTGTGTGTACGACAACGCAAGTTAGGCCACGCCCAACCTGGCGAAGACTTCCTCGAACCTGGGGAATCCTAGGGACCGGACCCTTTTTAAACCGGACGACGAGTGCCGTGAGAAAAGAATCCTCGATCATCCTCAGATCTTCTCAGATTCTCCGACCTTCCCCCATCACCCTCCAATGGGTTCCAAAATCTTGTAAATAATGTAAAATAAACCCCCTGTACAGTTTCCTTCATAACCAAGTCCGACAACGTCATTCGGAGAAGGGACCTGCGGCGCTGAAAGAGTCAGCTCACTCAAGGACCCCTCATCTCTAACAACACACACTCGGCAAAACACACCTTCTTGAAGCGCTGAGAAGCTGAGCCATCGGTACCTATCTAGCCAAGCCATTTGAAACCTGCGTTTTTGCTTCAAATTTTTCGTGCTTTTGAACATGCAACCCTGCGGTGGAATCCAAGGAGACGTTAGCAGCTGATATCTGGTCTGATCGTCTACTTTTGAGCCATCCAGGTACGTCCCAAATTCCCAATGTCAGACTTGCTTGTTTCCACCTGCTGTGGATCTGAAAGAAGCAAATATTTAAGGCATCACTATGTATTGCACTATACATGACTCCGCTGGTTTCAAATTGTAAACTAATTCAACGTATAATAAAACTTCGGCAGGAATTCTCACCAGAGGAGCATGTTGGCACAGGCGATGCAGCCGCCCGCGGCACAGTTTTCAGATTAGTCTCTGAAGCCAGTCTCTCGTCTTAGGGGCGGGAGAAACATTTTGTCTGGACGCAGTACCTATGTAAACTGGAAAGAAAAAAAAAATTAAGCAGCGGCTGTCAGATGTGGCTGTTCCCCTTGAACCAAAGTGGTTTCAACTTTCCAGGTTCAGCGGGAAAGGTATGTTGACAGCCGGACAAGACGCCGCCTTTGTTTCTTTTTATAAACCTTCTTACGTCGCGTATAGACCCTAAACGTCATGTGAAAGTGGGTGTTTTGCATCTATGAGCAAGGCCCTTTCTGTATACTCGTAGCGTAACGCACTGGTCCGCGGTTCGTGACTTGACTGAAGAGCTGTTTTCGAACAAACTGGCGGAAACATCCCGAGTGTAGTTTTCTTGTGATGTTTTATATTTACGCGTATGTGCCCGCGACACAGCGCAAAGGTTTCCGCCAGTGTTGTGGGAATATGTGTAATTAATAATAAGTGATGAAATTAAGGCCGCTGTTGTACTACGTTGCCAATGTTCATCATGCCGTCACTGCAAATAAATCAGTGCTCTTATGGCGCTGCATCTTTGTCTTCACCCCTCCTGGAGAGATTGTTAACATTCGATTCGGATGATCCGAAAGTAATTAACTGGCTTGGTCTTCCGTTTTGCACGATTCAGAAAGCAGTTGTGCTACACAGGTAGGCTAGCTCATTAGGGAGCTTCACCACCTCAGAATTAAGAACGCTATGAAGAGCAGAGTAGGTAAATTACCAAGAGTAGGTTCTTCATTCTCTTGGAGGAGCCCGACTTGCGGGACATCTTCCTGCCCAGCATCAGCCTCAGTGCTCGTCTGACGCCCTGGGCAAGTAATTATTTCGTTGGTGAATGACAGTGAACTATACATATCTTTTGCAGAATAAACGTATTACTGTAGTTTAGTATGAGCGCGACAAAATAAATATGCAGTCTATAAAAACCATCGTGCCCCTAGTTATTTTTTAAAGCAACGGTTATTCGAACGCTATGAGAAATGATGGAGAATTGTAAGTCAGTCATGACCTAAATTCGAGTTGTGAAGCTGTCAGTAATTTTTTGTGACAAGTATATATCTAAAATCATTTGCCTACCTTACAAATCAATTACTTCGTGACCATGGTGCGGTTAGAAGAGTTGTGGGGCATGGTTAGAAAAAAAAGTCCCCGGAAGGGCGCAGCAATGAATGCAATTCCTACCTTTTTTTGTTGTACTGACTCCCTTGCCTCAATTTTGGCTTGTTAGACCCCCTAACCACCAGCAGCCATCTCTGTCACGAAAACTGAGTTGCCCAAATTATTAGGTCATCTCATGCTTGACGCATGCAATCTGCAATTCAAATAGTCACCGCCTGGTTATGGCCAATCCCCCTTGTGGGTATGTGCCATTTTGTGAGGGAAACAACAACAATGAATGCGATAGCAACACATTGGAAAACTTAATCAACGAGCATGGTGTTGGAGCGTGCACAAACATCAACACATCTCATTCTATGACACTCGTGAAAACACTGGCGTGGGCAAGAGCTGCTGCATCAGATAACTTCGTGCTGCCACTCCCTTCAACGCGGAGAGCAAGACGAACAGCACCAGACGCACTGTGTACCCATCGCCTGCGCGGCCGCCGCTACAGCTACGCTTTCTCGGTCGCTTTCAAGAAAAGCGTTGGCGGCCGTGCCATAAAGAGCCACCCCCCCCCCCCCCCCCGAGGTTATACGCATACTGCTCGGTATCCTACACCGGCGGCGAGGATCCGGAGAGGATCTGATAACATCGCCGAGAAAGTGACGCCGTCAAGCGAACGGCGTCACTTTGCGGCGGGCCCCCGCAACGATGGAGGCAAGCGGTCATAGTTTATTTTTCTCGACTGCTGGCCAGAAAGTGTCCAAAACGCTGTCAGGCCAAAATCCACTCGGCCAGAGAAAAAACGAACGCGCACCAGAGTGCGCCGCGCGTGCGCTGTAGTCAGAACAATACGGGAAAAACGTATGCGCTCTGGCTGGCTCTGGCAGCATGCGAGTAACGAGAACAAAAAATTGAAGAGGCTCAATGTGTCCTCGCTAATATAAGTCAAAATAGAAAAAAATAGATAAGAACATGATTACCTTTGCTGGCTTTGGTGTCTTGGCATGTGCGCTTTGGAACAGGTGAAAAAAAATGTTGATATCCTCTTCTGTGACATGACGGCACAAACGAATCACCACAACACTTCGTCTCATCAGACCTCGCTGTGTGCTTTGTGAACTTCTCTCACAGTGTGGTGATTTGGCTTGTCTGGCTGTTGTTAGATGTGCTGATGCAGAGACGTTCTGACGGAACCACGGGTCAAAACGACGCTCGCTCCGGAGCCGCTGCCACCACCAGGAGGACAAGGCAGGCCGACGAGTGAAGGAGTTGGATTATGGGAAGAAAGATTACTCGTGGGATTTATTTACATTGTTTACAGGACCAAAAGAACTTCTCCCCGAAGAGAGGATCTAAGATAGCATTATCTCAACAAGAGCATCATAAGAGGGGCACACATAAGGGCAACGATATCACTGCACTCGCAGTCCAGTTTTATAGCCTTCTACGTCCACAGGGGATTCTGGGGGCCTTTGTCAGTGCACCTTTGGCGTCAAAAGTTTACCACAATAATAAATCAATTGAAGTTCCGGATTTGAAAATCTGAAGAACGACTTTTGAAATGTGCAGCTTTCTCGTCAAAAGTTTTTGGGAAATTTATATACATTGTTTCGGAATTGAAATGCGTGACTGCCGCGAGATGCCACGGCGAGCCCGCTTGCCATCGATAGGCCCTTGAAAGTTTGTGCTAAGATGGGGCTCCTTGCGTTGCGTGACTCCAGGTGCATGGGAGTTGCCATGCAATCCAACACGCGTTAGCAATGTTTGCGCAAAAATGTATTTTCTAGAATGAAGAAGGCATTGCAGGTGACAAAATCCAGAATGACTTCCGGCGCCGGTGGTTGTTTTGGTGGGCGGTGCGTGACAGTTCGAAAAAATTTCGGAGGGGGGGTGGGGTGAAGCCACATAAGCCTAGCCGTCTCTCGCGCTCACCATCACCGTCCACGCCACGTTTTGCGTCTACGGGTCGCAGCTACGCAGCAGTTCTTCGCGGAAGGTCCCCCGCCCCTCAGGGGAACTAAAGAAAGCAACCTTTGGAGGTGAGGTTAATCACCAGCGAAACGACGAAAATCCTTCATCGACAACGCCGCATGAAGACGCCGCCTCCACTAGGCCGACGCCGTACACAAACACGAGCTCGACCACGAAGCGACCGGACTTCAAAATGACGCCCCCACCCAGAAAAGTCCCGACGACACGCCTTACCCACGATTCACATACCCGACGAAGCCGTGACCTAACGCCAAAGACTACCTGCAACGCAAGGGCCAGGACACCTGACTTAGAGGCTGCTATCAACGGCCTGAATGTTACCGCTCTAGTAGACACAGGGGTAGATTATGCAGTGATGAATGAATCGTTCGTTGCGCAGTTGAGGAAAGTCGCGATCGCTTGGTGCGGCCCACAAATGCGCACCCAGGAGGACAGCTCATTACGCCATCAGGAAGATGCGCAGCGCGAGTGAATATCACTGGTCAAACCTATCCTACGACCTTCGTTGTGTTACAGCATTGTTCCCGCTTTATAATGGGCATAGATTTTCTAAATGAAAATCAGGCGTTCATCAGCCTTCGATCCAAGCTCATCACGCGTTCGATGGAGGAAGCTGTGGCGTTCCTTGTGTGTGCTACGAGGGTCCGCGTTCGACGGCGCGGCGTAGACAGAGCCCCCAGTGGCGGCGAAAGCACTCAAGGGAAAACAATTCAGCTGGAAGAGAGGAGATCGGCGACAGCCGGTCTCGTTTTGGAAGCAGCCAGCACACATGTTTCTACTGTATATGGCTGCAAGCAACTTGAGTGGGATTGCTTTCGGGCCTGCCGCCATGGACCGCACGGAAAAGACCCAGGTGACAGCTGCGTCCAATTACCGAGCCATACTCGTTGAGAGTGAACGACCAAAACGAAGGGGTTTAAGCACAACCGGACCACCTTTCCATAGTGTCGGCACGTGTCGAACGCCGCCGCCGCCGCCGCGGGGAGACGGGCGTTATCTTTCCCAATTGCCGTGAGTGTGCCGGGGACAAAGGGGCCTCGTTTCGGCGGGCCTGGCCCCGTGACAAGACGGCGGGCATCATCACCAACCCCCCCCCCGAGCACATCCCAGGACAAGGAACCACTTTCCCGGCCTTTTAGTGACCTCGCGTTCCGGCCTTGAGTGGCGAGTGTCATTTGATGGAGGACGGAGGTCGGTGACCCGCGGGAACCGTCAGCGGGCCAGAGACCGTCTACCACCGCCGACGCTACCTCGACGACAACCTTCTTTCCCTCGGACTCAACACGTGACGGGGGCGAGACCATAAGTGCGGTGGTGTGTTTGTGCGCCCAAGTGAAAGCCCTAGGTCCCTCCCACTCCGGCGTGGGCGTCCTCACCCTAGGGAATGTGGGGATAAGAGGATATAAAAATCGACAAGGAGTACGGAAGAGGGAACGCTTATGACGACATCGTTCGCCAAGGGGGCCTTCAGCGCCGAAGCCCGACGGCGTGCAGCTTCTGCCAGCAACCGTTCGAGCTCAACTCCGGAGCCCCTCCTTCGTCCCCATGAAGTCGTCGGCACGTAAGCTCGGACACCCCAGCCTCTGATGTATAATCTTTGAATATATCTGTTTGTTTAAACTGAGCCATACGGTGTCTCTTTGCCTCTCCGTCCCGTGTGGACCAGCGCATTGTGGGGGGTCGTCACACTGGTGTCAGGAGTTGGGTAGCAAAAGCAAATGTCCTCTGAATGCTGCGACATTCATGACTTCAAAATTGTAATCAAAAGGGAATCACGGGACTGATTGTGGGACTTTTACCCTATTTGAGAGGCTTGAGGCACCGGAGGGCTTGAGCGAAAAAAAAATATCTGTATCTGAGGGAGCTCCCACTCCACAGCCGTCGCTCGGAGCAAGCATGCTGGCATTAGGAAGCGTCATTCCGACGTTTACGGGAGATAAGACAGGGGTTCCAATCTGCGATTTCTTTTCCATGCTAGAAGAGATTGGGAAAATGGGGGGATGGTCCGATGCTCAAATGCTGGGAATGGCGAGGTGTAAGATGGCAGGAGCTGCTCATGATTTTGCATGGCGAGACGAAAAATTAAAATCCACAAAATCATTTGCGGAATTTAAGAAGCTCGCGTTTGAGCATTTCGACACTGAACCACGTCACGTGCGGGTACAGAGGTTCCGTGACGCCGGACAGATGGTAGGGGAGGACGTGCGAACGTTTGCGTCGCGGCTTCAGCGGCTAGCACAAGATGCGTTAAGCAGGGAGGAGGAAGGAGACCAGCTAAAGAAGAAATACGCGGAGGATCTACTTAAAGAGGAAATGACCACTTTGTTCGTGGCTGGTCTGGAAGACCCCGTGCGCCGGTTCGTGCTCTCGCGCAAGCCGATCAATTTCGACCAAGCCGTGGAGGCCGCATTGGATGAGGAGCGAAATGAGGCGTTAACGACAGCCGCAGCGAGAGTACGCGTCATAGAGAGAGTGGTGCTCAACCCTGAGGTTGCTCTCTTGACAGAGCGGTTAGATCGCTTAGAACAGCTGCTATCTCAGCAGGTGGAATGCCAGGTTGAAGCGCGCGCTCAACAGCGCCCATTCGCTGGAAACCGGAGACCGCCACAAAGCTACAGGCGCGGTATGCGAGATTTTGAAGAAATCGTAAGCTTCGCTTGCCAGGGTCGCGGACACATCGCCAGGTTCTGCCAAAACGTGCGCCGTGGGGAGCCACAAAGAGAAGCAGGCGAGACACGCCCTAAGCAAGCCTACAGCGGGGCTCCAGATACCGAGACAAAAAACTAGATAGTCCTCCCCATGCTGAGGAGCGTGGGGAGGGAGCAGTGGATGATGAGGTGGTGGTGGTTTGTGTGGCCGACGAGGCATGCCCTGTTGTGCGTTGCAAGTTAAATGGTTGTTGCATGGAATTGTTGATAGATACGGGGTCAAAGGTGACATTGCTTAAGGAGAGCAGTTTTAACACGCTTCGAAGGAAGGGGGACCGCGAGGTGTTGGAAGCGTCTGGTGGTATGGCAACCAAATTTGTAGGCATAACGGGGGATCCTCTTGGCATAGGTGGACGCTACCGGTTACACTTCTCTCTCGGCGGAATTGCATTGGAGCACCCCTGCTACGTATGCCCGGACACGGTGTCTCTGCCAAACGGAGTGTCAGGTATATTAGGGCAGGATTTTTTGAGAAAAGGGAAGGTAGTAGTCTCATTCTCTGAGGAAGAGGTTTATGCGGGCGGCTCAAAAGTTCCGTTTTTGAACAGGAGAGGGGCTGAGATTCGCATTACCGATATTGACACCCGTCAAACAGTGGGATCATTGAAGAAGGTAAATTCGCGGGTTGCCGTCAGACTGGTCGATGAGGCGGTCGTTCTTCCTTGGTCGGAGCACATTTTGTACGCGTGTGTGCCTTCAGATGTAGAGAGCGGCGCCGTGGGAGTGCTTGTGCCGGTCGACTCTCTCAGCAATGGCATGAAGGCTGCCGCGTGCCTCGTTACAGTTAATGACGCCCACAGAGTGCCCCTACGGGTGGTTAACTGTAGCCAGCAGCCACTGAGCCTTCCCAAGAACAAAACATTGGCTTTCTTCACCTCTGCGATAGAGAAACGTGAGCCCACCGATACGGTACTCGCAACTGTAGAGCATGCTAGTCCTTCGGCTGCTCCAAAGGCGTCGTTCGATCTTTCTCACGTAATATCCAGGGAGAGGGAGGCTCTGGCTGGTTTGCTGAACGACTACTCGGAGGTATTTGTCGCGTCCAACCTGGATTTGGGCTGCTGTGGCGTTATAAAGCACAGGATAGAAACCGGCTCTTCATCGCCCGTTTACCAGCGTGCGTACAGGATTCCTTACTTCCAACGTGAAGAGATGGAGCGGCAGGTGCAGGACCTGATTGATCGCGGCAATGTCGAGCACTCAAAGTCACCCTGGGGAGCACCAGCACTATTGGTGGAAAAGCCAGATGGCTCGTATCGATTGGTAGTGGACTACCGCAAACTAAATGCCGTAACTCGCATCGATCCATACCCCATCCCTAATATACAGGAGACGCTTTCTCAGCTGGGCTCTGCCAGGTACTTCACGGTAGTGGACATGGCGGCGGGATTCTGGCAGATAGCAATGGATCCGGCAGATGCCGAGAAAACGGCATTCAACACGCCCTCAGGGCACTATGAATGGAAAAGAATGCCGATGGGTCTGGCCAACAGCCCTGCTGTCTGGCAGAGAACCGCTGATGTTATCCTGGCAGGTCTTCTGGGGAGGCTGTGCTTCGTGTATATGGATGACATAATCATATACAGTGACAGTTTTGAGAACCATTTGCGCGATATTGAGCAGGTTTTGGTGTGACTAAGAGGAGCGGGTCTCAAGCTGAAGCCCTCTAAGTGCCAATTCCTCAAAAACGAGGTGAAATACCTCGGGCACGTTGTTTCAGCTGACGGCGTGCGACCGGAGCCTGAGAAATTAAGGTGTGTCTCGGATTTTCCATCCCCGACTAGCGTCCGCCAGGTCCGGCAGTTTCTCGGCCTGATCGGTTACTACCGAAGGCACATAGAGGAGTTCGCCAAGCTCGATAAGCCGCTCACCGCCTTAACAGCCAAAAATGTCGCCTTTCGCTGGGACGAAAACGCGGAGGATGCTTTTGGGGCCCTGAAAAGGAAGCTAATGAGTGGACCGCTGTTGCGCCACCCGGATTTTAATTTGCCCTTCGTTATGGCCACAGATGCGTCAAAGTTCGCAGTTGGTGCCGTGCTATCTCAGGTTATCGAGGGCAAAGGACATCCCGTTGCTTTTGCTAGCCGACAGCTGAGCCCCACAGAGCAAAAGTACGGAGCTACGGAAAGGGAGTGCCTCGCCGTTGTCTGGGCAGTAAAGCACTTCAGATGCTACCTTTACGGCCGCAAATTCAAGCTAGTCACAGACTGCCATCCTCTGAAATGGGTGATGAGTGTCAGGGACCCTAGCTCGCGACTCGCTAGATGGAATCTAAACCTGCAGAAATACTGCTTTGAAGTGGAGCACAAGTCAGGAAAGACACATCTGAATGCTGATGCACTCAGCCGCACAGCTGCCGTGGCAGCTATAGATGAGTTTGTCTCCGTAGTCGACCCCGCCGAATTACGCACAGAGCAGTGCAAAGATCCTGACCTGAATCGAATAATCGAAAGCTTAGAGGGCGCACCGTCTCACCCCGAACAGCTAGGTTATTTCATTGGCAAAGACGGCACCCTGTGTCGGCGCACGACGCCAACCAGGAAAGGGAAACCAGAGAAAACCGCTAGGGAGAGAGTCGTCATACCGCGGTCGTGGACAGAAAGGGTTCTTCGCGCGTTTCACGATGCGCCATGCGCCGGTCATTTTGGCGTAGCGAAGACACGCAGGCGTGTGGAGCGTTTGTACTTTTGGAGTGGCATGCGACAGGATGTTAGAGACTACTGTGCGAAGTGTCATTCCTGTCTCGAAAGAAAAACACCCAAGGGACGAAGACCAGCTCCAATTCAGCCGTTCCCTTAGGTTTCGGCTCCCTTCGAGCGGACAGGTATGGACATAATGGGCCCATTGCCCACGACCACTTCCGGAAACAGGTACCTTTTAGTATTTGTCGATCACCTTTCAAAATACGCGGAAGCGGTAGCACTCCCAGATCAGAAGGCAGACACGGTTGCAAGAGCATTTGTCGAACAGATCGTGCTCCGACATGGACCCCCGAGGCAACTCTTGACAGATCGGGGAACGAACTTCGTGTCGCAGCTAATGAGGAGAGTTTGCGAGCTGCTTAAGATCGCTAAGAAGCAGACAACACCGTACCATCCGGCTTGCAACGGCGCGGTGGAGCGACTGAACCAAACCGTGGCCGGGTTCCTGTCGCATTTTGTTTCGCGCGACCAGTGGGACTGGGACTTGTGGCTCCCGTATGCAATGATTGCCTACAATTCCGCAGCACACGAGAGCACGGGCGAATCGCCAATCTTTCTTCTCTACGGCCGTGACCCGGACCAGCCTAGTGAAGTGCCAGAGGGACGCCGTCGTGTCCCATACGCTTCACTGGGCGACTATAAGGTTGAGCTAGAATCGCGCTTGCAAGTGGCGAGGGATATCGCAAAGGAGGCCTTAAAGAAAGCGGCGAAGCGCAGGAAGGAGGTGCACGATCGCAGTGCTAGAGACGCGCCGTTTGATGTGGGGGACAGCGTGTACATTGAAACCTGCCAAAGGCAGATTGGGCTAGCTCGTAAGTTCCAGACGAAGTGGAAAGGACCGTGCGAGGTTGTCGAGAAGCTTTCTCCGGTAAACTTAAGAGTCCGAGGCGTGAACCGGCGCTTGATAAGGATACACGCAAATCGCCTCAAGTCGGCACCGGTTCAGTATTCACGAAATGAGGAAAGGGAAAGCGCGGATTTTGATGGGGACAGAAGTGAAGCGGAGCGCGCAGATAGTTCGCAAGAAACGCCCTCTCCTGCATTTGTTCGGCAGGCGCCCGAGGTGACGGCCGGAATGCCACCGGATTTACTTCATGCATTGCTAGAAGAAGAAGAAGCGCGCGAGGTTGCCGCGCAGATAACGCCAGGAGAGGCTTCTGCCACGAGCCCTCGCGAGTCTCAAAGCAGACAAAGGGTCACAGACTTACTTGGTATGACTCATGAAGGCCGATATCCGCTGCGAAATCGGAAAGCTAAGTCGGACTAATGGCATAAACAGAGCGGAGTTGTGAACTGGTTAGAATTGTGTAATGCCGCAGCTCATAACATTGCTATGTGCTTATGTGTTAAGATATCGGAGTTGGTAGTTAAACCTTTCTGTCATTAAGTAACACCTTCACAGGAGAGCATGCGGAGCGCATGCAGAACCTGCCCTACTTCCTTTCGTTATCTATACTGTTGTCTGTGCCGTGATCGTGCTAGAAGTGGGAGCTCCTTTGTAAGTGTGGTAAATTTATTTCGTCCAGTTTGGACTAGAAAGGAGAGGCTTGGGTGCTGAGTTTTATGTTTATCTGTAAAAGAAGAACAGTGCTGCCCCTGGAGGCGCCAGTTATGACAGCTGAGGCATATGGTGTTGTGCAGTGGTGTTGAGTGCAGCGAAAAGTGTTTTGTCGGACGCACTGTGCGAGGCGATTCAGAAAGCGAAGGGGAGCTGCATGGACTCAAATGTTCGGAGAACATTTCGCCCCCAGTGGCGGCGAAAGCACTCAAGGGAAAACAATTCAGCTGGAAGAGAGGAGATCGGCGACAGCCGGTCTCGTTTTGGAAGCAGCCAGCACACATGTTTCTACTGTATATGGCTGCAAGCAACTTGAGTGGGATTGCTTTCAGGCCTGCCGCCATGGACCGCACGGAAAAGACCCAGGTGACAGCTGCGTCCAATTACCGAGCCATACTCGTTGAGAGTGAACAACCAAAACGAAAGGGGTTTAAGCACAACCAGACCCCCTTTCCATAGTGTCGGCACGTGTCGAACGCCGCCGCCGCCGCCGCGGGGAGACGGGCGTTATCTTCCCCAATTGCTGTGACCGTGCCGGGGACAAAGGGGCCTCGTTTTGGCGGGCCTGGCCCCGTGACAAGACGGCCGGCATCATCACCAACCCTCCCGAGCACATCCCAGGACAAGGGACTACTTTCCCGGCCTTTTAGTGACCTCGCGTTCCGGCCTTGAGTGGTGAGTGTCATTTGATGGAGAACGGAGGTCGGTGACCCTCGGGAACCGTCAGCGGGCCAGAGACCGTCTACCACCGCCGACGCTACCTCGACAACAACCTTCTTTCCCTCGGACTCAACACGGGACGGGGGCGAGACCATAAGTGCGGTGGTGTGTTTGTGCGCCCAAGTGAAAGCCCTAGGCCCCTCCCACTCCGGCGTGGGCGTCCTCACCCTAGGGAATGTGGGGATAAGAGGATATAAAAATCGACAAGGAGTATGGAAGAGGGAACGCTTAGGACGACATCGTTCGCCAAGGGGGCCTTCAGCGCCGAAGCCCGACGGCGTGCAGCTTCTGCCAGCAACCGTTCGAGCTCAACTCCGGAGCCCCTCCTTCGTCCCCATGAAGTCGTCGGCACGTAAGCTCGGACACCCCAGCCTCTGATGTATAATCTTTGAATATATCTGTTTGTTTAAACTGAGCCATACGGTGTCTCTTTGCCTCTCCGTCCCGTGTGGACCTGCGCATTGTGGGGGGTCGTCACAAAGCCATTCCTTCGATGACAACCATGGAGCAGCATGTTGCCCTCAGTGTGTTCGATGAATAAGTGAGCGTCCCACCGCGATGAAGCGTCATGGTCACCATGGGTGCCGCTGATGCCAGGAACATGGAAGCTATCATCGATGGGAGCGCAGAACTGCTTCTAGACCGAGGAATCGGCATCGCAAGAGCCACTGCAGCTTTCCGCAATGGTCAAGCTGAAGTGCTGTTGAAGAACTTCAGCGAAGAATACCGGCACGTTAACAAAAGAAGGACGATCGCTTTCCTCCACGAACTGTCCGATGTTCGCGACACCTTTGCCCTCTCCGATCGAGCCCCAGAAGATTCACCGAAGGATGTTCACAAGCCCGTCTTCGACATGAACCCAGCCATGCCCCGGAACAAACAAGACCAGATCCGCAATTTGCTTCGAAGATACAGCGGGTGCTTACAGTCATTGCCGAAGGTCCGAGAAACGCCGATTACCAAGCATTGTATTGTGACCGAGCAGCACGCCGGACTTCTCCGCCAAAGCTCTTACTGTGTGTAACCCCGAGAACGACAAGCCATCCGGGACCAAGTGGAAGAAATGCTTCGCGACGACGTCACCCAGCCATCGAAAAGACCCTGGGTGGCACCGGTTGTTCTAGTGAGGAAGAAAGACGGCGCACTTCGATTCTGCGTCAATTAAAGCCGCTTAAACAACATAGCGAAGAAGGACGTCTCCCCCTTCCCCGCATAGACGACACACTGAACCAGCTGTGCAATGCCAAGTATTTCTCATCAATGGACCCCAAGAGCGGCTACTGGAAATTGAGATAGATGAAAGATATCGCGAGAAGAGTGCATTAATTACTCCGGATGGCCTCTTCTTAGTTCAAGGTGATGCCATTTGGTCTCTGTTTCGCCCCAGCGACGTTTCAACCAGTAATGAATACAGTGCTGCCAGGCGCGAAGTGGCGAATTCGTCTTGTATATTTAGATGACGTTGTTTTCTTCGCCTCGAACTTTGAATATCAATTAAAAATGCTTCGAACAGTACTAGAGGCAATCAAGTCGACCGTTCTGATCTTGAAAGCCAAAGAGTGCGAATTTGCCTATGAAGAGCTGCTGTTTCTAGGCCATATCGTTAACAAGGTCGGAGTACGCCCAGACCAGCAGAAAACAGCTACTATCGCACAGTTTCCGCCGCTGGCTGATAAGAAACCTGTGCGCAGATTGCTCGGACTCTGCGCATATTACCGACGATTTCTCAAGACGTTTTCGCGCATCGCCGAACATCTGACCCAGCATACGAAGGCAGACGTACAATTTAAATGGGAAATGCCTGAAGCACAAGCCTTCAAGGAACTTTGGCGTCGCTTACAGTCCCCACCGATACTCGCGCACATTGATGAAAACTCCGAGATTGAAGTTATTACGGACGCAAGCAGTGTAGGCTTAGGCGCTGTGCTCGTTTAGAAAACCGACGGACTGGAGAAAGTAAATGCACCCGCTAGCTGTTCCATGTCCATGGCCGAGAGTAACTAATCGACAACGGAGAAGGAGTGCCTTGCCATCATCTGGGCTACGTGAAAATTCCGCCCCTACGTGTACAGATGGCCGTTCAAGGTGTCATCGATCACCGCGTACTGTGCTGGCTTGACAGCTTGAAGGAACTCTCCGGCCCCCTCGCTCAATGGACCCTGTGTCTCCAGGAGTTTGACGTCATCGTCATTTACAAGTCCAGACGCAAGCACTCTGACGCCGATTGCCTCTCACGAGCCCCTGTAGATGCACCGCCGCGGGACGACGATGAGGACGCGCTGTCCTGGAACCCTGCACAGCAGCAACGCTGAGACCAAGACTGAAAACTCCTCATCAAGTACTTGGAAGGCAAGATATCTTCGACCCCCGCCTCATTCAAGCGAGGACTGTCTTCTTTCTGTGTACAAAATGATGTCCTCGTGAAGAACTTCGCCGAAAACAATACAGCCTGCCTCCTTGTTGTGCCTGCTTGTCTCCGCAAAGAAATTCTAGAGGCTTCACACGAGGAACCGACAGCTGGACACCTCGCGTTTTCTCGCACCCTCCACCGCATTCAAGACAAATGTTACTGGTCCCAACTGTCCACCGATGTAGCACATTATGTGAAAACCTGCCGACATTGTCAGCGACGAAAGGCACCTCGCACCCTACTAGCAGGATTCCTGAACCCTATTGAACCCCCCCTCAAGGCCCTTCATGCAGATCGGCATGGACCTGCTTGGCCCTTTCCGAAGTCAATGTCTGGAAATAAGTGGATCATCATAGCGACAGACTACTTGACCCTATACGTCAAGACAAAGACCCTACCAAACGGAACAGCAACAGAAGTCACCAAATTTTTTGTTGAGTGCATTCTTCTGCGACATGGCGCCCTCGATGTGCTCATCATGCACAGAGGAACAGCGTTCGTGGCAGAACTGACGCAAGCCATTTCGCGCTACAGCCAAAGAAGCCACGGGAGGACAGCTGCATGCCATCCATCTGCAGACAAACGGACTCGCAGAGCGCCTGAACAAAACCATCGCTGACATGCTCCCCACGTATGTTGATGCCGAACACAAGACGTGGGACGCTGTCCTGCCTTACATCACCTTCGCATACAAAACCGCACCGCAGTGCAGGGGACCCTACAGATGACGCCATTTAGGCTCGTTCATGGCAAGGAGGCCATGACCACGCTAGACACAACGTTACCGAAGAAGGTGACGTTGATGCCGCCGCCTATCTTCAGCTCGCAGAAGCTGGAAAACTGGCCCGATTACGGTACGGATCAAAGACCAACAGCGGACCGACGCCAGACGCTACAACCTACGAAGATTGTACTTTTTAGGCGCCAAAACCACACACACACAAGAGAAGGAAACGAGACAGAGCGCCACTCACAACTGGTTTAATTTGGGGAAGCCACATACATGCCTACATATACAGTCAACCGGCGTCTGCGCAAGGAGCATATTCATACATCAAGTAGTACAAGATAAGCATTTTCAAAAAACTGTTTTCCCGCCTTATATAAAGATAATGACGTTTCACTGACGCACAAACTGCCTTTCTTGCTGATATAGAATGCTTCAATAAGTTCTCTTGCTTTTACATTGTCACTCCTGGCCAGAATCCGCACCGTTGAAAAACATGGCTCACAAGAGTGCGAAGGGCAGGATCTAATATGTTTTGGTAAATTTGGGCACTCTTTATTTTGTTCCACTTTTCTTTCATGTTCCCTGATTCGCTCATTGACACAGCGCCCGGCTTGTCCTATATAGGAACGACCGCACGAGAGGAGAATTTCGTATACTACCCCTTCGGTACACCTCATGAATTGTCGCCCGTGCTTGGTTCCGCAGCCTGTTTCTTTTTGCTTTTTGCTTTCTTTTTTCTAATAGAGGGTAAACACTTCCAAGCTTCAGGGGGGCTGTGAAAACGAGCGGGACACCATGCCGGCTCGCCACCTTTTTCTGGTTTTGGGTCAACTTGTGCACATACGGCACCGCCACAGGTCTCACCTCTTCTCGAGGGACCTCTGCCCCAGCTCTCACTGCCCTCGACTTCATCTTCTGCAGCAGGCTTTCGGCGACCCCTGTACGAGCGAACCAGGGAATCCGGCTGAAGCAAGCCTGGCCAATTGGTTGTCGAAACTTAGTCGCATCTTGTGAACACATGACTTCTTTAGTCGCATCTTGTGAACACATGACAAGAAACAGGCTGCGGAACCAAGCACGGGCGACAATTCATGAGGTGTACCGAAGGGATAGTATACGAAATTCCCCTCTCGTGCGGTCGTTCCTATATAGGACAAACCGGGCGCTGTGTCAATGAGCGAATCAGGGAACATGAAAGAAACGTGGAACGAGATAAAGAGGGCCCAAATTTACCAAAACATATTAGATCCTGCCCTTCGCGCTCTTTTAAGCCATGTTTTTTAACGGTGCGGATTCTGGCCAGGAGTGACAATGTAAAAGCAAGAGAACTTATTGAAGCATTCTATATCAGCAAGAAAGGCAGTTTGTGCGTCAGTGAAACGTCATTATCTTTATACAAGGCGGAAAAACAGTTTTTTTTAAAAAATGCTTATCGTGTACTACTTGATGTACGAATATGCTCCTTGCGCAGGCGCCGGTTGATTGTATATATAGGCATGTATGTGGCTTCCCCAAATTAAACCAGTTGTGAGTGGCGCTCTGTCTCGTTTCCTTCTCTTGTGTGTGTGCGGTTTTGGCGCCTAAAAAGTACAATGATCAAGTACCAACTTGCCCAACAAGAAGTCATCTTAACCTACGAAGAGGCAGTGCGGAATACGAGCCAAGAGACCGAGTGTGGGTTTGGACGCCCATTCGCCGCTGCGGATTGAGTGAAAAACTTTTGCCCTGCTATTTCGACCCACAAGGTTTTTCGTCGACTAGGTGAACTGTACTATGAAGTCAACCCTGAGGAAATGACGGCATCCCAGCGACACCGCGTACGACCAAAAGTTGTGCATGTCATCGGACTAAAGCCCTATTATGCGAGCTAAGGGCCTCTGTGTTTCCATTCTAGGCGTTTTTTGGGCACTGTCCGTTTTATTCGATTCTAATCACCTCATTCGTTTTAAGACATCGGGTCGATGCTTCCTTGAGAGGGGAGTAATGCCGCGAATCTGTGTACTGTTTGTTCATTTTTCAAAGCTGCCGGCGCGCGGCTTTATCACTTTGTTTGCAAGACTGGTCGAGATTTGTCTAGAATTGTCGCATCCAGGTGGAGCTGATTCTACGTTGTTCCAAAATGTTGTAACTTTGCACGCCGTATCTCGAAAGATTGCTATCAGCTTTAAATTGAGCACAACCGAAAGCGGCGGGCCGGGCATTCTGTTTGACGACCGCCGAGCACGCTTGTTGCTACGCCGCCACCGAGTGATTCAATCCATTGTGGGCGCAAGTCAGTCTAAATAAAGTTTTTTTAGACGGCATTTTCGCTGTATTTCTGCTTTCCGGATTGCAGTCACTACTACGTGACAACATCGTCATTTCTTCAAAAAAAAATACAGCACATGTCTCTAAGTCAAAAATACCAACAGCGCGGCAAGGCAGCCTGAGCAGCTCAGGTTACCCGCAGGCCGCAGCGGTCCACGAATCCAGAGCCCTCAAAGCACCCCGCTTCTCTCGTGGCACTGAGCTTCACGGCTACGTAAACTCGGCCCGGCCGCGGTCGCCGCGACGTGGAGGGACACTGGAATCCAGCAGGGCGTGGACCTCTGGCACCACCCAAGCTAAAAACAACCTGCGGCATTCCTCGGAGGAAAAAGGAATTCGACCACTCGCTTAGAGAAAGTAGCCCATGTTGGTTTTTATTCATTTACAAAAATGAAAGCTTGCCTTGGCCTGTAACAGTTCGACCCACTGATGCACTTCGATCGAGTCAGTGCACTAGCTACCACTCTTTCTGAACGACCACAGCATCCTACATCTCAACCAAGCAGGCGGTTCGTGTATATGCAGGAAATTCTTTGCAAGCTGTCAAGTAAGGCCGATACGAAGCCAGTCGGAAGCCTTACGATGGTTTGGTTTATGGGGGTTTAACGCCCCAAAGCGACTCAGGCTATGAGAGACGCCGTAGTGGAGGGCTCCGGAAATTTTGACCACCTGGGGTTCTTTAACGTGCACTGACATCGCATAGTACATGGGCCTCTAGAATTTCGCCTCCATCGAAATTCGACCGCCGCAGCCGGGATCGAACCCACGTCTTTCGAGCCAGCAGCCGAGCGCCATAACCACTCAGCCACCGCTGCGGCCCCTTACGATGGCCAGCATGAAGTTCGGAAGAATGGAACTGAATGCTTCTGCGATGCGCAAAATCTACGAGTACAGGTGACGGCCATGCGGCGTGTGCTGCGGGAAGACCGTTTTAATTGGTTTCGTTTACCCCCGTATCACGTACCATAATTTCTGGAGTGTCATTTTCCAGGCATTCTGCTCGCATAAGTCTTCAATTCGCACCACAACTCTCCAAGGACATAACGGAAACTGGCAAACTTTTTGTTACATTCTTCCTAGGAAGTCTGAGAAAGTACAAGATGCTGTTCTGGAGTGTAATTAAGAACACTTCATTGTACCTAGAAAGAAACGCATGAAACTGACTGTTTTTTCTCGTTGAATTACTTATTTTTAATGTTCCTCGCAGTTCTCGAAGAAATTACAAAAAAAGTGGTATGAAAAGGCATCACCACCAACAAAACCATAAAATTTGGGACATAACAGGCGTCGACTGACACCAGTTGACCTCGGTCTCTGCACTTGGCACTTTAAAGGGACAGTGAGGAGAACTCTCAATTTTTTTTTTTAGCAGAATCTGATAGTTCGGCATTTCATGGCTTTGTTGCCACTTGTCCAGGAGCGAACGATGCATTTATTTCAAAGAAATTTAGATTCGAATTTAAAAAACTTTTTTCTGCCCTCCGATTCAAACTCGACGCACTGTTATGACGTCACAGGTCGGAGTGACGTGAAACGTGAAGTAAACGGAGACTCCGTGATTTCTGGCACCTAGCGGTGCGGTCTAGCAGCAGCCGAAATGAAAGCTACCGCCGCCGCACGCTGAAGGCATCTATCGGGGGTCGCTACCGCCGCTTCGTTTACGTTTGCACCGGCGTCTTGCCAGCGTTACGAAGGATCCCGTTCCCAAAACCGCCAACGAAGTTCTCGCAAAAACCCCGGCCTGCATTTCAGCGACTTCAGCCCCACAGAGCGTACGATGCTTTTGAGGGAGCACGGTTAAGTTAGGCGCCGGCGGGTCGTTTCCCCCTTTCTCAGTGAGCAGTCGTTGCTAATTAAATGTCTTAACCCCGTGCGGGGAGTCGCGAGGGGCGAGGACAAGGTCGGCACGACGCGCCCATCGGAGGCAGGCCGAGGCTTTGGGGCCAATGGATTGTGATTACTTGAAAGGCGCTGTTGCACGGTGCAGCAGGCGGCGTCGAGGAGGTCTCTCACAATGTTGCAAGGGTCAGGTAATTTATTTTTTTTTTGCCGCAAAAAAAAACCAAACACGAATGGGTGCTGAAGGGCGCTCGCGTTTAAAGTTGGCGGCTTGAAAGTAAAACCGATGCACGACGCTTCAACGGGTTCCGCGCGTTTCCGGAGGTACGGGGTCCACTGGATCGGGTTCCCTCGCCCACTTGCATGTACCTTCAGATTTGTGCTGTGAATGGACTAAATTAGCCGAGAGCTCGAAGAGAACAGCTCCGCCCAACCGCCGAAGCTATTGAATGGAGCCGCAAACAAGCAAGTTTGAGGAGAGCGGAGTCACGCTCTCTGCAGGTTCCGAATGTCTTTTAATGCGAAAGCTTTACTGGCCGCGAACTTGCGATTTCGCCATGGAGGTGCTCCGAGGAGGCACGTGAAGTCACAACGCGCGCCTCGCCGCGGAGCTGAACCGGTCTGGCCGGGCCGGCGGCGGTTGGCGCCCTCGGCGCGATATAGAGACGTGCTCCAAGTCTCTGCCAGTGCGGTCAGAGTGCGCCGAAGCCGCCGAACGCGTCGGCGGTCAAGCGCAGCTTTGGCCGACGTGACGTCGCCGTGCAGCGCGCGCGCGCGTTACGCCGGAGAATAAACGCGCCTTAACAGAGCCTGCGCTTAGCCGCTAACCAACGTATTCAGTGGCGGCATCTATGGAAGCCACTGAACGCCCCCCCCCCCCCGCACACTCACTGAATAAATAAAAAAGAACCTGTGCCGAGGCTCGGAATCGAAGCAGTGCCTTTGGCGTTTGAGGTGGGGACGCTACCACTCCGCCACGACAGAATTGTTTTTTCTTTATTACACGGAAATAGTGACGAAAAGAAAAGTCTAAGCACGCTTACGCCACAAAACCCCATGTCACCTGGCTCCGCCACGACAGCTCAAGCTTTCACCCTGAATAAAGGCGCATCTAGTGAACGCACTCTTCCGATGCAGAAGTCTCCGCTCTTTCGCTACGTATATCCTGGCTTACAGAGCTAGGCACTCAGCAATTTTTTTTCTGAACGGCCTTGTATGTTGTCTCCCTTCCCTAATAAATGATTTCCGCTAAGTAGTTCGAAGTTGACTGGTACAGCCGGGAACGATTCGTCGGGCAAGCGTACGAAGGCACAAGTGCTCTTTATACTGCTAACTGCCTTGTACGATCACCGACCATCGTCCATCATAGTTTTTCATGAACCGTGGCGATCACCTGACCAGCCTTAACAGGCTCCTTCGAAAGTTAACTAGCACTTGAAGTGGCACTTGCAGTTCCTCTGCTGTTTGGCGCTTGTAAATCGAGGCGGGTCAAAAACAAAACCACGGGGCACGCAAAATTCATAAAAACCGAAACTCTCATGGCCGCCTGTGGCGCCACCAAGCTTCGGTTTTCTTTGCTTCCAACATTCAAGTTGTCTTTTGTCTGTCTTCCTTTTGCGATAAAAGTGCACTATCGGTTTCAAAACAACACTTGCTTCAATATTAAACCGCGCAATCTTCTTTTGTCAGCCTCAGAGATTCGTGGCTCCATGCAGTAAGGAAATTTCCTCCAAGTTGGCGTCTCTTGTCCTATGACGTCATCACGCGTGTATTTGCGAGATTGGCCTGTGGCGGCGATACCTGTATTTTGGTCCTTGCTATTTCCTACCTTACAAGAGCTTTGTTTTCAGTAAGAGTGGCGTTTTTGAATCAGGAGAAAATATTCTAACGATACAAGCCAACTTCAATTTCTCCTCACTGTCTCTTTAAACTGAGGTTCCTCGTTTCTTGTTGACGCGTACACCATTCGTCGTCATAGCATACCTGCCAACCTGGCGAGATCAAAAATTGGAAGATTTTTTAATTCGGGCAAGAGGAAGGGGGGGGGAATGTTCACCTTTTGTTGATGTCAAATTTGACATCAACATCGCAATCAACTTCTACAAATACCGTACTTGCATAATTTGCGCGCTTATTTTCTTCGAGTTAAGACTGCATTTTTTGAGCACGACCGAAAAAACGCTACAGTGGTCAAAACTCATAACGCGCAATATATACTGTATTGTCGCATCTATGCGAGTTTCGGTTTTTCGCGCTATTTGCTGGAGCCGGCAACAGACGAGCGGAGTGCGCCCTTGGGGCCATCTGTTTTGGTTTAGTTGCGCCCTTCTAGTCGCGAAGCAGACACAGCTCCCCTCTTGAGAGCCCCGCGTGCTTCACCCACTTCTGTTCACCGTGTTCGGGTGCCGTTTCCCCGGCCTGGCCGCGCAGGGGTCTTTGGCCCGCGTTCCGGGGTAAGCGTTTTGGTAGCGGGTGTCCTCCAGCAGATGGTTCGCGCGCGTTCAGTCCCCGCTCGTACAAGGGTGAAAGCTGGAGCCGGTGGGTGTTTTTGTATATTTCAGTTTGAGAAAGTGTATGTGTTTGCTGTCGGCACGTCTTGAAAGGATGGGCTCTGATTGGTTCAGATAACGGCTTTCTAGATTGGTCGAAAGAAGGGTCGCCAGACTGCTGGTGAAGTGTAATGAAGAGCGGGTTTTTCAACGCCAAAGGGACTCGAGAGAGGAACGGCTACCTTCCGGCTGCTGCTCGGGACCTCCGCTCTGAAGATGTTGCGCGCCCCAGGGTGGGACCGAGAGTTGTGCTAAGTGACCTCATATATTTTGTCTCAGTTTGTAAGTTTAACTAATGATTCGAATCTATCTTTATAAAATCAAGTTGATCAATGCATTTCATCGACATCTGCTGTTCCCCTTCTTCGATGCGGCGGAGCTCTCGTCCAAGCACGGAAGCCTGCTTCGTTACAGTATATTGCCGCCTGTATGTAGACCTGGCCCCCATCTCGCATCCCTGGCTGGCCAAAAAAAAAGTTAACTAAAAAAATAACCCGCATACGTTCCGCCGCCCCACGTTACGTATTCCACACTGGAATGCATGACGGCGCGAGCGCAACTGAGAGCAATAAAAACCCAACGATACCATCAGAAAGCCAGCAGTGGGAGGCAAAGGAGATAACGGGCGCGATAGAACGGCGCCCTCGTGAGCGGCCCGGCCCCCTAGCGACAAATCGAGCAGCAAACGGTTCGGATACATACGATCGGATTCGGGCGCGCGGGCGCAACTGACTGTATGGAAAAGCGACCGCCAACGCGGGCAACCGGCTAAACAGCGCACAATTCGTGCCCTCGTCAGTCGCACCTTTCGCAGCCACGCATGGCGACGCGGTCGCGCCAATCTTCCTAAACCTTGCGCGCACCCGCTGTAAAGATTCTGGGGACAGCCCGTCTGGATTCAGCTGCGTAGGCGGCCCGGGACACCTGCAGCCGGGGTCGCTGCACGGCGATAGGCATCTTCGATCCCACGGCCTGTCCCCGCTTGGGTTATTGGATGCGAGACGGACGACTCTGCCGCCGTTTGTAAACAACATTACTACGGAGGCAGTTAGTGACTGTCAAACCGAGCAGGAGTAGCTCACCCCTTCAACTGTGCCGGCTCGCCGGCGCCTCACCCATTCAGACTTCCCGGAAGACGTGTCCCGCTTGACAGCGTGAGAACTGTCGTTCGGACGCGAAGACAACGCTCTCTCTCTGATGGGGCGAGGGTCCAGCGGCACCCTTTCTCTCCGGCGAGACATGTGACGGGGGCGTGTCCCTATGTGAAGTGGTGTGTGTGTGTGTGTACGATAGCGCAAGTTAGGCCAGGCCCAACCTGGCGAAGACCTCATCGAACCTGGGGAATCCTAGGGACCGAACCCTTTTTAAACCGGACGACGAGTGCCGTGAGAAAAGAATCCTCGATCATCCTCAGATCTTCTCAGATCCTCCGACCTTCCCCCGTCACCCTCCAATGGGTTCCAAAATCTTGTAAATAATGTAAAATAAACCCCCTGTACAGTTTCCTTCATAACCAAGTCCGACAACGTCAATCGGAGAAGGGACCTGCGGCGCTGAAAGAGTCAGCTCACTCAAGGACCCCTCATCTCCAACAACTGTTTGGCAGCAGCTGAAATGGACCGTGCGATATCGTGCTTTCTCAACCGATAAGCTTTCGGCATTTTGCGATAGGATTCGCCAGAATTCAGATTTTGAGAGAATAATCTAGAATCACTGGGAAGTGTATGTCAATTGAGAAAGAGTAATCTCACGACATTTTGCAGATAGCATTGCCAAAGCGGAGAAAGTGTTGTCATGGACCTTATGAAATTGTCAAAGTCGGACTTGCTGTTGGTATGCGGGGAACTGTCAAAAGAAGTGCAGGGCAAAATTGCAAAACCTGAAATACGCAAGACAATTCAAAAACACGTAGAGGGCGATCAGCTGGTAGATACGTGGAATTTGGTACAGGAGGAAAAAAGAAAAAGGGAAGGGGAATGGGAAAAAGAGAAAGAACGGCAAAAGTGGGAAGCTGAAAAAGAAGAAAGAAATCTAAAGGGATTGCAGCTTGAAAGCGAAAATCGAAAAAAAAGGCGACAGTACGAGAGCCGGGTCTCCTGAAAGAGCAAGCGATGTACAATCATATAAGAATGAACAGATTCATGCAGCCCTATGAAAGTGGAAGGGACATAGGATTGTACCTGGGAAACTTAGAGAGAACTTGCGAAAGGGAGAACTTTGCTCGCAGTACATGGCCGCAACGGCTTCTGACACTCTTGCCATGTGAAGTAGCTGAAGTCATAGCGAGACTTAGAACACAAGACGCAGCTGACTGCGAAAAAGTCAAAGCCAGCCTGCTAAAAAGGTACCGGCTGTCAGCCGAAGCTTTCCGACAGCGCTTCAGGAACGCAATGAAAAACGATAGCGAAGGCTATACGGATTTAGCGTATGGCCTAAAGACAAATCTGCTAGAGTGGCTAAAAGGAGCCGAGGTTTGTGAAAGCCGAGACAAAATCATCGAGTGTTTTTGCCTTGAGCAATTTTACCGAAGCATTCCTCAAGTGGTGAAACTGTGGGTTCAAGACAGGGAAAAAGTGGACACAGTTTAAAGGGCCGCTGAGCTGGCAGAGGAGTACGTTTCGCGCAGAAGGTTGAGCACTGAAGAGGGTGCGTCACACGCTCGAAACGCGATGCGAGATAAAGGGCCTAGCAGAAAGACGCGAAGTGCTAGAAGTTCGAAGCAATAGGAGGCAACGGAGGTAGCGCCAGAAAAGCGTGAAGAACAGGCAAAAAGACAGGGAGCAAACAAAGCCGCGAAAAAAGAGTTTGAGGCTAGTAGGTCATTTCGTTGCTACAACTGCAATGGTGTCGGGCACTTTGCAGCCAAGTGTACAAAGCAACGTTTGGTGTTCTCGTGCGTCGAGGATAACGCCGAGAATCTAGAGCTCCTTAACCCATACCTGCACAAGCTTCACGTTAACGGGGAACCGTGCAGGGTGCTTCATGATAGCGCCGCGACGATGGATGTTGTTCATCCGTCTTACGTTTCCGCGACGATTTTACGGGAGAAGTCTCGTGGATAAAGCCGGCAATAGAAGAACACAGTGTATGCCTTCCCATAGCTAGAGTGAAAATTTGTGGACCGTTTGGAGAACTAATCACTGAGACCGCAGTTTCGAAGGCCGTGTCACTTTAATATCCTTACCTCTTCTCGAATCGATCAGACCAATTGCCACGCGAGAGAGGCCAGAAGCTCGGAAGCGGGGTGAAACAAGCTTGGACAAGGTCGAAAACTCGTCAGCTCGCATCTCAACTAACTCAGATTGCCGAAACTCAGGTAGCCAGAGACGCACCAGCCAGCATATCGTTGCAAACAAATGAGGAGGGAAGGGAACCAACGAGGAATGAAAGCCAGACAGCTGACCGAGCAGATGAGCGACCAGGGACTTCAAACACTAAGTCGGTAAAGGAGGCAGAAAACGCTGAAGGATCCGTTTTATCTCCAACATCGCATAGTTTTGATCGCATTCTGCAGGTGAACAGGGAGTCCCTAATAAAAGAAGAGAAGCAAGATCCCACTTTGGAAAGACTGCACCTTGCAGCTAAAGAGGGCATCGCGAGACGCAACATAACAATGCACAAGAAGGGAGGCTTACTATACCGACACTACAAGGACAGAAAAGGCAAAAAAATTGAACAGCTGGTCGTGCCCGAAAAATACAGAGCGGACATTCTGAGCCTCTGCCACGGAAATGGCTGGGCAGGACATCTGGGAATCCATAAAACAAAGGAGCGGCTATTAATAGAATATTATTGGCCGGGTTCTTTCAAAGATGCAGAACGCTACGTAAAATCATGCGATGCGTGCCAGCGCGTGGGAAAGCCGGGAGAGACATGGAAGGCTCCAATGTAAATTGTCCATTGATCTCGGAAGCCTTTCGCCTGCTTGTAATAGACACAGTAGGCCCTTTGCCTCAAACGAAATCAGGCTATAAGTACTTGCTTACTATGCAATGTCCCGCCACAAAATTTCCCGAAGCAATTCCGTTGAAGGACTTGAGCTCCACAGAAATAGTTGACGCCCTTTTGTCAGTGTTCGCGAGAATAGGATTTCCGGCCGAAATCCAAGCCGATCAGGCGACGGTCTTTACAAGCGCCTTGACGACCACATTCCTAGAAAGATGCGGAATAAAACTGTTACACAGCTCGGTGTATCATCCGCAGTCCAACAGTGTACAGAAATGGCATTCGGTGCTGAAGCGGGTGCTACGCGCTCTTTGTTATGAGCATAAAGCAGACTGGGAGGATTGTCTGCCGGCCACACTTTTCGCTTTACGAACAGTCCCCCACGAAGCTACGGGGTTTACGCCAGCAGAACTCGTGTACGGAAGAGCCCTCCGCTCTCCCCTCCGAATGCTAAGAGAAATGTGGGAAGGGACAAGAGAGAACCAGACAGTGGTTGAGTACGTGCTTCAGCTACTGGACCGCCTTAACAACACGAGGGAATTAGTAAACCGAAATATGAAAGCTGCCCAGGAGGCCGCCAAGGTCTATTATGACAAAAACGCGCGCCTTCGAGGTTTCACCGCGGGCGATCGCGTAATGATCCTCCGGCCATCGAGAAACAAGCTGGAAGTTCACTGGGAGGGTCCAATGGAAGTGTTGCAAAAATTTTCGGAGACGAAGGCAGGGGAAAGCAGGTGAGAATCTATCATTGAAATCTGATGAAGCCGTTCGTGGAACGCAGCGGGATCGTCAATCTGACTCTAAATGAACCAGAAGAGCTTGACAGCGAGAGTCAGGGTTAGAAGGGAGGTGCGGACGCTAGTGACAACGTGGAGAACATTCTGGCTCGCTCCGTGAATGCAGATTTCCTAAGCGGGACACAGGTCGACACGCTAAAGCAGTTGTTGAGCGAATTCGCTGGCCTATTTAGCAGTCGCCCGGGAAAGATACTCCTCCTGACACACGAACTCGAGCTCACCTCTTATGAGCCGGTACGGTCGAAACCCTACAGGGTATCACCGCGGCAAAAAGAAATAATGGACGCGGAAATTCAGCGCATGTTGGAGTTAGGGGTTGTACAGCCAGCGGAAATTGACTATACCTCACCGCTAATTCTTGTTGAGGCCCCAGGAAAAGATCCTCGTCCCTGCGTGGATTATAGAAAGCTGAATGCAATTACCAGGGATCCCCTATACCCGATTCCCAACATAGAGGAAAGAATAGGAAGGGTGAGCGGCGCGAAATTCAGTTCCACCCTCCATCTCGTACGGGGATATTGGCAAGTTCCTCTCTCAGAAAGCGCGAGCAGGTATACCGCTTTCATCTCCCCAGCGGGCAGCTTTCGACCCTTAATGCTTAGTTTTGGGTTGAAGAATGCCCCCTACAGCTTCTCGAAACTCATGGACATCGTACTGAAGGACATGCAGTGCTTTGCACTCTCTTATTTAGACGATGTGGAAATTTTTTCGGAAACGTGAGAAGAGCATCTAGAACACCTAAGGACCGTGTTTTGCAGTTTACGACAGGCTGGACTGACACTAAAGGCAGAAAAGTGTAGATTTGGTTGCGCACAGGTGACGTACTTGGGCCATGTTGTAGGCCAGGGAACTAGGAGCCCATCCTAGTTAAAGATTGCCCCGATCGCAGCATTTCCGCAACCACGGACGAAAACGGACATTCGCTCCTTTTTGGGATTAGTTGGGTACTACCAGCGATATATTCCTAGCTACTCACAGTCCCTTAACTGACGCCTTGCGAAAGGGAGCACCTACTAACGTAAGTTGGGATAACCAAAAAGAAAATGCCTTCAAAAGACTGAAGAAAGCACTCGTGTCCCGACCCTTGCTCAGGACCCCTGACTATGGGAAAGAGTTTATAGTTCAGTGTGATGCCAGCGATAGAGGGCTGGGTGCTGTCTTAAGCCAAGTTGGCTACGACCATGAAGAACACCCAGTTCTGCACATGAGCCGCAAACTGACCAGTAGAGAGGAAGCGTACAGAGCTTCCGAAAAAGAGTGCACGTGTTTAGTTTGGGAAGCGCAGAAGTTGTCGTGTTACATGTACAGAGCAAAGTTTGTATTTGAGACTGACCATTTTTCTTTAACTTGGCTGCGACAGATGGACAGATGTCCCCCAAAAATGGTCGCTTGCGCAGATGGAGTCTGGCTCTCGAACAGTACAATTTCTCGGTGCGTTATAAGAAGGGAAAACTGCACGGAAATGCTGATGGCTTGAGGAGACTGATGTAAGCGGGAGAACTTAGAGGAATTTCCTCCTGTGTGGGTGTTTTTTTTTTACTTTGTTCCGAGTAATCTGGCTGTGGCAGTTTCAAAAGGGGATGTTTCGCGCTCAGTAGGGACAAAAGTAACCCAAATTTAAACAATTTTTTAAAAGTGTATTGTTGTGAATTGAAGAAGCCTGGTGATTCTTTGGCGAATTCCGAGCGCTTGCGGTTGGGGCAGTGCTTTGCTGTTAGGAAAGTCCCACCTGCGCTATCCTTTGTTGGTGGTGCTTTGGGTTCTGCCTTGTGGGCGCTGATATTGCAATCCAGGGGACCAACACGGACGCCATCTCATCTCTTCCTGCCTTGCGGTTGTCAAAGCTGGACATTCGAGATTTTTCGGGCCGAGGAGGAGCTGTAAAGATTCTGGCGACAGCCCGTCTGGTTCAGCTGCGTAGTCGGCCCGGGACACCTGCAGCCGGGGTCGCTGCACGGCGATAGGCATCTTCGATCCCACGGCCTGTCCCCGCTTGGGTTATTGGATTCGAGACGGACGACTCTGCCGCCATTTGTAAACAACATTGCTACGGAGGCAGTTAGTGACCGCCAACCCGAACAGGGGTGGTTTACCCATTCTACTGTGCCGTCTCGCCGGCGCCTCGCCCATTCGGACTTCCAAGAAGACGTGTTCGGCTTGACAGCGTGAGAACTGTCGTTCAAACGCGAAGACAACGCTCTCTCTGGTGAGGGCGATGGTCCAGCGGCACCCTCTCTCTCCGGCGAGACAATTGACGGGGGCGTGTCCCTATATGAAGTGGTGTGTGTGTGTGTCTGTACGATAGCGCAAGTTAGGCCAGGCCCAACCTGGCGAAGACCTCCTCGAACCTGGGGAATCCTAGGGACCGGACCCTTTTAAAACCGGGCGACGAGTGCCATGAGGAGGAATCCTCGATCATCCTCAGATCTCAGATCCTCCGACCTTCCCCCATCACCCTCCAATGGGTTCCTAGATCTTGTAAATAATGGGAAATAAACCCCCTGTACAGTTTCCTTCATAACCAAGTCCGACAAGGTCATTCGTAGAAGGGACCTGCGGCGCTGAAAGAGTCAGCTCACTCAAGGACCCCTCATCTCCAACACCGCGTTCGTGTCGGTGGTATGGTGAAACAGGACGCCAGCATTATCAATGCAACATGAGAGCCGTTATTGCGTTCCAGCTCACTCGAAGGCCGGGAAACTTGACACGGTTTCCTCTTTCAAAGCGTTTCATATATACACAAAAGACCTGCTTAAAGCTGACAGAAGCACTTTTGTGCAGGCTATTTTGCAGCTTGGAGGCACAATCACGATTATTTTGTGGGCGTCTGCGTAGCTCACTCCGCGCGTGGCGCCACTGCACAAAGGGGAGGTCACTACGTAACCAGGTGGCGTGCGTATAGAGACACACTGCGGGGGTTCGGGGACAAAGCCGGAGATCCCGATAAGCTCTTGCCGGACACGTACGCTCTTACGTACAGAGAATAACAGCACGGACATTTATTTCCGCATTTGGCTAGGATGAACAAATCAGGGCCCTGTATTATCTTTCCTCAGATACGAGGCACATGTCATCCACCGCAACCCGATTGTGGGCCGCCGCGGATATGCGCGCGTGGTCAAGAGGGCGCGCGGAACCCGTTAGTGCGATGAGACAGATACATACGGGAACACTAGCGGCTAACTGATGATAATAAATTTTAATAGCGCAAGGGAAGCTTTGTCGAAAGAGCGTCATGGCACAGGGTGCTTTTCGTTTGCGCAAGACGAGGTCGGAAGATTTCCTCTTTTCCAAGCATTTCACCCCTTAGAAGCGAAACGCCAGGCCACGGTGAAAGCTTGTACCCATTGTATCGCCGGTGGGTACCCGGCGGCACTGAGAATCGAACCCCGCACCTCCCGCATGCGAGGCGGATGCTCATACCGGTAGGCCATCGCTGCGGTCAACTATTTTTTTCTTCATCGATCGCTGCGGTCAACTGATGCCAACCAGAGCAGAAATGCAGTACTACCGATTGTTCTCAAATGCGCTTATATTTCGTCGAGGCTAGCCTGGGCCCATATTTTGGAAGTGCTCGCCGATAATACATATCCGAAAGTGCGTGCGCGCTCTGTTGCTGTAAAAAACGGCACGCGTGACGTCATCATAATCGTGCCTACGCTCCCACGCGAAAGCAACTTGTTTGCTTTTTAGAGTGTTAGCTCTACTCGCGTTTCGGGTCTCGGTGCTATGCTCAAAATTTTGGAAGAGGCAGGATCTCACCGGAAGCGGCCAAGATCCTTAGCCAACCACCGCTGGATAGGAAAATTAATGTAATTTGGACACACGCCGCCGACCGCGGTAACGAGGCGGCTCACGAGCTAGCCCGACTTCTCTATTTCCTGGTAGCCGTATAGATCCCCTCGAGCAGGGGGGGAAAGAGGAGTGCCTGCAAAATTACGGGTAAACGGTTAACCATTACAAATTGGAAGGTAGGCTGGTACCCCCAACAGGCCCAAAATTAAACAATAGAGAAGCTGTCTCCTGGAGGCGGCAACAAACCAATACATTCATGAACCCGGTATGGGCTTACCAAGTGTACCCAGAGCTGACGTCGCATGATCGATGCACACACTGTGGGGCGAGAGGGACCCTCGACCACCTAATTGGAGAGTCCCAAATTCTCCCGAGGCGAGCAAAAATATTAATAGTAGAGAAGCCTGGGAGACCCTGCTAAGAAGCCTGGGCCCTGAGCTCCATCGCAACACCATCCATCTGGCGGAGGAGGCCGCTACGAGTCGAGGACTGCCAGCCAGCCAATAACCGCGGACGCGCAACTCCCCGTCTCCCAGCCCTGCGTGCCGGGGGCGGGGAAAAACGTCTTTTCTGGTGGAGAATAAAGTTGTTCTCTCTCTTTCGCTGTTATGCAATGACACAAATCGTAACTGGTAGCCATTGCAACCGAGGTGGCTATATAATGTGGAGTAAAATAACAACCGGCAGCAGCGTGACGCCCGAAGACCACAACTCTGAATCAAATTTTGTCGATCCGCTATAGATATCCCTGTCTGGCAGGCGTCAAAGTCGGGCTTCTTAGTCACGATTTTCGTGCAAAATTTATGGACCAATCGTTTGCGGCAGAGTATTCCTGATCGCGTCATACGACTCACCGTTTCATACAGTGTAAACTTAATATTTAAGTTAGAGCCTAGCTCGCGGCAGGGTTTCGAACCGTCGATCTAATTTAGGTGCGTTAACGCTCGATATTCGACCGCTGACTCAGCGTCGGTTCATTTTCTTTTTCAATACGGGGTGTGTTACGGTTAAAGGGCTTGCACTTGCGCGGGCATAGACAGATCAGCCGCTCTCTATGCTCACAGGACAGCCCGGCGCGGAGGGATGGGCCGAACGTCGCCGACGGGCCGAACTCCATGCCATGCGCCGCATGCAATCACAATGGCAGACGAAAGCCTATAGAGGGACACTGTTGGGTCCGTAGAAACCGCCGGTAAACACACGACGCTGCCACAGGCATCCGGCAGAGGAAGAGCTGCGAAATTTCCAGACGTGCAAAGAAAAACGCTGCGCAATGTGTGGCGGCCAAGCAAACGTTAAGGGGAGATAAGCTAACGCTCTCCCTGCCACCGTTGCCTATACAGCACCATGGCGCATTTAGACCGCGTGCGGCTTCCATCATGGGATGCGCGGTCGCCTTTGCCTTGCGATCACCCGTGTAAACACCGTTATATGTGTAACACCACGCGGACCTGCCACTTGTCCGCACGAGTCAAGGCAAGCTCATTCAGGCTTCGGTTGGAAATGATGAGGGACGAAGAAAATGGAGGCGGAGTGGACTTACAGTTCTCCTTTGGTAGAGGGGTTGATAATACTGCACATAAAACGGCGATGCAGTCAAATTTGACAGAAAAACGAAGCAATGCAGAAACATCGCAGGACCTGTCGTTAAAACGCCAGCACTGCGCGAGACCAGAACAGTCTTCAGTAAACCCAATTTAAAAACAGAACACAGGTTTGGCACGATGAACGTCTCTAAGTTACTGTACGACGATAATTTTCCTAGAAATAAGAGCACGCGGCAGAATTTTTTGTTGCTTGACAATAGAAAAAGTACCAACAATTCGGCGGCGTGGGTGCGGGCATTCCAAATGCAAAAAACGCTCCACGTGTGCTAGAACACGTTTTCATCGCGGGACCCAGTAGAGTGCCTTACTGGCAAATCTGCGCATTACTTAGGCGTCACAAGACGAAGAAATTCACGAAATTAGAAAACTCTCCGGCCCCACAAGGGGCCGCGATTGCGATGAAGTCACAGCCGTCAAGTTCGACTAGGTTCGATAACATCGGCTCCCTCTCGCCACACGACAATTTGCTTCACCGAGCAGGGCTCGCAACATGCGTTGCCGCGTTTAACGGCAATGCGCCGTTTAGCTGCTGCTTTAGCTTTAGCTGCCATTTTGCTGCGTTTTTGATGCACCCACTCAAGGCTAGCTGAGGTCACAAATTATCTCTGTCATTATCTGGTCGCTTCCCTTCCTTGGACAGTGATTTGTATAATGTAATGATCACTGCCCAATGTATGCTGAGTTCTGTTCCAGGTAACACCGCGGATGTAGCGGCTCAGCGTCAGGTCCGGACTGGTGTCCATGCTGACACTGTTGCCGATCCGCGTGGGCATCAGGAACGTGTTGTGAACAGTGAGCTGGAGGTTCTGCAGGAGCAGCCACAGCCTGCGACGTCGATGTGTCGTCGTTGTGTATCCCCAGTCAGTATGCTGACTGTTGAAGTCCCCACCAATTAGTAGAGGATGTTTCCCTGCTAGGTGGTGTAGCTCTCGCGGAAGTGATTCTAACGAGGCCATCGGCTGGGACGGGGGGTGGTTTATATTTGCTATAAAGATTGAAGGAAGTGTATGTGTGTTATGTATAAGTTCAGTGATCATGCAGGGTGTCTCGGACGTGATGTGATGAGTTTTATAGGTGAGGCTGCGGTGGATGAGTGTGGACGCCCTGGGTTTGCTAGTGGTGTCTGAGTGTGTAGATGTACAAACCACGCCGTCACTCCTATACAACACATAAACCGGTTCACTGGGACGCACTTCGCGCTGCACGCACCGCCCACCCAGACACTCCTATCACAGAGATCGACGCCTGGGTGCAATCACTCTAGCATGACGTTCACCACAACACGCAACACATTGAAACGACCACCGAAACCCCTACCCTGGATACACACCTAGCCCACCTCTGGGAGGCTTATAACAGCCTCCTGGAACGCTGAAAAGGCAATAAATATAACAAGACACTTAAAAAGCGGCTTGCCGCGCTGCAGACAAAAATCCAACAACACTCGGAGGAGCTCTGCCGATCCAACTGGGGACAGATATGTGACGGCATCGCCGGAAACCTGTCAAGCAAACGAGCATGGTAACTCCTCCGACACCTCATCGACCCCACAAACACCAAATCATCAACACAACGCCACGTGACACGCCTCACACACCTACATATTGACGATCCAGAGGCCCTCATTAACACACTTCAGAACACATACACCTCTCCGGGTGCCCCCACACCTCTACCCACGTACACAGGACCAGCCAATCCAACACTCGACACAGACATCACTGAGACGGAAGTCAGAGCGGCCCTCCTGACTCTACGAACCAACTCCGCACCTGGTGCAGACGAAATCACAAACTCCATGCTCCGTAATCTGGACGACCAATCGATCACCCAAATTACGCAATACTTCAAGCAGTGCTGGAGGGAGGGTATCCTCCCGCAGTCCTGGCGCCACGCGAAGGTAATATTCATACCAAGACCCAACAAAACACTTACACTTCAAAACCTTCGCCCGATTTCGCTAACCCCATGCCTCGGAAAGCTCTTCGAGCATGTTGTGTTAGCAAGACTCACAACGCACATGGCGGACAACAATCTATACCCGCATAGCATGGTGGGATTCCGCCGCCATCTATCCGAACAGGACGCCATGCTGCAACTCACTCATGACATTTTCGACCGGCTTCTGCCTGGTCACACAAAGGCAGTCTTAGCTTTGGATCTCTCCAAAGCTTTTGATCGCATCGAACATCAGGCGATCATGACTGCCTTATCTCCATTGAATGTGGGTGCGCGCACGTACGCCTACATTCAAGCATACCTCACTGACCGCACGGCTGAGATACATTTTGGACCTCTCTCTTCTCCCTCCTACACGCTTCAGAGTATCGGAACCCCTCAAGGGTCCGTCCTCTCCCCCTTCCTCTTTAACATCACCCTCATCCCCCTCGCCCGAAAATTGGCAACTATTCCCCCCCTTAAGCACACTCTTTATGCCGACGACATCACACTGTGGACCACCCACGGCAGTGACGGCGACATAGAGAACACCTTACAGGAAGCAGCCACCCTCACCCAAACTTCTGCACAGGACATCGGATTGTCTTGTTCCCCAGAGAAGTCCGAACTGCTCCTCATCCGGCCTAAGAACTAACGTTCCCCCCGCTCCCCGATTGCCATCGAACTGAATGGGGACCCGGCACCGGAGGTTGACACCCTCCGCGTATTAGGCCTGCATATCCAGAACGATGGCAAAAACACCACCACCCTAAAGAAACTCAAGCAGGTTGCAGGCGCGATATCGCATCTCATCCGCAGAGTTTCGGGCCATCATAGAGGCATGAAGGAGCGCGACCTCTGTCGCCTCATTCATGCCTTTGTCCTCAGCCGTGTGCTCTACACTACCCCATACCTAGAACTATCCAAACACGACATAAATAATTTGGATGCCTTGATCCGCAAGGCATTCAAAGCCGCACTTCATCTTCCCCTCAACACCCCCACAGACAGATTACTAGGCCTGGGCCTACACAATACGATCGGGGAACTCGTGGAGACCCATCGACAGGCCTAGTACATAAGGCTTACACAAACCTCCACAGGCCGGTATATCCTGGACTCCCTCGGAATCAGAATACCGGCCAACGACCCAACCCCCCTCCCCATTCCTCGATCCTTTCACCGAGAGCTGGTCATCAAGCCACTGCCAAAAAATATGCACCCCTCCCACCATGAGCAGCGCCGCAGAGCCCGTGCGAAGGCACTCCACCGAGTGTACGGCTCCGAGCCGGACGCCGTATGGGTGGACGCCGCCTGCACGGGTGACGAAGCAACCGCAGCCGTGGTGGACTGCTCTTCATCCGCCCTCCTCACACTACCTCTCCCCCTGACACCACCCCAGAGGCTGCAGAGGAAGCCGCCATCGCAATTGACATCACCCGCACGGAAGCCCAGTACATTTTAACAGACTCTAAAACTGCAATTCTGAATTTTGCGCAAGGTCGAGTCCACGTCCCTGCTTTTGGCATACTGGGCTCGCCCGATGCACCCCCACCCCGCCATGTAGAGCTTATATGGGTGCCTGCGCACTCCGGGAATCCCGGAAACGAAGCCGCCAACCTTTTAGCCCGAGGTTCTTTAAACCGGGTTCAGGTGGCCTCGGATCGGGGATTCGCGAGGGAGCGAATGCACTCGTTCAGCGAGATGACGCAGGCCTAGAGAGCCTCGCGCCAGCTCTACCCTCCGCCCCACCCCTCCCTAGATAAGAAACACGCAACACTCTGGCGCAAACTACAGACACACACACTCCCCTCACCCTTGACCCTAGCCCACTATCACCCCTCCTTCCCCACTCCTGCCTGCACCTTGTGCCCAGAACCATTCGTCTCTTCCCTCCACATCCTCTCCCTCTGCCCGGCGGACCCTCTCCCGCGCGGCCTAGAGGACCTCAAGACCTGGGAGGACTGGGAGACCCTGCTGCGCTCGGAGGACCCGGCCGTGCAGACAATCGCCACCGGTCGGGCTGCCAGTGTTATGGACCTTAGGGACATAAACACTTGAGTGCAGTGGGGTCGTGCGGAGACGCAGGGGCGTGCCCCGACTTCCTCTCCAACAATAAAGTTTTTCTATCTCTCTCTCTCTCTCCCTTCCTTGGCTGGCTCGCGGTTAGAAAACTACTGGCAGCGAAGGATCCACTTTCGGCCACGATCGTTCGGTAGCTCTCGCACACAGGTTGAGCGCACAGCGCGCTGCGACGACGTAAACTAAGGAGCTGAAAGTGTCCACCTAGCGTGGCTTAAGCGTCACGACACCAAATCGCGATGTTTTCGCGCTTGACTGTTGGGACTTTTTTCACTGAAGCGATCAGGCATTGCCAGCGGCGCTGTGGAGTTCGCTGACCGTTCTTCGAACGAAGGCTGAGAAAGGCCGCGCCAGTGTCGGCGCTGCGTGCCGCATCAAAGGGAGCCGTCTGTTCCCTACTTCCTCCGTCTTGCAGCGGACGTCCTTGTTTATCCGCGCCGCCTCGGGCATAATCCGCCTTGAAAAAGACTAACCAGATGCAGCTGTCGACATGGGTGCGTCGTCAAGGGGTGACGAGACTTCGGCGATGTCATTTCCTTGAGTAATGTGAATGTTTGCGAGTAGAACCACCGGGTCATCAAGAAACCCCGATTTCATCATCAAGTAGTTTCCTCTCATCGCCACCGGAAGGGGAAACTCAACTGGCGCCATTGTGGCATGAGCGCTTTATACATGGCCTCCGAGAGCAACCGCTATCTGCAACCCATGGTTGCTTCAGCTTGCTTGCTTGCTGTGTTTGTCAGGAAGAACGAAAAGGAAAGTGCAGAGGCCTGCCCGCTGGCTCAAGCTGAGCCACAATCCGCTGACACGTGCCGAAAGTAGGAGCAAAGATGGAAAGAAAAGACGCGCGCTAAAATGTCCCGAGCCGATCCAGGAGGCAGTGCAATACCGGGCCAACCCGTGGGAGGTTAAGCAAGTGTCAAGCACACCGCCACATTTCCAAAAAAGAGTTCAATATCTTTGGTCCAAATGAGACTCGTATCAGATGTTAAATCTGATGTTCAGATATACATGATATTCAGCCTTCTGGCAACAGTACTGACTATAAGCGCTACGAGTTTCTATGAGCGCTAAGAGTTTGAAGATAGCTTCAGCGTTATTCTAAAGGTGATACGCGAATTTCTAAATGCTGCTGGAGGCCACTGCATTACGAAATGACACTAGCAGTTGTTTCATACAGCGCGCAAGCTTCAACTGAGCAAATCTAAACAATTGAATAAGGGGCGGCGCCCGGTTTTCTAAAAAAAGTTACCTTACTCAGCCAACTGCACTGCGTTATTCAATCTGCGTATGGTTGTTTATCAAACGGTTAATTTAATTTATTCAAAATACGAGCAAAGACTGAGACGCCGTTAAAAAAAACTCAGGAGGGCACTTTGTTGACCTAAAGTGCGGTGAGGCGAAAGCTTTTATCGCGAAATTGCTGCTTCCGCCCCGACGTGGGTGCGCCCGCGACGGCTACGGGGACTCCCTGAAAAGGGAGGTACACTAACGCGGTTCCTCAGGACCATCAATAAAGTTCTTTGTCTGTCTGCCTGTCTGCTTGTGCCGCGTTCGTTCATTAGTGCGCGCACGCTTGGTTGCTGGAGACACCGGAGAGCGTTTATGCGGCAACCTTGAAAATGAAAATTGGTTTTGGGGGAAAGGAAATGACGCAGTATCTGTCTCGCATACGGCGGACACCTGAGCCGCGCCGAAATAATAATAATAATAATAGTTGGTTTTGTGGGGGAAAGGAAATGGCGCAGTATCTGTTGAAAGAGAAGGGATAAAAGAGGGAGTGAAAGAAAAAAGGAAGGAAGAGGTGCCGTAGTGGAAGGCTCCGTAATAATTTCGACCGCCCGGGGATCGTAAACGTGCACTAACATCGCACAAGGACACGGGCGCTTTTGCGTTTCGCCTCCATTGAATCGCGGCCGCCGCGGCCGGGATCGAGCATGAGTACTCCGGTTCAATAGGCGAGCGCCTAACCACTGAGCCACCGCGGCTTATAATCTTCGTGATCAGCATTCAGGAGGCGTCTGGCGAGATTGCCTGGGCCCCTCGAACGATTGTGGAGCCAATAAATTACGTCACACGCATGCGCAGTAAGCAGAAGCGCAGTTGCATTAGTCTGCTTACGTGGAGGAATGAGAAATCATGTGTTCTGAGGAAAGGGAAGGGGTTTTTAGGAAAGGAAAGGACGCAGTAGGTCTCAGATCTCGACATCTCAGTGAACACGTCAACCGCGCATTAAATCATGCAACTGAAGGTGCATATGTCATTGTTCCGAGCTACTGTCGCGAGCTAGCCTCCACTTGGCTAAAACATGTAAGCTTTATGCAAAGAAAAATGCTATGACACCACTCACTTCTTTCACACCCTCCTTTATCCCTTACCTTACGGCGCGGTTCAGGTGTCCGCCGATATGTGACACATATACTGCGCCATTTCCTTTCCTCAAAAACCAATTTTGATTTTTAATGCAGCACGACGAACGTTCGCTCATTAGTTGGGCTAATATTGTTGCATTCCGGAATACTGCCTCCAAATCGAAGTCAACCAGTGAAGACATCGCTGGGATTTCATGTGCACTTGCGATATCTGTTGCTGAAGCCAGTATCGCCGCTTCGGCGGACGCGGTTTTGCCACCGCGCCTCTGTTTCCACCATTCAACTTATGATAAGGATTTAATTTAGTCATCGGTGTGACAGGACTTGAGACCGGAGAAGGTCATGACCGCAAGTACGAGCCATTAAAGGCTTTCGGTTTAACAAGCTCTGTAATTTCAGAGATCATGCAAAGGTGTGGTTAGACGTCTTCCATCAGCCTGATATTCCTATACATCATTGCCTGATGACTGGTAATAACGGATTTGCATTAAGTTTTGTCGATAAAATGTTTCAAAGCCCCAAACGTTTGCGATTGCGGAAAGGTAGACTGCAGTGCTTACGCGCACTCCTGTGTTTGCCAAACTTGTTCCTGCAATAACTTTCAATATATCGCGACGAAATGCCGGATAATATATTAAGCGAGTGTTTAGAAGGCCGTAGACTGCGCACAGTTATTAGCGCGAAGGCACTTCTAGCCGCACTCCTCGGATTTCAGCCGTGTGTGTCTCAATGAAGCCTCTGAGTAGAAAGTGCAACTCTCGCACTGCGTCAGTGGAAAGGAAAATTCAATCTCGCTGTGAGTAGGCCATGGCGTCCACCAGCAAGCTGACAGAGTAATGCGCCTTTGCTTTTCTTAAACCCATTAGAAGGCTTAGGCTGCGTTTATTTTGAGGAAAAGAAAGGCGCATAACTGACTCCCTATGTCAGTGGACATTTCAATCGCGTTTTTATGTACGTGGCGGTGGTGCCCACCTGAGAAAAAAACCGTGCAGTTCGCACACCATTTCACACTTAGCAATGCTAAACCACCAGCAATTTTTTCTTCAGGGTTTCTGAAATGTTTTCATGTTTTTCTAGGAGTTCTCTGACTTAGCGGGCAGGAATTGTGCTATAACTGTTAGGTATTCGTCTTCGAGGACGAAACACTGTACCCACAAATAATTTACGCTGTGTTCAACCCAAACTTATTTTCTGAATAAGATAAAATTCCCCTACTCGTATTTTGGGGATAAGCATATGTACTGCGTGTTTATGGCTTAAACTCTACTCCTTCGAAGCAGCAGAGAAGGACACAAACATAATACTCACTAAAAATAATTTTGGCTGTTATATAGTCCATCCAGATATTGTGCATTGCATGACATTTCTATGTATTAAAAAGAGGTTGCATAATATTGCCGGTTTATAAGCTGCAAAGGCTCTGAAGAGGACTGTACAACTATGGAGACAACTCGCAGCTTTATTTTCTGTTGCATAATATGAGTTGCCGGTTAAGTAAAGCAATAAATGCTTTCAGCTGTGCATTAATTCAAAAGACGCGCGACAGGATACGTCATTAACCGGATAATGCGAAAAATTCCATCCAGTTATTGTCTTCCGTAAAAAAATCTGCGGACCTTAGCTCAGCGGCCTTGCGCATTAATCAGCGAAAGCTGATTGACAGTAGCGGGCGAGACGCCCGGAGCTGCGGGTCCATTTTAACGTTTCACAGGCGACTGTATGGTTGGGCGTCTCTACGTTCGCGTGCATACTCGGCTTCCTTCCGCTTGTTTTCTCGGTTCGACTCTATTTCCTGCAAACGTCATGGACTCGAGGACCCACTTGCACGAAGCAGATGAGACTGTACTGTTCACAGCCTAACGTTATTCGCTGTCGAGGATCTCCCCTAGATTTGAGTAAAGTAATGGCGCATAACAGCTTTTCTTTTCGGTGGACACTGTAACCGCGCAGTGACAAAAAAAATTGGCAGTGGATTAGCTCAGCTATGCCAGAATATAGGTAGCGAGAGCTGTAGTTCTCCGCTGGTTGCGCATGTTGTCGAGTTTGTTGTTGTGACTAAATGTTAAGCATTGAAGAAGAAGTCGGAGAGACACGTTGTTTATTTTGTAAATTGTTTTTACAGAGATAAACACTGCCCGATGATCGGCAAAGTAACACGCAGTTGTATCAATGCTGCCTACACAGTATTTAGGCTGGTTGCTTTCTCTCAGATACACAAGGTCAATCCTTTCTGTCCAGGATCCAGAGTGCCCAGGTTCGAACTCGACCGCGGCGGCTGCGTTTCGATTCAGGCGAAACGGTAAGGCGCCCTTGCACTATGCGGTCAATGCACGTTAAAGACACCCAGGTGGTCGAAATTATTCCGGAGCCCTCCACTACGACACCGCTTTCTACCATTCTTTTCTCAGCCCATTTTTTATCCCTGCACTTACGGCGCGGTTCAGGTGTCCGCCAATACTGTGAGACATAATGCACCATTTCCTTTCCCCCAAAACCAAATTTTCATAGAACGCCGGTGCACTTTGATGCGTTCAGCGAAACGGTAGGTGTGATCCATGCGGCGCCTGCCGTGGAGACCGACAACGCGGACCACGGCAGTAAGGTCAATTGATTATTACTGTTTCACTATTCCGTGAATAGGCATTCTATCCCATGTTAAATCGCTCACAAGCCATTCCTGTTATTTGCTCAAAGGTGCGTATGATACCTCTTTTATTGGCTCGCCTTACAGGCTTAGCGTCATGTCTACTTGTGAATGTCAATGTATCCGGTAACCTTGGTATGTGCACCACTGTAAATAATTTTTTTTTCCAATGAAATTGGTTTTTGGGGAAAGGAACTGGCGCAGTATCTAACATATCAGCGGACACCTGAACCGCGCCATAATAAAGGGAAGGGATTAAGGAGATCCTCCGGAAGAAAGCGATGACGGCGGCGGCGAAGCGTGCGGCGCACCTACTCCTCCTCCCCGGTTGCCATGGTAACGGTGCATGCGGACAACTTTCCTCTCGCGTGTACCGCGAAATGCTAGATTGGTAGCCTAGAGTAGCTCCCGCTAGAAAACACGGGAAGGTTGAAAGGCGGCTGCCGTGGCCGGGACTGAAATAGCGTTGCTTACGGGTGGTCCAGTGCAAGACGGTACTATATAAAGCGCTGTGCATGACCAGACACGCATGCGTGAATCAGAGCGTTGGTCCGCTTCATGAACTTCTCCTTGCAATCCTTCCCGGCACTGTCCAGGGCTCGCCTGTTTGAAGTAAATTAGGCAGTGTAGTTTCCAATCAAGCATTATTCGGAGTTTTGACCACGTTGTTAGAAGTGGTTTAAACCCTTCGCGCTTGATTTGAGGATGGTATAAAGGCGCATAACTAGTTCACGTTTTTTTTTGTGAACGCCTCAACCATGCCGTCTCGGAAAAACACGAACGCTAGCTGGAAACAAGCTTTTAGTCGGCGTTCGTGTTTCTCTCTCAAGGCGCGGCTGAGGTGTCCATCGGCAAAGTGAGCCAGTTATGCGTCTTTCCTTTCCTCAAATCTAGCTGCGCGTCTACACTATGAATATGGCTGGACCGGTAATCTATTCACGGCCTAAACTCTCCCTTGGATTTGAGGAAAGGAAAGAGGTATTCCTGGCTCTCTTTGTAGGCGGATCTTTCATGCGTGCAGCGAGAAAATGCAAAAGCAGCAGGCTAACGCTACGCGCAACGCGTTACGGCTGCCGTTGTACGCCCAAAATGGATTATGACACAGCTATTCGAGTTTTCGCTGTAAAATTGATTATCTGACTCTCTCTGGCTACATTGTTTGTCCAGCAGAAAATAGGGCATTTATAACTGAGAAAATTGGACCGCGGAGGCCCAGCGGCGGGAAGTCAGCCATGCTGTTAGGTTAGGCGCCTGACGGTCAGAGACAAGCGAGAGACATTTCAGAAAACAGTGCCGGTTGTCGAGCTGAGTGGCGGCCCCAGACGAAGACGTTGTTGTTACTGCATTGCATACATAGTGTAGAATAAACTCTGTGTGTTCTGTATTAGGAGTGATCAGTCTGGATTTATCGGGAGGAGAGAAGAGTAAAAGAAGAAGGTGATTTAACTGAGGAGTTGCCGCCATTTTGAATTGAATGGCGGTATAGCATAGCTTCTGGGATCCGTGCTTTAAAGTGTCGACGCACCCACTGTACTTGCGAGTTCAGCCCATGGTGGCGACACCTGCGTAGCGCCCCTCGCGTCGCGCTCTGGCCGCGCAGGCAAGAACTCGTGCCGTGTGCGGCGCCGGTCAATGAAGAACAAGTTGGCTTAGGCGCCACAGCGCGTGCAGCGCAATAAAAGCTCCGAACGAAGCCCATTGTTGTCGGAGCTATTTTTTCCTCACCTTAGCTCGGATACTTGCATTTCACGTATTGGTGCTTTCTTGCCTATAACAGCTCCATTTCCAGTGAAAGAGGTCTCTTTATGAATAAAATACGGTACTCTATCGATACATACATTTCTACTTGTTCCCAGGGGGACCCTTTAGGGGAAGATTGTTTTTCTGGGTTTTAATAGGAAAAGTTTATTGGGATATACATTTGGCACTGATTTATGAGGGCGGCATGCCTGTGCGGACTTGCATTTTCTGGCAAGGTAAACTGAGCAGTCGCAATGCATTCAACGGAGAAGTCGGTGTTTTCAATGACTTGGATAGCTGCCACTGGTGACAAGAATGGAGGCCAAAAAACGCAACACTCTCAACCATTCCTCGTTTTTTCTTTTAATTCGCACAAGTTAACAGCGTCAGTTTTGCACAAACAAATGCATGTGATTTGCCTTTCTACTTTATCGCATAAAGCAGTCACCATACCTTTGGCTGCCCGAGTGGCGTTTCGGGGATTTCTCTCAATATGTGAAGTATGTCTGGTTCTTAACAAGTCCCCCACTGCGTCGAAGTTTTGCATACTATTCAGATTAGACAATTAAGAAATTGGATATAGGCACAATCGGCAGGTCCGAGCTGATAAAGCTGCTCTTAAAATGAATTTAGGCTCCGACGCTTATACCAGGTGTTTCAGCGAACAGTTTCAAAACTTTTCAAAAGTAGTCTTTTTAGGGTAAAACATGGCTTTTGCGGCATAGCATTACCAAGTTTGGCGGGCCTCAGAAAACCTGAGAATGGTCTTAAGTAGTAAGCTGTTCAACAATATTTTTATTAACTTTTTACTAGCAGAGATAGGCGCGCCTAGTCGCAATTAGAGATTTGTAGCTAGTCTTTTGGAATAGCCATATCATTTTTTAGAATTTTGAACACGCGAGTAACCTTGGCGTTGTGCATGGCTCGACAAAATTGGGCTAACTGGTATATTTACGCTCACTGGAGGGGGTGCTTTGCCTGAATGCTTTCGAAAGTGCATGTATTTTCCCACGATGCCGTAATATTTGGCGAGCCGCAGCGGCGAGGTTAATTGCGTTCTAGAAATTCTGAAAACTGATATGACTAGCAGTAACGGCCGGCTACAAATCTCTAATTGCAACTAGGCGCCTAGCTCTACCAGTTAAAAGGGCAGTTATTAAAAATTGATAAACCAGCTTACTACTTAAGACCATTAATCGGTTTTCTGGTGTGGGCCAACACTGGTGATACTACATCGCAGAAGCCATATTTTTGTCCCAAAGAGCCAATTTTTGAAAATTTGTGAAAGTATTTGGTGAAACGCACGTCATGTATAATGTCACCTGAGGGTGCATCGCTAAGTTGTCTACTTATTCTCCTCTCTTTTTCCGCAGGGACAAGCAGGCATGAGCGGAGATTCCGAACAAAAGGTAAGTATAGGGATTAGCATGGCGTCAATCTGACCCACTGAAACGCGACTGAAAGGGACACCGATAGGACTTGGGAAGGCTGCATTGAGGCCTGAGAGGGAATGAAATAAACACTTCACCTTTTGTTATGTCTGAGCTGCAGTCAGCATATGGCGCGTCTTCCCTTGCATGCTTCTGAAATTTTCGATTCTGATGAGATAAGGCGACTACCGACAGCACACGAAACAAAGCTTTGCAGGAACGCATGTGCACCGCGTACCTACGCCTTGCAGGCGCGGGAAGAGCAATCCGCTCTACCTCGAATGAAAACGAATGCAGCGGCGGCGGCGGTGGTGGTGATAATAATAATAATTGGTTTTTTTTGGGGAAAGGAAATGGCGCAGTATCTGTCTCATATATCTTTGGACACCTGAACCGCGCCGTAAGGGAAGGGATAAAGGAGGGAGTGAAAGAAGAAAGGAAGGAAGAGTTGCCGTAGTGGAGGGCTCCGGAATAATTTCGACCACCTGGGGATCTTTAACGTGCACTGACATCGCACAGCACACGGGCGCCTTAGCGTTTTTCCTGAAAAAATTTATTAATCATAGAGAGAAGTGTTGGGGGTTGTGACCTGAAGAGTCCCGTCCTTACAACCACTAGGTGGGATGCCTAGTCAGGCACCCCACAGCAGCGGACATGAAGGGAGGTTTATTAGTGCATTTGGAGTGCGTGGCATCAGGAGTTGCTTACAGGGGAAGCGGCTGAGTAAGTACGTGGCCAGGAGTTCGGTTTCAGGAGCTTATGCCAACCTCACCACCCTCAGGCTCTACGCTATCATCTGTACAAGAAGAAGACTTTATTTCCACCATGTGCAGTACACAGATGGAGGACGACGGAAAAAAGCCGTCAATAGGCGGCGTCAATAGGCATTAAGCTTCTACTTGAACGTGCCTTGCCCTGCGTTTTGCGCGGCGGGGATGTGAATGAACACATATCGGCGGCGAAATTATTGCTCGAATTTGTTTTCGGCGGGCAGCGGGTGACTTTGGCGCCAGAACGGAGAGAAAACACGGCGCGGAGCAGAATGAGAACACGGCGCCGAACAAAAAGAGAACACAGAACCGAATCCTCTTCCCTCCTGGCCCGGCTAACACAGCCGTGCCTTAAAGCTACCACTGGCTTTTGCGGACGCAGTTAATTTGCGCGCGCTACTGTCGTAGTGCTTACAACTACGCCGCCTTGAGGCAGGGCGTGCCTCAAGCCTTGAGCGTGCGTCCTGCTCTTGCCCTTCCTTTGCCCCTCCCCTACCGGGCCCGCCTCCTCTTACTCTATCCTCTCAATCCCCCTCCCCCTGCGTAGCGCTGTGGCGATGATCCCTTTGAAGGAGACAATAACAGCGCTGCGCTGAGTCCCCGCTTTTCACCTCTCCAAGCTAGGAGTATTAATAATCACTGAACAAATGAACGAACGAACCTAAACAACATTGGCGAAACTTTCTGTCTGCCCCCTGATTCCTACGCGCCACACTGCCGTCAGAGCAGTGCATGAGTCAACAACAGCGTCTTCCTATTCCCATGGTAGGCGAAGCCAATTAAATCAGGCGCGTTCGGGTGTTTTTGCGGTCAACCCATTCACCGCTCGTAGCGAAAAAAAAGGAGTTGAAGTGGTTTCTCCGCACAGGGCGAGGCTGCACTGTCTCTCCATTACGGACAAAACAACTCTAACTACGGGCGACCACATCGCGTCAACAGGGACAGGGCCGAAGCATGCAGAGAGGCGTGTTTCATTACCCAGACGTGTTGACAGGCGTTCAACGCAGGCACAGGCGTACTTTGATAGCTTCCAGAAACGACACCGAAGTTAAGGCACGCCCGTAAACAACCACAAGTAAGGATGCCACGGTGCATTTCGCCCATCGTATCGTGATATGATCTAGATACAGACCAGACATTGTTAGTTGATTTGAGGGCTGAGGAGAAGAACGTTCTGGTTTTATTCCGCGGAACATATTGGGGAGCGCAAGTAGGTTTCTTCTTCAGTGTAAAAACTTCTGTGGGTTACGATTCGCGCATCAGAGGTATCAAATGTTTTTCCAGCGCTCTAATACTGAAACAACACATAGATGATTATCAGCGCATAGATAATTACAACGTGGTATCTTATCCTGGTGGAATTCTTTGTCTATGATTAGTCAGCTTCCATCAAGGTACAACCACAGGGAAAGTGCATTGCAGGAAAAGGGCACTGCCTACCTTTAGTCAAGAGCATAGCGAAGAGTAGAAACACGTAGTCAAAGAGTTTCCCTCCCGCGCCGGAAAACTTGAAATTGTTCTGGAACATGACCATGATGATGGCGACAGCCGCCAGTGCAAGGCCGATGCCCATCCAGACCTGCAGCACGTCGAACGGAGACGGTCTACCACAGGGAATACGGCAACGCCGTCTATTCTTCCGCGCTCAATACGATAACAAAGACACACATCCAGACACACATCCAGATACACTTCACACACGACGGTGATGAGAACGGTGAGCCGAGGAAAGTAGAGAATCTTACACACAGGTTCCAAATGCATCCCCCACCAGGCTCCCTTTTGAAGCCCGTACCATTCTCGCCATCTTAGCATCCTCTTTAAGGAAAAGTGCCCTCATTCCCAGTGCAATTTCACCCTCCCTCATTACTTATCGACCTTGGGGGAGCCTGGTCGGCAGAAGACGTCATGGAGAGGCTTTAGGAGGAGATATCCCTTAGAAGGATAAGGGCTGGGGCGGCCCTTAGCCCGTCGGTCACGTGCCGATAGGGCTATCAAGAAGGTGCAGAACCCACCACGTGCCCGAGGTGTTCCACACCGGCTGCAGAGGTGGAATTTCGCCCCCTGCTGTGGAGTTGTGCAGAGACAAGGGCCTTAAGGGCATTGATTTTACAGGAAGTGGGACTAAATGCGACAAGGGAGGAGGATTTCTCCAAGTGGCTGACCAACAACAATAAGAGTAGCAGCCTTCTTCTCCGGTTCCTCCATGAAAACAGCTTACACGATTTACTCTAATTAGTAGGCATCGAGACGATATTAGGCCGTTATAGCGAGTCTGCGACATAAAAAAAAATTCTGGGGGTGACATGATAAAAGAAATGAGCACGTACAATGTGAGCAGCTTTACGCTGGCAGAGATCGCAATCGTGTGCGGCTTTGGCTGGCCAAATTAGGCATCATTATTTGGCTGCGCACGGGCAATATATTTGTAATATAAAATGGCGCCCACAATTTCGCCAAATTTGTAAATAATAGCAATGCATCACGAAAAATGCGAACAAATTATCATCGGCAAAAACTGGTATGGTGGGCATTTCATGCTTATTTCTATTCGTTATAATCTGTTTTCAGTGGAGCGAAATATACTGGGTGTCCCAGCTAACTTGGACCAAGATTTGAAAAAAAAACAAACAAAACCTAAGCGTTCTTCAGAACTGAAATCGCGTGGATGTTGTTAAGGTTTATCTAAAGTTACAGTACCATTGTTTCGTCGTCCTACTTGAATAATCGTTCGATATGAACTAATTAATTTTTAAAATATAGCTTGAAACGTTCAGGCGTCAATTGGAAAGTTGAGGAGCTCCACCAATATTGCCCAACCCTGGCACTTCAAACGCGATTGCCTTAGCGTGGCCGTTTTTATCCTGGAAAAACGAAAGCCCGCGGAGTTTAAAAGATACCACGTGACAGCGCCCTCCGTACGCCCGAATGCGCCGCGATTACTGCGCTCTCATCTGTGATTTGTAAAAACCATCGGCAGCGCCGCGCTTTCTCTTTGCTTACGAGAAAGGGCTTCTATTTTTCCTCGGCTCTGGCGTTACTGGTGGCGGCTGGCGACGCATGCTACAATCTGCTAGCGTGATAGCGCAATTATCGCCGCAGAAACGGGAGCCGGCTTTATTTCAACTGCCACCCGAACCCCACTGGCGCTTACCTTGGAACCAACTGTAGTCGGGTACAACTTTAGAAGGCAGCAGCATTTGCCCCTCAAAGGCGGATGCACACGAGTTTCCGCCAATAGGCGCGCACTCCAGGTTACGTCATGAGCCGGACGGCCGGTGACCCCGCCGACGGAGAACATGGCTAACATAGCCGCCCTCGATTCGAACAGTGCCGAGTCGCATCAGCAGTGTGCGTCTCCCTTCTTCAGATTGAATTGAAATTGTTTGTGGGCGTCTGTCATGCCGGAAATATTATTGCGAGCTTACGATGCACAATTTGTGCCGCGTGCGTTTGTTCTGAGCCGTGAGCCGACGAGAAAAGATTACAGGGAACATCGGGGACGCTGCGCTGCGCTTCGTCTGGAAACAGGATCCCAGGAAACAGCTCAGCGCGCAAACGATCGATCGTTGGTATCAGTATGATAAGATAGCCGAGCGTCTAGCAGGGCGTCGTTCGAGTATCGTTCGGTGCCGTCGATCTTGCTGCGTAGCAGACGACGCACAGCGTTGTAGAAGGCACGGAGTTATTTTTCTCTCGCGATCCGGCATGTGCTGAAGCATTTGCATCATGATAGTTTTACTAAACCACTCATCAAGATACACAAATCTTATTTATACCGAGAAATACGCGTTTTAGAAGCAGCCACAATTTTTAGAGCGGGACTATTTCATCTGGGCGGGGCCTCTCCTGTCTTCTAAAGTTGTACCCCACTATACAACGCGATGCTCTGTTGTGTGCAGCACGAAAGGCGCGAAGCGAGCGATGTTTTTTACAATGCACGAATGAGAGCGCTGTAACTGTGGCGGGTTTAAGCGCGCGGAGCGCGCTCTCACTCGGTATTTCTCAAACTCTGCGGGCTTTCGTTTTTCCCTAATTAAAACGGCCACGCTAACGCAATCGCGTTGGAAGTGCCTTGGTTGGGCAATATTTGTGGAGCTCCTGAACTTTCCTATTGACGCCTGAACATTTCAAGCTGAAGAACGCTTAGGTTTTTTTCGAATTCGTCGTGGAGGCGGTCTGTGCTGGTATGAAGACGCCACTGCTCGGTGACCAGCAGTGCCACCTGTCGAGCTAGTTGAAGATGTTTCGGACGCGCTGTTCGAAGCAGCGCATAGATTGAGTACGGCTCTGCGAACCAAGCACAACCTGCCCAAGTAAAGGATTCTTGGACATCAATGATAATTGCGAGGCAGCTGTGGATTATTTCATGCACTGTTATGGAAATATTGAAGGTAATCGTCCATTGTTGCGATTCGTAGCAAAATCTTTCTTTTCGAGTTTGTCCATCGTTCCCATCGTGTGGTTATAAATCCCATATAAAACCAATAGGGAAACGTTTCTGACGATAGTAAAAATTTTAGTAGCAAAAAAAATGTAAGCCAGCCGAGGGGAGATCTCCGGATATATTGATTGCTACAGTGAAATGTTACGATATATGAGAAAGCTGCCTTCATGAAACACTTTGCATTGAAAAATGCGTTTGTTCAGAATCTCTGGGTTTAGCCGAGGCAAAATAAATGTCGATGAATATTTCACAAAAAGCAGTTGGCTGGCTGCACGGAAGTTTTTAACACTGGCGATCACGCTTGCGATGTAAATTAATAAATGCACACGCTTCTACATTTTCTGGTGCTAGAAAAAGCGCGAAGAAGAAAAAGAGCGCACAGATGTGTATCTAGAGCTGAACCCGCGTTTTTTTTTCTTGTCCACATAGGCGCTCACAGAGGCTTAATAAGCAAATTTTCTCTAGCCACCAGCGGGTGAATTCTAAAAAGTTATGCAGGTAAGTACAGAGCAGATTGCATGCTGTGATAAATGCCACAGCAGCGCGATGTACATAATTTTTATTTTGCTGCAGCGAAGCGAGGTCTTCGAGCAGGGCAGTGTTTAAAAACTTCTATTACGAGTTTGTTTTCGCGTGTCCGATAACAAAAAGAAAAAAGAGCTTGGCTGTGTCGAGCGCTGTTGAGCCGCTGTTAGGTGTTGTCGCTGCAGTATTTAATTGCACTTGTACTAAATCTTGCCATCAGCCATAAAAAAAGTTCAAGATAATAACCTGTCAATCTGAAATGTTCATTCGCGCACTTTCGAGCGCCTTATGATGTACCTTTTGATCGGATTGAGAGTGCAGTGTTAGGCGGAGGCTTCGAGCTCATAACAAGATTCAAAACATGCGACTTCATGCTTTACAGTACGCTAGAAAGTACAAAACTGGCAAAAAAGGCGATGGTCGCGGGCAATATAGCCTGCACACAGTCCACCATAGGAAACAGAGTCTCAACGGTTACGCTATGAATAAAAGTAACTTTGATTGCACACTTTACATACCCGTATTTAGTGACGATATCTGACTGACATCAGCAGAAAGCAATGAGTGTTGAGTTGAACACGCACAAGCAGCCCACGTATGCTGCAGTGCTACCGTCGAACCTGTCTTCCACGCGCCATTTAAACTTACGATCTATGGCTGTGTCGTGGAACGACCGATTTTCGCAATTGCTGACTGCAGGTGACGCTATATGTACGGCTGCAACCATCACCTGTTCATCGAATGCGTAGATGTACCCGAAGACGTCGCTGACGAACACTTGTCTGCGGCCGGCCATGTGGCTGGCGTCTGCGTAGAAATAGGCCGGCAGCGGCTGCATGGCGCTCACACGATCGTTGGTCAGAGCCAGTGGGCCCACGGCTACGTCGCACTCCTGCAAGGGCAGCAGGAAATGAAACATCCCGGAAGTGACCGTGGTGCGCACTGCGCACGCCCCCGTGGCGGCAGGTGGGGTTGTTGCAGCCACGCCAGCTACGGACACCGGGGGCTGTGCTCCGATGGAAATATCTGGAAGTGGGCCACAGTCGGGCCATTACTCTGCTGCTAAAGCTGATGTGTATGCGTTATCGTCTGCGAGAAGAAGCGCTTCCGCCCCCTCGCCAACCTTTTACGTTTTGTGTGCTGTTAATTTTATGCGCGAGGAGCAAAGAGCGTGCCAATAAAACAACAACAACAAAACTCTGTGATGGACAACACCGTGACGCTTGGTTCATTGAAGCTCCTGCTCCACCTGGACTTTTGAGTCAGCGCAAGGCGACGGTATTCCTCTTAATTTTTTGTCGAGCAACGAAGGAGAGTTTAATCCGCTCTCAGTCAGTACCTTTCCCTTTAAACTGACCATCGCATCGTGTAACACTACGGCAGGGTTGCACGAAGTCGTCAGCGCCAGGCATGGCATTAATTAGTTTACGGTCCATCTCAACAAGACATGGAAGACTGTCACAAAAGGTTGAGAAGGCAGAAGCATGTTACAAATTCAGGGCGAGTGGCCATATGCGCTATAGAGTGTGTTGGATGCGGAAAAAGCGGGGGGGGGGGGGGGGGGGGAGAGCTTCATGAGGAAAGGACGCTTCATATGTTTTAATGGTATTTTCATTTTTAACTATTGTGATGCGGCGTTCTGGTACTTAAATTTCATTGGGTAAGCGATAATTACGTCGAGAAACAGGAAATAACCTCCGGAGTGTTTTGTCAACTAATAATTGCAAATCGCCAAATCCGGAGGCGACAGTTTGGGCCGCAGGAAGTTCATCGGTCGGCGAGGCTCTTCTTTGCACGTGTTACAGCAGCGTCCCTTAGGTTCGGCTGGTCAGAGCAGTCAGTAAGAAAGAAAGGCATGCATTGCGTTTTTTAATTCTTAAAACGCTCTTCTGTCGCCACAGAGAACTCCTTGAAATCGCTAATTGAAGCACATAAAAATAAGCCTGGACTTAATGAATAAATTCAGTTGAAAGAAAGAAAGAGAAGGAAAGAAGGAAAAAAGAGAGAATGAAATGAAGAAAGAAAGAAAGGTGGAAAGAAAGAGATAAGAGAAGAAATAAAGCAGGAAGGAAAGAAAGAAAGAAAGCGAGGAAGGAAGAAGGAAGGAAAGAAGGAAAGAAAGAAAGAACGAGAGAAGGAAAGAAAGAAAGCAGGAAGGAAAGAAAGAAAGAAAGAAAGAGAGAAAGCAAGCAGGAAGGAAAGGAAGAAGGAAAGAAAGCAGGAAGGGAAGAAAGAAAGAAAGAAAGAAAGAAAGGGAGGAAGGAAGAATGAAGGAAAGAAGGAAGGAAAGCAAGAAAGGAAGCAGGATGGAAACGAAGAAGGAAAGAAAGAACGAACGGAAGAAAGATAGAAAGAAAGGAAGAAAGGAGGAAAGAAAGAAAGAAAGGAAGAGGCAGCGAAGTTTGAGAGAGTGTGACGCGTGGCACTGACGTTGCGGACGACGAGCCCCACTTGTCCGCCCCAGGAGCCATCAGGCAGGCGTCCGCCCCAGTTGCCGTCGGTGGGCATGTGGTAGGTGTACCTGCGATGCATGCAGGCGCATATGAACAGAGCTGCGATTTATTTTGCCCTGTGACTGGATTTGCTTGATCACTGTGCCTGCAATACTGACTCTGAAGCGTTTTAGCCGCTATTACAGCTAAAGAGGTGCCAACAACGCAGCGACTAGGCAGAATGCACCCATTCTTGCGACAGCTTCGCAAGACCAGCTCGGTTCCATTCAAACGATCGAGCGCCGAGTGGTTGTCTTTGAAGACTGCCGGGTGGCCTTATGACGTCTGCTTTGTCCACAAAAGCAGGAAACGTAAAAAATGGAGAGCAGACTTAAGCTCCCCTCGTAAGGGTACGACGCGATAGCCTTAATGGGTTAATGTCCGTATATGCGGAGTTGGTCATTCTATGCTTTGCATTAAAAGACAGCTGAGGGTCTTCATATCACTGCTAGCATAGTGGTGCCGCTGTTAAGCGATGCGCCACTGCTCTGGCACGTGACCGTTTAAAACACAGCCACCGGTAGAGCTTGTGAGACCCAGGTCGATCTTCCCGAGCTGCCTCTTGCAACCAGTCTTTACTTTAACTGCCACCTGTACGGTGGACAGTTAGCTCACAATTCGGTGAACAGGTTAGGATGACGTCACAATGTCATTTGACCTAAGTGGCCTACCTAGGTTGCTTCTCTGGGGATTTTTCGCTCGCGCTGCCGCCGCACACGACGACGACGCTGGGTTTTCGGCTGAACCTTTTCAAGCGTCTTTTTTTGTTTCCGTAGAAAACAAACATTTTTCGCCTAAAAGCTATACTAGGCCTCAATGTAGCTATTCTGTTAGTTTCCCCGTGCAAAATGGCAGCGATTAATTTTTTACAGGGATGTGCTAAATTTCGTGAAAAGTGTCAGGATTGATGGAAGCACCAACACCAAAAAGCCAGGACTTGTCAGATAAACACATGAAGGAGAGTGAAATCAATATGTGGTTTGAAGATGCTCATTATGCTTGAAAACGTCGCAGAAAATGTTCATTATTACGGGTGGCAAAAGTCTGTCCACGCAGAAATGGCGGTCGACATGCTACCTCACTCACTGGTTCCCGATATATTTCTTGCTGCATTCGCTGTATGGCTTAAAAATCATAATATTGGTGCCATGGACGATGCTAAATTCGCCTGAAAGAAAGACATCGCTGCTAGGTGGAATACATTCCCAGAAAAAGCCGTGAACTTGCTTTGTTCACAACTGTGGGCAAACCACCTTAAAGGGGTAACGCTATTGAGTTAAATGGTTATTTTCTTTCGGCAACACTCAAAAGAAAGGTATAATATTCGGCTATTTGGTTCATTCTCATCTGAAAATAAAGAAAGGATGGATGCAGCATAAACGATGACATAGAAAGGAGACTAAGATCAACAGAAAAAAGAACTAGCGAAAAATGACGCAGGACCAGGAGAAGACACACACTGGCTGGCGCCGTAAATACTTGTTGAAAGTTGAAAGTCCGGCGACAGTCTGTGTGTGTTGTTGTCGTTGTTGTTGCCCTCATACAATGGCACATACCCACATAGGGGGATTGGGCAAGAATTGGGGCTTCTGCTGGTCCTGCGTCTTTTTTTTTTCGCAGGTTTTTTTCCTATTGAACATGTACCAACTCGCCGAGAATTCACGCTTAGGAGACTAAGAGGACGAGCTCCCGTCCCCAGTCACCCACTCTAAACATTTGCGCCGCATGGCGCGTTCAGCCACATTTTCCAACAGCGCAGATTCGACGACTGTCATTATTGCCATCGGCTTAGGAAGGTTCCGTGCTTGTTTAGTGTCGCAGAGGTAGCAGGGTATTGCCACTTAATGTTCGGAATATTACCATGTCTGAGAATGTGTAACCAGGCAAAGGCACATTGTGTATTTGGTACAGCTGTATGCAGGAATGTGCTCTTACTTGGTCACAGCACACCGCACTGTAAACGGTAAGCGCATCATACTTTTAAATGTGCACATGCTGCTGTTCAACCTCGATGGGCACAATGACAAGAATCTTAACTCGGTGATGGATACCTGGGGCCTGTGAGCTGGAGCCGCTGAATGGCTATTGACCGTTTACAGCGCGCAGCTCTTTCCCCTGCCTGTCATCGCTTGAAAGAAAGCAGCAACATGTGATTTATTGCATCTGGCAACAATGTAATCTTGGCGAATACATTTTGTAGACATTTCTTACTCGCACGCGACTGCACGATGAGCGCATTGCAGCGTGTAGCCCATTTTGTCCCCGCAAGATTTTTCATCTGCAGTCATTTTCTTCTCATGAAACTACTTTTTATTCTGTGACGAGCTTCAGGCTCTATACGCGTCGCTGTACAATACCGTTCTGTAGAAAGCGAAAAATGTTCTCTGGCTTGGCGTTTCCCCCCAGTGTCATGAGAATGTGTATTTTAGGCTTGAGGGGCGATACGCAGGTGTTTCTGGAGTAAAAAATAACCTACAACCGAGCCTAGGTATATCGTGCCCGGATATTTCGAACTACTGGCTATATCGAACATACGGATTATCCCCTTGAAAACTCTATGTAACAGTATAAGAAAGTCAGGCGGTATATCGAACTCGAATTTCCTCTGTCAGTTGATACATCGAACTGCGCGCAGCGCCCCTACAAATGGCGCTTCACCTAACAGCGCTCTTCGATCACTATTCGCGCGCTGAGGCGGGTAGACTGAGTGGTTTTAGACACCTGCTGGCAGCGCCACTGCTGTGAAACCATGTTATGAGGTGAACGTGGATGTGGTTTAAGGTGGTCTTCGATCCCTTGTGCTCATTTTTCCACGTCGAATTACTCTCATGCAGTGAAGCCAACCTAACTTGCTAAGTCCTTACGGCGGAACTCGCCTGGTGCGCTTCGTTGCCGAAGGCGCTGTGAAAACCAACTGCAACTAAATTTTAATGAGCGATTATTCTAATCATAGTGTACTGGTAATATAATTAGGCATCTTATAATTGGCGCTGGCTTGTTTTAAAGAACCGTCCGCAGAGGCTTCGATGCGAGACAGGTTAGGCATATCAACGCATAGTGGCCGGTGCGCTGCCAGCATGTCTGCGGCCGGTACGTTGCTGCAAGAACCGAGCCACTAGCATGGGTGCAATGCATCCGTGCTCCTAGGCTACAGAAAAGCTTATCTGCTGCCATTTCTATGTATCAAATTATCGATACATCGACCTATTGCGCAATCCCCTTCGAGTTCGATGTATTCGGGTTCGACTGTATAGCCCCTTTGCCCCATAAATGGATAAAAGACGCGGAAGTCAATGTCGAGCACTTCCGAGAGATTTGCGGCGTCGCATTTAGGGAAAATATAGTGTTATCTTCACTGCGTCCAGGCGTAAGTCTCTGCAATGCGTGGCAAGGCTTGTTTGCACCTCGTTACGTAGTAGCGTACAATCGTTCGCACGCGACTCAGCGCTCTCAATTGGCCATATCCTTTTCAGACGGGGCAGTGGTAAGATTGTCCTGTATTTGAGCACGACACCGCAGGAGCGGGCGCCAAGGGAAAAGGTTAAGTTCCCTAAAACGTTCTTTCTTAGTTATATTCGGAGTCGCCTCATTTCTCTCCTGCTCAGGAGCCCTGATAAAGGTGGGAGTGCGGGAGTTATACTCCATCTCAGTAGTTCCTTGCACCATTACCAAAGCTGTGATGAGAGCAGAGGCGACGTTCTGACGCTGTAAAATGAAGTGTCAGTATGAAATGGGCATAAGGAATAGAGTACGCTAAAAAATAGCGTGCCTCGAACTGTACACGTGCCAAAGGCTATTTGAAATGAAGCCTTACCGTACGCTCGCGTTACGTACAGGGGTAGTCAAAAAATCCCAGGCCGCTCCGAACGGCCGCAGAGCGGCTCCTCTCCGCTATCGGGGCGCTGTTATCGCACGCTTGTCTCGCCGCGCTTGTGTTTGCAGGGTATGCGCAGAGAGGGGGTGACGCCCCCTCTCTCTCGCTCTCCTCGATAACGAAGCAGTGAAAAAAAAAATAGTGCGGCATACGCCTGCAGCGTTCGCTCTTCGCTCTCCGTAGTCGGCTGTGGTGCAGCGCATCGCGGTGCAGACGACCATTCGCATAAAGTGACGCACTATGCTGGCGGCCGTATTTAGTATGACCGCGTGTGCTTCTTCCTAAGTTTCGGTTTCCTGGCGTAGGTGAAGATAAATGCACTATATCGTGCGCCAGGAAACCGAAACGTAGGAAGAAGCACACGAAGTCATACTAAATACGGCCGCCAGCATAGTGCGTCACTTTATGCGAATGGTCGTCTGCACCGCGACGCGCTGCACCACAGCCGAATACGGAGAGCGAAGAGCGAACGCTGCAGGCGTATGCCGCACTATTTTTTTCACTGCTTCGTTGTCGAGGAGAGCGAGAGAGGGGAGGGGGGGCATCACTCCCTCTCAGCGCATACCCTGGAAACACAAGCGCAGCGAGACAAGCGTGCGATAACAGCGCCCCGATAGCGGAGAGGAGCCGCTCCGCGGCCGTTCGGAGCGGCCTGGGATTTTTTGACTACCCCTGTGCGTAGTATAGCGTGGGTGGCTTTTGCGATTCTAAAATGTTCCTTCCGAAATGTCGGCCCCCTCGAACCAGGACCCCTCCCCTAGCACTGGAGTCATCGTTGTTACTGCCGTTTTATGTACGTTCACTGGGTATAAATTGGACACTGGGCTTTCGCTTCGTCTCATTTCGCCTATAATGAAGCCTATGAGCGATAAATTTGGCTTATTTTTGTACAGAGTGGCGATCCTGCAGCGTTTAGGTGCAAAAAGGCGCATTGGTTTCTTTACGAAAATGATTTCCGTTACAGGCTCAGCTTATCGCTGCGTTTCGATTTGCATACGCTTAACTAAATGTGCTAATGTGACGAATGGCGTAAAGGCCCGAGAAATGTTCGCGTTTAGTGTACGTAAGCGTGCGTATGCTTATGGTACGTAAACAGCGTCGATTTATACACTTTCATAAAGGTATCTGTGTACGCCGTGAGCCGAAGACCAGGCGCGGAGGGACACGTTTTACGCGCTCTCTTGATTAGCTCAGGCGGTATCTGCCTTCCATAGTGCTGCGAGGAACTTATGAGATGAAGTATAGTAGGAACAAGTTTTACGGTGGCAGAATCATGTGCGTTTTAACAAGTGGTAAATACGCTTCACTACTAATTAGTACTCGCTATGTACAGTTTAAAAAACTTACGCAGACACACATTTGAAGGAAGAGACGGCCGTAATTTTTCTCTGTGCCACGGGAATTTATGCTTTTTTTAATACGGGACAAAAGTTCCAAACGCAGTAAAAAAATTATGGATGGCCATTAAGACTACTTACATGCTGTGAAGGCGAAAGCATTAATTTTTAATTTATATTTTTTCATATTTTCTAATGACCCACCTGTTCATTAACATACAGTCTTAAAGCAACGTATACACTAGCTTCGCCTTTATTCGCCAAGAAGAAATCCCGTTTTTTGGCCTATGGGTCGCATGATCGCCTCGCAATCTAATGGTCCTTTCCTCACTTCGCCGCACCTTCCAAGGAATTGTTTTTGTTTCCTGATGTTGTCATTGTGGTTTCCTGGACCAACTTTTCCTGAATGCCGACTGGTATGGATGCTAATGGGTCATATAAGGCCTTCGCCTTAAAATATCTCAATCATATATGTCTGGAACCAAAACTATCATAACGTAAGCTTTAGGAAAGAAATCAGTAGTGTAATTTATACACTGCGAGTATTAAAAAACTGTGGCAGCTAGGTGTGCCGATAGTCTTCTGGAACAGCGATACGAGAGAAGGTATTGTAAAAAGAACAGAACAACAGTTCAAAGGAAGGGGCCAAAACTAGCGTCGGTGTTGAGCTCATATTTTCTTACTTCCGTCCAGCCTTTCGGATATGTCGAAGCAACTAGCACGTACCGCACCCTCGAGAAAAATGGCACACCAAGCCGGTTTCCAGAAATTCGAAAACCACCAGCACCTTTCGCTGATCGAACGCCACATTGGCACGAACGGCGCTAGCAACCTAGCCACAGCTCGCTCCTCTATAGCGTTTGCTTTTGCGAAGCACGAGAACCGGACAAGTCTCTCGTCTCGAAATATCCATGAAACCACTCCCGCCATTCAGGAAGAAACCTTGAATAAGCTATTCATCGAGCGAATTACATGGACGAAAGGTGCCATGTTTCGACGGCTGCCAACCTGTGCCTGACGTACTACAAGTGCGTAAAGAAGTAAACAGACCATGACGTCGATGGTGTGACTGAATCACGTTCTGCCGGAAGGATGCACTGTAAAACATAAAACGCGCCGATCAGCAGTGCTGGAAGCTGACGTTTCGACTCCTAACGCGACAGCCTTGCTCCAAGCTGTAACAAGTTTCCCGTGCGCGGAAGCGAAGCGTTATGTTCTAACTACCGTTTGCCGTACTTGTTTCTACTTTACCATCCACAGGTCTTAACGCCTTCGCGCCGGAGGTTAAAAGCCACGTCACTCATGGATATACCACGCAAGCTTGTGTCCATTCTGGTCTGCGTGCTGGGGATAGGAGCGTTGCAACGTGCTTGGTTTGCTGTCCGCGCCATTTTTTGTCTTCATACTGTCTTTTTGCAAATAATATTAATTTTGCTCTGTGAGAACTTGAATTTCCTGTCGATACTTTTGCACTATCGGGGTCATTGTTTACTGGGTTTTGTCAAATAGTAATCTGCACTCGATTAACAAAATAAATCTTTACCTAGCATAGTAACCAGGACGCCCTTTGGCCCAACTGCACCTCCGTAATTAACATCATACAATCATAAAAAAATATATGTTTTTCATTTTGTGCATATGCAATGTGGCCCATATTACCTCTGTTCTTCAGGAAAAGATGAATCTGGCTTAATGAGCTCCTCGGGCTACCTGTTTATACTTTAAACTTGTCTATAAGCTATAAGCTAGTCTAGAAACTTGCCTGTAAATGACATCCAAGTCAAAATCAAGAGGAAGAAATGGGCTTGGGCAGGGCATGTAATGCAAATGCAAGATAACCGCTGGTTCTTAAGGATAACGGACTGAATTCCAAAAGAAGGCAAGCGTTGCAGGGGGCGGCAGAAGGTTAGGTGGGCGGATGAGATTAGGAAGTTTGCAAGCATAGGGTGGGCGCAGCTGGCAAAGGACAGGGATAATTGGAGAGACATGGGAGAGGCCTTTGGCCTGCAGTCGGTGTAGTCAGGCTGATGATGATGATCTTAAGCTGACGCGCAATGACAGTGACCTGAGCTATATGAGATGCCATTAACATACGAGCGATACACCTCCCGTCGCCTAATTTCGGGAAGAAATCGCTGCGCGAACAATTGCAAATGCATTACAAGCGACAAAGTGGGTAATGACATCTGAATGCACGTTTCTCAGGAAGTAACTTGGACTTGAGGCACAGGCCCACTCGTCTGCTGGCATGCACCATTGTTCCATTGTGCTGATTTCTACTTTAACGTCTGCAGGGATGTTCATTCTCTGATTGAAAACAGAGTTGTGCTTAAGAACGACATGATTACCAATTGGTGTTCCTTCAGTTAATTCTGCGAGCGAGGTTGGGCTGCACTAGTCGGCATAATACCGTAGGTCGTTACACTGCTTGTTTCTGTGCAGGGGTGGCGTTACCGGGAGTTTGCTATTGGCGTATTTTTGACCCCTTGTCTATAAGCAAGACTTCGACAAAGAGTGCTTGAAAACTTGCCAACGTAACGCTGGCATTTATTGGTAAGTTTCCCGGCAGGCAATGCCGGCTTCGCACTTGCATGTTGCGGTTAAAATAGACGCAACTTTGCTTTTCGCGACCGCCCTTTATCTTTTCAATGCGACAGAACTTAGTATGCCGTCATGCAGTTTAATGATTCTCCTTTACGAAATATCCTGATTGGGCAATTCCCTGACGACAAAAACAGGGTCACGTCATCCCACTTACCAATCAGAGGGCATCGCCAAATTTGAAATTTCCCACGAAATTCCCCGATTGGTTAAGACAGGTCACATGACCTTGTGACGTCTTCACAACTTGCCCACTGTGGAAGGTGGCAACCTGCCCATCGGATTGTCAGCAATCTGCCCACCGTTACCTAATTCAATGCAGTTGCCCCCTGCCCACCGTGACGCTAGAAATGAGGCTTACGGGAGCTCGGGAACAGCAACCTGGGTCTCACAAGCCCCGCCGGTTCCTGTTCAAAGCAGCCACCTGCTGGGGCAGCCGTGCACCACTGCGCCAGTAGGAGTATGAGGGCTCCCCGCATCAACACCGTGTAGCTACCAGTGGTCCAATCATAGGGCATCGTGAAATTTGAAAATTTGAGGACACAAAAATTTGGAAGTTCCTAACGACCTGCCAAAATTTTGGTAGCAGACCCACTCCAGGAAATGGATTACAATGGGTTACTGAATGGGATTAGTATAATCCAATATGATAATAAAATAGAAGTTACTCAAACATTCCAGAAGGTGACGGCTAATGCATATCATTTAAGGGCAACTGAACCGGTTACAACCGGAGTTTTGGCGGGAAGATAGCAAGAAGAACATTAGGTACTTATTAGACATTACAGAACATTTGACTAAATGGTATCGTATTTTCTTTAAGACGTGGTTAAAAAGGCCCCCAAGTCTGTTCTTTTCTGCGGCGCTACCTTTAGCTTCGAGTATCATGCATGGGAGAGTTCAGTGATTTTCTGGACTAATTAAACCCATGGTTAGAAAACATGGTGAGTGAGGTGGGCTGCTTACGTGAATCCGAGACAAGCCGATAGTGTTTCCACCAGGTAGCCAGCCAAGCCCGCCAAGCGCACCGTCCCGTTTGGAAGCCGGGCTGGCATCGACAGCGGAAGAAGCTGAGAGAAAGCGAATTCCTTTTTGGCACTCCGAGCGCACACTGCAGTGATTTAAGAGTATTGCGATGCTGCGGTGGGTCCTTCTTTGCCTTCCTTAGATGCAATTATATTAGAAATAGGGTCTGGAAACACTGCAGTGCTTGATTCCTACGTTACCGCAAAAACATACATCACAAAAACAGACATGGTGGTGCTTTTGGAAACATACCATTCGTCATTGGAGATCTTTTTATGTTATATGGTGTCACTGTAACACCTGAAAGTTCCTGTATTTTATCTGTTCACTGCGCTGAGCGGAAAGCCGTCTTCTCTAAAAGTGTAAAGGATTTATTTTTATTGCGGTTGTCAACACCGCACGGTTTTCCATTTGAACGACTGCAACAGCAGCGATAATTACTCAAGCTATGCATATTGAGACTACAACCATTTTTCTGTATGTTGCTGGATTTACGGGCAGTCTTCATTTACTGCCTCCTTAAACTTTCAATTTTCATATTCACATCGCCTCCTGCTGACCGCTCTATTACTGGTTCATTTTACCATTCCACAGTTCTTGAACAGTCTACAATATGAACACACTAGCTGATTATGACTGCGCCACAGTGATGTACAAGCGGCATGAAATGCATGGAAAGCGCTCTTGCAGTGCGCGAAAGGGTATAAAAAGCGAAATTAAACAGCACCGTATGGTTGTCAGGTAACATACTCGTGCCCACCTGGCTTGTAACAGGCCCATATGTCCTTGCTTTCGCTTCGTTTCATTTTTTCATTTTTTTAATTTCAGTTTATTTGTTTCATTCTGATTTACAGAGACCGGAGCAAAGGCAAAATGCAAGAAGCCTGACAAAGGCCTCTGCTCCGTATGCAGTTCAGCAGACAGGCATCAGAAACATATAAAACCACAACTGCAAAAGATAGCTTCCCTTTTTAGGGCACAAAAAAGATAAAACAAGCAACACTGTAAGGCTCAAAATGGTAACAAAGCACAATAAAAATAAATCAAATTAATTCAATGTTTTCTTGCAGTATTACATTCTAAAGGAACTTTTGAGATTTGGCTTGCTGAAATCAAGTAGTTTTTCAGTGCGATTTAGTAGAGACGGTATGTAGAATTTTACGTCTTGTCTACCGTACGTAGTTTGTCCTGACTATAGGGATTTTTCTGCTATGCGTGCGGAAGCAATACTCTGCAGCGGAGTTTGCTGCGCTGTAAAGTTTCTGGTTCTGGACATGTTGTAAGAGACTATAACAGTATAATGGGTTAGCCTTTATGAGTGAATACTTTCTGAATAATGAACCTGTCGGTAAATACTGTGGATGCCCATGGTAGTTTTCAAATATGCTCAAGACTCGCTTCTGTAAAGTAATCAGCTTATGAAAATTGCCTTTACGTGGTTGTTCCCCAGATTCGTGAGCAATAATACATTGTGGAGTCGAAAAGCGTATAATATAGTCACGTTATAAGCCACCGGGGAACCAATGGGCTAAGTTTTGTAAAGACAGCCTACTACCTTACTTAACTCGGCCGCCAGTTTCGACACGTGAACATTCTATGACAAGGTGTCCTGAAACCACACCCAAAAATTTTTGAACCTTAACCCGCTCTAGGCTGACACCATAAAAATTTGAGCTAAATATTAGATGTGATTGGTTTATTTATAGGAGCGATTATCATATAATTGGTCTTGCTGGTGTTAGGCTGCAAGTTATTCTGTTTAGGTCAGCCCGAAAGAAGTATCAAGAAATAATTAACACCATATTGAAGTTCAATAAATGAATCACTCACGAAAAAAAACCATTAACGTCGTCTGCGTACATAATTATTTTCGGAGAGTTCGGTATGCTGCAATTATTATTAATTCACATGAATTTAAACAATAGCGATCCGAGAATAGACCCCTGGGGAACACGATTCTTTACTTTGGCATATGAAGAAGATTCTTGAATAACGCTGACGTATTGATACCGGTCGGATAAGTAACTGTGCATTAAATCTAGGGCGATTCTGTGCACCTCATACGCATTTAGTTTAGATGAGAGAGTGGTGTGCGACACAGAATCGAATGCTTTCTTCAAGTGAAGAAATAAGCGAAGTGTATAAAGTATACGCTCGAAATTATTATGTCATGTTTGATGTCTAGCAATGCTAGTTCCGGCAATAGTTTCTTTCGAAACCCGGATTGCATGTCATTTGATACAGTATATTTATTGAGAAAAAATTTTCCAGCCTATTATTTGGAGCACTTTCAAACACTTTGGAAAGGACTGGCAGTATCAAAATAGGTCTGTAGTGATTGACTGCGTGTTCATTACCACCTTTAAAATCGGACAAACGCGTCCTATCTTTAAATATTCAGGAAATACTCCAACTTCAAACATTCTGTTCATAATATGAGATAAAATTGGAGATATTATATCTGAGACATATTTTATAGTTCCTTTGGAACTTAGCAGCCGCAGACAACTTTCGGCACATTAGTAGAACAGAGTGTCACTGAAGCGTTTTACATAAGTTTGGCGTCGGTTATGCCAGCAGACCTCGTTGGGAATTCACATGATGTTCGAAAATTCGTCAGCTGGAGTCAGTGAGCTGGCAGTGAAGAAGTGTCATGAATTCTTAACCGCATACTGAGTTGAAGGCTATGGATTACAGCACATTGCTGCGAGATCTTGAGCATAGCTTGATAAAAAGAAGCGCAACAAAGGACAGCGCACACAAGGAAGGAAGGACGGGAGAAGCGCTTCCCGTCGGGAAGCACATGTCCCGTTTTTCCTTCTTCTGTACGCTGTCTTTTGTTGCGCTTTTTGTTCCCAAGAAATCAATGTCCTGCGTTGAGCTCAATGTTCTTTGTAAGCCGAGCGCCTTTGGTTCCATTCTCATGAGGGAAGTTTGAAAGAAAGTCCTGGTGTTCCTGAGACTTGAAGAGCTGCGCGCCAAATGTTCAAAACGAGTTGCAGGCCTCATCTATTCATTAATTAGCCTTTTTTCCAGAGGTCTCAGAGCCAAGTTCTTTGCTCTCTTTGTGTGTGCAAGAGAAACACGGCTCGTTTTGTGAACTTCATAAAAGGTACCGTTCCTCTGGTGCATGTTGCGCTTGTTTTCGATTCAAGAACTTCTAAATTAAAGGACAGCTTTCCAACATTTCAGAGCAAAATCAAAAGCATCTCTAAGAATGAGTACTCACGGGCGCTGCCGCAACGCGAAGGGTCATGTTCGCCATCCTTTGGTACCTGTTCATGACTAATCGGACACCCGGGCTCCAAACACAGCAGTTTGATTCCAGGCCGCACTAGCCACAAGCTCTCGCAGAAACAATCTGGCCGTTTCGCTGAAAATCGTCTCTTTCCGACGCCGCTGCTCTATAAAGGCGGTGTTGTGAAACACTTTCTGTTAAGTTTGTACCCGGGCGAATGTTGTCCGGGAGCATCGATTGCTTTCAATACTGCGAGGACACCTAAGCACATGAGATCTCTGGGACGTACAACACGAAAAAGGATTTTCTTATCAGTTCCTCTGTTTTTGATTCCTGGAGTTTGTGTCCCTGCGGTACGGAAGCCCTTTAGAGCGCTAGACAGAGTTGCGTTTAGGCACTTGAGGTACCGGGGTCGCTTGAAATATTAAGGAGGGAAACGCGCGACTTGTTTGCCTATAAAACGCCACTTTTGTAACATATGCGTGCAGTGTGCTTCATAACGGTCGGCAACTTTTCTACCGAGAGCAGAAAGAGAGCAGGCACAAGTATTTTACTTTTCTCCTCCTGGCTATTTCTTACCGTTTTTTTTTTTAGCTGGCAAGAACTTGGCAATGCCGCTTTGTTTCTTCTGTGTGGCTGGAATTACTACGGGGAAAGTGCTGCGATCACTTTCTTGTCGGTTCAACAACAAATGGAGTGCTCTTTGCCAAAAACCAGAGAACAAAACAGCCAATGCTTATCCTCTCAAGTGCTGCACAGTACTGGCGACCCTCAGTATAAATGCGTGCCAAAAACCGCGTGCGATTGTGCCAGCGATGCCGGACTCGAGGCTGCAACAGCGCCCGCAATCAGAAGGCCGGAATCTCGCGCCGTTTGTCATCCTCTCCGGCAAGCAGCACCATGAGCTTTCATAACTGGGACAGTTTCACGTGTAAGCGAAAGAAGCACCGGGTGCTCCAATATAGACTTCGTAATCAATAATGTTTGTGAAAAAGGAAAAACAGCTATAGAGGTGAAATTTTCTGAGCGCAAGGGTGAAAGAAATTTACAAGTGATTGGCCTTGCGGATAACATCTGCTCGTTTGCTTCAATTTTACAAACAAGAAGAGTCTAGGGTTTTGCATAAATAACTGCGCGCAGTTAGGCCTCATATCACTAATATCCGATTCCACATAACTTGAAGGTATTTCATAGATGAACGTGAAGGCGATGCTCTTCTCCAGTGCCATTGGTTATGACCCGCCGGACTTCAAAGGTATTGAACGCAAGGTACTGGTAAAGGCTGCTGGTCAACGCAAACTTTGATTAAACAGCTCATCTTCAGCATCTCCTCTTTTCTTTCTGCATTCCACGTTTACATTTACACGCTATGGATGTGCCACTTCACAAGTAGACATTTCCAGCATTACTTAGTAGACAGCTTTGACATACCCGTGCTGCATAGAAGTGCCGTAACGCTATGAACAAAATATTTGGAGGAATTTCCGGGCGACGGCTTTTTTCTGTGAACTAGACAACAAATGAGCTTATGTTAGGGACTCAATCCATCCTTCCCCTATTCTCACATTACCTGTTTTTTATTTATTTATTTACATATACTGTGATCAATACAAGATCATAGCAGGGTGGGGATAGTTCAAACATACAAGCATACATACACTCAAATTCAGAACATTTGCAATTATTTTGCAAACACCTTTAAAGAATACTCAGCTCCAATCTCGGAATTAAGGTTATTTCAGTCAGTAATTGTCTTGGGGGAAAAACAGAATATTTAGAACAGTTATTCCGGGTGTTCAAAGGAGTTATTGTTAAAACATGCCTTCGTCTCCTGTTATAACCTGAGGAGTAAGTAAAAAAATTGGGAAGGTGAACTTTATAATGACCTGATAATGACCTTTATATAACTTAATAATTAAGTATTAAGTTTATTGTAATGATTATAATAAGTATGTGTCTTATTCTCCCTCTCGCTTAAGCCCTCGTGCAGAATAGCAGTTTATAGCAGCGTGCCGTATACCGATCCATTCTCGGTCTTTTTTATTTGCACTTAACCTTCCTGTCGTTTCCGGTATCGTATTGCGTAGTCTTTGAGAAATACAAAATCTCAAGCCACCTATTGTTTTGGTGCATGCTAACAAAACTCTTGCCAGCTTAATCCTGAGCTCTTCACTGAGGAGTAATTTTATAGTTGCCTAATCGGCGTAGCTTTTGCTCGAAAGGTAATTTAATTTACATCTCCAAATATTAATTAGTTAAGAGCTAGGAAAAATCTGGAGAGAGATTTAGTGTTATGCTACAACAGATTTGCGTGCAAAACTTCGTTTAGCTAAAACTGTTTAAAAAAGATTGTTTAATCGGTTCAACAGTATTGTCTGAAATGAAAACCCCCCTTAGATCGCATGACAGCAGCTGCTGAGCCGCGAGCATTGCATAACCATGCAGCGTAGCGGCAACACAATGTTTTCTGTGGTTGGCTTTGACACCTGACAGCGCCAATGCTTGTATTATTCATTGTTTCTCACGCCCAATGCCCATCTTTGATCAGAACAATAAATGTTATTTGTCGTGACCTAAAATGCTAACGTCTTGTCCGCATTGCAGATTTTTGCTCCCCTATTTTTCTCTCCTGAAGGAAAGCAGCAAGAGGTTTGTTGAGGTTGTCTTCCGGCGAATGAAGCCTAGCCAGGTGCTTATATTCCGGCTTTTAACGAGTGCAATAGAGTTTCCTGTTTTCCAGATGCAAAGCGGGATATCAGCCGAAATCGTGCCCGGCGTGTCCTGATTCAAGCAACCCTTTCAACTATGCTGCTACGGTGCAAAGACAGACTTCAAAAATGGTACGTGTGAATCAACTATAATTGGCCGCGTCTCCGGTACACAGACGAGGGCCAAAGTATGGTGGGGTCCGCCGCACTTCGGGGCACATTGCACGTTACGCTGCAAAATCTTAAAAACAGAGGTTAATAAACTGAGATTACAATAATGCATGTAGTCATTCTAATCCCGTAAGGCACTGTGCTAGCACTAGCTTTTGCATTAATTTGCGTTCAATTTCATCTGTACTGCTACAAATAAGATGTACATGCACATGCATAACCATGGAGTAGCGAGCTATGAAAAGAAAATGGTAGGTGTAACAAAAAGTGGCCAGAGTGGGTGAGAGAACAAACGTGGGTGAATGACATCCTAATCGAAATAAAGAGGAAGAAATGAGCTTGGGCGGGGCATGTAATGAGAAGTCAAGATAACCGGTGGTCTTTAAGGGTAACGAAGTGGATTCCAACAGAAAGCAAGCGTAGCAGGAGGCGGCAGAAAGTTAGGTGGGCGGATGAGAGTAAGAAGTTTGCGGGCATACGGTGGTCGCAGCTGGCAAAGGACAGAATTGGAGAGGCATGGGAGAGGTCTTTGCCCTGCAGTGGGCGTAGTCAGGCTGATGATGATGATGGTGATGAGCTTTATCTAGAATGAGTTTAGAAGGTCCCAGGGTGTTTCAAGGGCCATTAAAATGTGGCTTACCGGCTTGAATCGTCCACTAGTGCTCGCATATTGTATGAGGTTCACATCTTTCTATTCATAAAGTCACAACATCCCTTCTTGGGTGCCCTAATAGAAATATGAGAGCCATTAATTTCCCCGAAAATTTGTGGCAGGTAGCATCTCATATCAAATTTTTTGTGACTGATGCCACTTCATAGAAGGCAGGGATATATATTTCTTGGGATAATACTCCACCAGTGCACGATAAAACGTATAAACGCGACTTTTCACGATACTCTTAAGAACGCCGAACTGATTAGTTGCGTATCTGTATTGGCAACAGCTTGCCATTTTTTATAAACGTTTTGCAACTCGTTTTTCCCCTGAAGGTGGTCGCGGCACCAAGTACAGTTTGGGGGACATAAATGGTGTCATAAGAGCGACTATAGCAGGATACAACCCAAGAAAGGAGCGCAGATGCCCCTCAGAGGAGGCCCTCCAGCAAATGACGTCAATCGGTTTTCATGACGCTGAGATTAATACGAATAAGCAGTGGTTATTCCCCATTCATCTTCCACCCCCAGCAATTTCACGCTAGCAGTTCCAAGGGGATCCGTAAAGGGAAAGGGGGGCATAATGAGTCAAGGGGGAGAATAGGTCGACGGCATTAGCTGGAGGGGCTCCTTTGAGGGCCATTTGTCGCTTTGTTCTTGAGTTGTATCCGACTATAGTTTGTTGAACGAAGCACGGCTCATTCTGAAGTTTTCTGCCTAGCCAACATCGGTCAATCGCGCTACGATGATGCGTTTCCAGGAGTGCCCAGAATGTGTCTTCATCCAAACGGTATTTTTCTTCTGTTCCAATTTCGGCAGAGCCCCTGCAGCCTAATGAAGCCTATTACGAAAACAACGAAAAGTTCACATACCTTGCTTCTGGCCGCAGCATTACTGCATTATCACACCAGCAGATTTTTACTTTAAAAAATCCACTTTTCTCTTCGAGATGCTTACCAAGTGTGAAACGTTCCTGGCAATACTCATGACAGAAAACACTCTACTTCTTCAAACAAGTGCACCAGGGAGCAGAAAAATTATGGCATAAAGTAATTTAATATTATTTTAATCGGAAGACACTGATGAAGTAGAAATTAAACGAATATGCATGACGGCACCTACGCTTCAGCAGACTGCACCTTACAATAACAGCCTGCGTCAAAAGTCTCAGAGCATTTATACAATAAACTAGACAGCAGACAATTTTAAGCCGCCTCCAACAGCACGCTTGATCGCAGTACCGTGAAGGGTTTGAGCTTCTTTAAAATTCATTTTCTATTGGCTCTGCTAGGGCTTATCGTTTGTTCTCACCTTGCATAAGAGCCCATTGGTTGACGGTAAGAACTCACCGCTACTCCGGTTGTGTGCAATCTCTCTTTGCTATAAGTTAGCCATACCTGGCGGCGACGCTGCTGTTGCTGTAAAGCGACAGTGTAGAAAGGAAAGTGAGTGTTGTCCACGCCGACAAACGGGGCAGGAATCGGTTGGTAGCGCATGCAGGGGAACACTTGGATCGTTGGAAAAATAACTCAATGCGTATTAAACAGCAAGCAGAGCACACTCGAACTCCAAGCGATGGTTAATCAAACAAAAGGCGCCACGCACTGCAAAGACGCTGTAATTCTATCACAGAGAAAAAACGAAATAAAGAAGAGAGAGAGAAGCTGGTATTTTATTAGCTTTCATTTTTTACAGGCAATATTTTTGGCCAAGAAATTTGGCCCTGTAAGTTGTAACTTGTAAAAAACACGTTTCACACCATGCTCAGTCAGAGAAGCAAAGCCTACATTGCTTCTTGTGCTAATCTAACTAAGTTTATTCGCAGCTACTCTGGTAGCCAATGATATTGTTCACAGAATGCAGTAAAAAGGTCCTGAAACCGCAAAACTTAACTTGCATACAATGTGTGTTAATACCTGTGTTCTGATCATTCTACTCGCTTTAAGCCCCTCCCTCTCTTCCTCTAATCATGTTTATAACTTTACTTTGGTGAAAAAACTGCATGAACAGTCCTAATTGTTCTTATGTGCTATTAAATGTATTCTCCTCTACCAAAATTCAGCCCGTTTTGTTTCTTACTTGGCAGGCAGGCATTTCCATCTGTTCCTTGAACCGCAGAGAGTAATTTACAGGATTCTGTTTTGTGCAACAAGACGTATACCAGCCAAACTGCACACTGCACCAAATGCCACAAAATGGCTACTCATCAAGCTGCTGTTCTTCCTGTGAGGCTTTATCACTACCTGTATTCAGCAGCGTACTAGACGCTGCATGGGTATGCATAAAAAGCATGCAAAGTGCAGCCAACACTCTAACTCATGGCACCTCAGATTTTTTTTTTCGCAATACACTTGCCATCGTTTTCTTCTTTTGATTCTTATCATGTTATAGCCAGGTTGATTATTTAATCCAAAGGTTGTCCTCGTTTAACGCTAGGATCTGGAGACTATTTGTCGAGGTTTTCACACCATTGCATCTTCAAATTAAAAATCTCCCACAAGGTCTTGGCCTAATGAACACAGAAAAATAAAGATGCATAAAAAAACGTAATGGGGGGTATCCACTACTAGTTTGCGTCACGTGCTAGTAATGCTTACACAGGAATAGCAGCCCACAGGAATACAAAGTGTTCCTTTTTTATATAACCTCTCGAATGTGTATGATAATTGTTTGGACAAAGGGGTCAGTTCATTGCGTCAGTAAGTTCCGTAGGTGGCTGCTAGTGACCTTGCAATCCCTGCCCGGCACTTCAGAGAATAATAGAGGTGATTAAGAGCTGTTACGGGATCGGCACCTTGCTGGTGTGTGAAAGCAGAGGTGAGGATCCACACAGCTATCCGAGAGTGGGGAAGGCTGTCTGGCCGGCTCACACAAGGCGCGCGCGCAACAATCACAACAGTAACGCATGCATGGTCACTGGCGCTTACGAGTGCGAAAGGAAAAGAATAAACAACAACAGCGATGCGCCGAACAAAAAACTGTGGCTAAACGCCGTCATGCTTACACCGCGTTACTGGTATATGTCGACATAGGCAGGCACTTGAAAACTGGTGTAAAGGTACTCATTTATTAATCATTCTTCCTGTTATGGTCACGCAGTTTCACAGTTTGGGAAACCACTACCAAACACAACCTCATGAAACTACTACTGGCACAAAAGCGGGCAACTAGAATAATAGCCAATGTTGCTTGGGACACGCACAAAGCATATTTCACCAATTTCTGTATCGTAAAATGTAGGTCACTATTTCCTTCAGGACCATCAGCCATGCACAAAACAGCGATAATGGTCAACAGCGAAGCCACTCTTTTATTACTTAAATTATCCAGCTACACGTCAGTTTACAACGCATGCCCTCATGCTGCCTGGTCTTTACCCGTTTATTGCACTGAATAAGGTACAAAAGCCATTGGCTTTGAACGCGCCAAGACACCTGAACACGACAGAAAGTAATAACATACCACTTAATGACGTGTCAAGGAAGAAACTACTATTCTGTACCCCTCTGAAAACACTTGGATGCCTACTTCGTTCCAGGAATCTTTTTGTCGTTTATTTGAGTAAAAACGAAAAAGAATTCCGTCAAAAGAGAGAGAGAGAGAGAGAGAGAGAGAGAGAGAGAGAGAGAGAGAGAGAGAGAGAGAGAGAGAGAGAGAGGAATAACTAATTCGCAGCCGTCAAAAATGATGCAGGAGAAGGCTTTAGCCTAAACCCCCCTTAATTCCCCAAACCGTTCGTCGGAATCCCTTGGGACTCGGCGGCGGTCAGGGCGAGACCAATGACTTTGGGTTGCTCTTCTGCTTCGTGGTTGAGTAGTAATGTCTCTCAGGATTGTACATTTGTATTCGGGTCGTTATGAAAAGGGCAGCTTCAGACCATGTCTACTAGATCTACAATGCTATTGTGAATACAAAAAATCACGTCAAAAAATTTGCTTATTTGCTAGGAGTATAGACACTTAATTTTGGTCGCATGTTTTCTTCTCTAAAATTATTCTGAAGACACTAATACGCACGAATCACCATATCGTATTCAAGTACGACTCTAAATGATTTATAATTGAATTTTTTTGTCATGGTGTTTCGGTTTCAACAGCAGAACGATCGCTTTGACGTCAGCGTCTGGTTATGCGTCACGTGAGACATGAAAAAACGTGGACATCATCGTTGCTTCATCGTTTTAATTCATTGCAGTGCTGTAGCCAGCCTTCCTCAAGGGCCGGAATAACAACGAATGTAGAAACACCGATTATGTTGCAGTTTTTCATGCCTGACGTTACCTACAACCACCTACAACGACGACGTCACAGTCATCGTTCGGCTGTTGAAACCGAAACCGAAGCAGCACGAGGAAGAAATTGGATTATAAACTACTTAGCAGTCGTATGATTGCAAACACCTGCTATTAGCTCAAATTTTGATGCTTTATTTTTTTAGTGTTGTCATCAGCGGCTCTCTTGTGAACAGCTGAAGCAATCGCTTACCTCAGCGAATGGGCGTAGGTGGCACTACAAGCTGCATATAAGCAGCTTCTTTCCCCGCATCCCCTCTCTTCCTCTGATACTTTGTACCACCGAGGTGAATCTAAAATTAATTAATTATTGAATTAATTCATGAAATCGTCACAGCGTGAATTGCAGGTGACGAGGGATTGGTGCAGATCAGTTAGCGAAGGCGAGGAATGGCAGGGATGATGAGGCGAGTTTGAAGAACGGCAACGTGTACGGGGTGAAGGTGAACCATAAGTCCCGAACCAGCTCTTTATGACTGCCTACATCATTTTACCGTGAGTGATTGTTTTGTGTTCTGCTTTTTAAACGAACGTCATAATTTCAAGATTAAACAAGATATTTGTGTATACAAGGATTTGCTCCTCAGTTGACACTAGCTTGTCTTGTACGTCAGTCACTTGTGCAGTTCAGTTGGAACCGTCTCATATCTTTTCGCACAGTTTCAGGCTAAAGGCAATGATTTTACCATTGCCTTGACCACACCACACCACACCACACCACACCCGAATGCGGTTTATAATTACGCGTTTGAAACCACAAAATTTCCTTGATGAAAACCGAGTCCGCAGAGTCTTTGCTGCCTTCGCTCAGCAGTGTGAGTTTTGAAAAGAGCAAGGAAAAAGTATGCGTTCACGGGATTCCTCTACGTATTGACCTGAAAGGCGAGACCTCTTCATAGAGGGCCCATATCAACCAAAACAGGTGCTCGGGGCAGGCACGCTGATCAGTTTGTATGCTCTAGAATTAGTCTGATTTACTGTCATGCCTCATTTAAACTACATAGTTAATATGGACGACTCGAATTGTGGTCAATGTTTTGGGGGACAAAACTTTTTCAATATATTTACGCCTCGATAATATGGAAGTTCGCTGTCTCCACAATGGACACGGAGAACTTGTAAAAAGCTTTGCCGCGTTAATAATGGCACTGATGAGAACAAAATCTCAATTGCCCCAACCAGCTGGTTCCATTCGTCATCCGTTAGTGCAGGGCAACATAGAAACACAGCGTGAAAGTGCAAATGTCCTAGTGCCGGCCATTTTTATTGTTGTTTTATGGTATACATTTTAAAGGTGCCCAGTCGACATGCCTTACCATCTGCCGTATTGCGTGAATGACTATGAATAAAAAGAAAAAAATGAAATGTGATGGGCTAAGCTGAAAACTGCATGCAGCAGCTGTTAGCCTACTGAGTGCATATAATGCTAGCGGCTTTTTCGATGCCGACATTCATAGCAGCAGGTACGACATCACACTATGAGACGCCATCAGGCCTCTCATGGGCCAGCCACTAAGCATTTTAAACGGCACCGGAATGTTTTGAATACAACTAGGCCTAGAAGAAAGCACATGCAGCTCCAGATACTTGCTAATTTCCACTTCAAAGTTCACAACAGAGGCAGACGTTATTAACTCGCAGTTTTTTGTTTTTCCGATTCGTTTTTATGCACGACTCACTGTATGGATTGTTTTGCTCGAGAATCAAAGTGTCCATATTAGCGAGGCACAACTGTATACGTATGCGCGGCGGTGCGTGAAGTACTGCTCATAGCACGTGTGAGTAAAGCGACGTGGTCATCTTCGCAGCTACTCCTTAATGTATCTGTTTTTCGTGCCATCAAAGGCTCGCATAATCAGTTCAAGATTTTCTCGACCAGATAGCACGCCGAAGAGCTGCATAATACGTTTACTGTAATGCCAGAATATCATGTATGACCCTTCGTTTTCGCGTAAAATCTTGTGTCGTATGCTTATAATGCAAGAAACAAAATTTTCAAAGAATCGAGCTAAACTCAATTTCCACGCGAAAATGCACCTCTTAAAGCACGAAGGGCCCTACATACATCATATAGGACCTTTTGTTTCCATGTTTTATTTTAGTGTTTGTTCTTCACACGTCCCTTATGGCGAACTGCAACGACCCGGAGCACCTCTCCGCATCCACGAAGGAGCAAATGTCTATGAAGTCTAGGCACCATCGTCCCGGTCCAATCAGAGCTCAGGATCAGAATCCATATCGCCCATTTAAACACGCTCTTCCGCTTCGCGGAGAAAGCAAACTTTCTCTGGATCGCCGCTTGGAGTACGCTACTAGTTCTGCGCCGCTATCGGCGCCGTCCGCAGCATAGACCTTGGCAGCGCGCCAGGATGCTGCGTGCCCGTAACTTCGTAGAGTATTTCTGTTTCGACGGGAGCGCCAGAGACACTCGCACGCTCGGCGAACTAGCAGAGCACCAATACGCTACGGGGCGAGTATAAACACGGCGTGTTTCTTATAAGTTATTTGCTCTCACACTACAGCTAACGCTCGATTATTCGCGTTACCCATTCGTTGCCGTCCTCGGAGTTTCTTTTTAGATATTCGGAAGGGGGGGGGGGGGTAAAAATTGACCGATACTAATTGAGGTAAAATTCGGGTGCAAATCAGGTTATTCAGCAAGAAGTTCCATAATGCGATTTTTTTGGGCCATTTTTGCTACCGAGAAAGCATTTACTTTAAACGATCGTTTTTCAACTAGACGCAAAATGTTTTCATTTCTGCTCTTTGTCAATATCAATAAGGAAACGGGAAGCTGCGCTAACTACTGTTCTCCAAAACTGATATCTCTTTTCCGACCAAATTATTACAGCTATTGCGTTACGCACATTACTAGCACCTGCGCAGAGCCGCCGCGTCCACGTTTTTGTTTGTAGAGTGCGAAAAGATTCATTCTTTCTTACAGTGACTATTTTTGACGCAAAAGAACATTGGAGCATGTAATTGTTAGCATGTGTAGAGTTTGACACCATGATGCCATTTTATGCGCCGTGTCAGTAGCCGTCATTTCACCTCTCGTAACTTATCCGCTTCGTGAATAACCCTGACCAATCTCCGCCGTCGTGGGTATGTGCCATGTCCTTAAGGAAACAACAACAACAAACGTTAAATGTGGTCTAAAAGGGTCACTTTTTTTAAACTTCCTCTCAGGAATAAGCGCATAATGCGAGAAAAGTTTCGTGCGGTGTCTTCAGGTTTTTGTACTGGATAACTACGCTCCCTAAAAAGTGCATTTTCGTTTAGAAATCCGGCTTAAATCGACCTTTAAGAAATCTCCGGGTGGAAGAGTCGGACAAAACCGGGTTTTAACCCTAAACGAACGGCTCTACTTGTATGTTGCCAGCATGTAAAATACCTCGAACGTCAAAAATGCCGAGAGTAAGGGTGACGACGTGGAGAAGGGGGGGCGCACTTCTTTTACGAGATGAAGGTAGGGCTGGGTAGAAGAAAGTAACGAAATGATGATGATGGCAGGGAGGGCCAGCAGTTTTTATCAAAATTTGGAGGGCACGATGATTTCACAAAAACATAAACGCGCGGTAACTGTCTCCGGGTGAGCAGCAGAACACCGCGCCGCGAGTTCCGACGGAAGGAACGGAAGAGGGGAAAGATAATAAAGCGTACAAGAAAACACAGTCTAGGGCGTGCGTGAATGAATACATATATTTGTGCACACAACCCACGGAGTCGCCACTCACCATGCGCCTGCGCTGTGCAGACATACCGCTTCGGGCATCGTCACTTATGTCTCATTCCCAGAATGTGAACGCGAGATTCAAGATGCCCCGCCGGAAGGAAGTCTTGCGTGTGAACTTCGATCAGCTCTTAGCGACATACCCGCCGCGGCGGCTCAGTGGTTAGAGCGCTCGGCTACCGATCCGGAGTCCCCGGGTTCGAACCCGACAGCGGCGCCTGCGTTTTTATGGAGGCAAAACGCTAAGGCGCCCGTGTGCTGTGCCATGTCAGTGCACGTTAAAGATCCCCAGGTTGTCGAAATTATTTCGGAGCCCTCCACTGCGGCACTCTTTTCTTCCTTTCTTTTTTCACTCCCTCCTTTACCCTTCCCTTACGGCGCGGTTCAGGTGTCCAACGATATATGAGACAGATTCTGCGCCATTTCCTTTCCCCCAAAAATCAATTTGTCACGACGCAGCTGGCGTGCGTCGTGGTAAGGCTTGGGGAGCGCCGCCGAAGGGGAGCAGGGGAACGCGCCGACAAAAGGGAGAGGCTCTCAGGGCGGCGTCGCGCGCGAGTTTCGGGAGCCTCGGCCTAAGCGAGGAGGAATGGTCTGATCAGACGCATGTGTCGTAAAGGGTTTCTCTCCCCTCGTTGTGGCATGTTTCTGGTTAGCCACGGAAGCTTGCTCGATGGGCCAGCGACGGATGCGAGCGGGCATCCGGGCACCCTAGGCCAGAGCGGCTAACAGTGACGCATGTGTTGTAAATTGTTTCTCTCCTCTCGTTGTGGCACTTTTCTAGTTAGCCACGGCAGCTTGCTCGATGGGCCAGCGCCGCAGGCGAGCGGGCATCCGGGCACCCTAGGGCGGAGCGGCTAACAGGACGCATGTGTCGTAAATGGTTTCTCTCCCCTCGTTGTGGCACTTTTCTAGTTAGCCACGGCAGCTTGCAGCGAGCCGTGTGTTCGATATCTTGTGCTTTTGTTTTGCGTTGCAAGGCGTGTGTTTTATATTGTGTGCTTTTTTTTGTGTTGTGATATGTTGCGTCCGAAAGGTGGCGGGAAAGTCACCTCTTGGCTGAGGGTGTAGTTTTGGCGGGAGTACAAGGAGATGAGTGCCAGCTAAGGAGAGCGCGGGAGGTTAGTTGGTGGCAGCCGGAAAGATCGGTCGTGTGCGGCTGGTGGTGGTCCTGGGGTCGCGGAGTTGGAGACGCGAGTTCCTTGAGCGGCAGTCGGGCGGGTTGGCCGTGTAGTGGCCGACGGCGGTCCGGAGTCGCGAGAGTTTGGAGTGTTGTTTTTTTATTTTAAGCGGAGAGGCCGAAATATTACGGCATATGTAGATCAGTTTTGTAAATATTGTAATTACTTAACAGCCAACTATAGTTGGATACAACTTAGAGAGCCTCAGAAAGGGACTCTCACTAAAGCTGCGGTATGTTAAAAGATGCTGCTTCACAAATATCCTCCGGCAAAAATTTTTTAAATTTGTTTTGTAGAAGTTTAGTTATATGTAGTTAAAATTTGGTCTTAGTGCCTTTCCCGCAAGAAAACTGCTTCGTGTAAGTGTGACCATAATGTTTCATGATGCATATTCTTTCTGTGTAGATGTGTTTAGTTCTCATCACTAAACAAATATGCCCTCTTGTAATGTTTGTAGTCAAAGTTTTCAGTCATTGTCACGCTACTTTGATCTTTTCAAGTTTAATAGTAGCGTACTGGCTGCTGCGCCTTGCCCAATCTGGTTGATGTGGCGCTGTGTTTAGTAATTATGGAATCTTAAGTAGCTATTTCTCGAGGAACCAGTAGAGACCACGCCTTGACTCTGATAGCGGCCTTTTCCAGTGTACTGTCTCATCATGCGGGACGTTTAGAACCTAACCGCTCTCAATTTTTGCGTCATGTAGCCAGCCACTTGAGCAACCCAGCTGAAGCAGTTGTGTGCCCCTTTACTTGGTGTGTTAGTGTGTTGAGAACAGATGGTTTATCCAGAACACATGTGTCAAGGTACCACCTAAAGGGCAAAGGCGTTTTAGAAAGCACTTAGCCCTCTGATGCTCACCTGGAATCGGAGCCAGAGTGCATGGCAGAAGCTGACCACAGTCATCAGCCACTGATACAAATAGTGTATGTACCATGGGGGCCAGTGCTAGCAACCCCTCAAGTAGCAACCTCTTCACTACCCACCTTACCCAGTTTCTGCTTAAGCTGGAAACGCAACATCATTTTCCAGCAAGCACAGTACAAACCATAGTTAAGAAGATTGATACATTTCATAGCTCGAACAATCAGATTTCACTGGAGGGCCTGGTTGACGTTCCAGAAGACGTACTTGTGAAAATTGGATCAGTGTTTGCAAAAGACGCGCTTCATAGTGGGATGTCTATAACTCTGAGGTCATCATACGGCCGCCTCAACTTCTATAAAAAACTTCAACTTTAAAGAACCCGTGGAAGTGTCTCCAGACCTCAACAGACAGAATAATAAGTCTATATATCACTATGTCCTAGCTGAAAGCCTCATGAAATTCTGAATGTCTCATGTAAGCAGTGAGAAGAATACGGCTTCTGAAGAATGGTTGGAAGATTGCATATCATGTGAGCCTTTAAAAACAGGGAAAGTAAATTGAAACAGATTTTGTTATATCAAGATGAATTTGAAATTGCAAACCCTCTAGGCTCTGCGAAGGTAGATTTTAAGCTGCTGGGTGTATACCTGACACTTGGAAATGTGCCTTTGTACTGTAGGTCTTGTGTAGAAGCCACGCAGATGGTTTTGCTTTGCCGCCAGTAGGATATCAAAAAATTTGGGTTGGCAAGGGTGCTGCAGCCATTGATAGGGGACATGGTCGGTCTTGAGAGGTCAGGAGTGTTGATCAGTGGAGCCCATCATGATGTGCGGCTAGACTTTATAATCGGAAACAACCTTGGCAGTCATGGCATTGGTGGCTTTGCACGGAATTTTAGCCCAAGCGCTTACTTTTGCCGGTTCTACCTTCCTACTCGCTCTGATTTTGAGCAGGAACCTCTTGCGACTGGGGAAAAGTGAATGGCTCAGCATTATGATGAATGCGTCGAGCGCATTGCAGGAAGTTCCTCAACTAACAGTGAATGTGGTATTGTTGAACAGTCTCCATTCCATGCCCTTAAGTTTTTTCATGTGTGTAATTCTAGACTGCCGCCATGCATTGTACATGACCTCTTCGAGGGGGTGGTTAAGCATGATGTGGCATTGTATATTCATTATTTTGTGGGCAAGAAATTCTGGTTCACATATGATTACCTGAACAACAGGATATCAGCAATGAAATATACCAAGCTTGACTTGCGCAATAAGCCTGCAAAAGTGCTCAGCAAGGGCTTTAAGCTTTCTGGGCATGCAATGCAAAATAGCCCTCTGCTTAATTAAGCTGCTGTCTCTCTACATTGGCACCAAAGTCGCAGACATAGATGATCCAGTTTGGCACTTCGTGCTTACATTAATGAAAATAACTGATGTTCTTCTTGCACCGAAGATAACACGTGCCCAGGTTGCATACCTCATAGTTCTAATTCAGGACTACATTTCGTCTCGAAGGTAAAATTTTAGCATGGGCGTTATCATGTGTTTAACCAATTACTATAGAATTAATATACTACAGTAAGGACTTTCTCAACCAATAGACTAATCTTATTTTCTTGTGTTTGTCATTGCTAGGAATTGGCTTCTTTGACTTTTATTTAAAATTAAATTATGGTTCAGGTGTTAGCAAAAAAGGAATAAACACTGCATAAATTCAAAATTTTCAAGTCTTTTAACTGTGGCTCTTTATTTTCCAGGAAGCATATACAGCGAACAGTGCTTTGTTGTGAGAACCAAATCAATTTCTGAGAAACAAGTGACTTCACTGAAGCAGCATGTACCTCCTTCATATTATACCTTCATGCCACTCAAACCTTCCAAGGAAGGCGAGGATATTAGTTTTAATATTTTTTACAGAATTTTCTGTCCTCTGAAAAAAAAAGCACTAATATTCCGAGTAGCGACAAAAAGCACATTATGTTTGGACGCACGCAGCCATTTGCCGCCAATCATAGCTAAACAGAAATATCCCCATGAATAGGTGGCAACAGAAGTGATTTCCGTAACCTCCAAAGCTACACTGATGCAAAGTTTTCCGTTTGCAAACATTGTTCAAAGCCTGGCTGCTAAAATCAGTTGCGCACTAAACTCGGCAGGCTATATTTGTCGCACTATGTTGCGAGAATTAGTAGAATAATTAGCGTGTGCAATTACAGGGTATTAACAAAGAAAGCGAAGAGAAAATGGCTGTGTTAGAACATAGGATTCTCAGGCGCGTAAAAATTTTGTGGCGACATAAGTGATTTCCGTAAACTGCAAAGCCACAATGATGCCAAGTTTTGCGTTTGCAAACTTCGTTCAATGCCTGGCTGCTGGAATCAGTTGCACACTAAGGTCGACAGGCTATATTTGTCGAACTATGTGGGGACCAGTAGTAGAATAAATAGCCTGTGCAACTACAGGGTAGTAACAAAGAAAGCGAAGAGAATTGGCTGTGTGAGAACATAGAATTCTCAGGGGGGTGAGAATTATGTGGCAACATAAGTGATTTTTGGAACCTCTAAATCCACAATGATGGTACGTCTTGCGTTTGCACACTCCGTCCAATGCCTGGCTGCTAGAATCAGTTGCACACTAAGGTATGCAGGCTATAATTGTCGCACTATGTTGGGACCATTAGTAGAATATATCGCGTGTGGAATTACAGGGTAGTGACAAAGAAAGCAAGGAGAAATTGGCTGTGTTAGAACATGGGATTCTCTGGCGCGTAAGAATTATGTGGCGACATAAGTGATTTCCGTAACCTCCAAAACCACAATGATACAACGTTTTGCGTGTTCAAACTCCGTTCAATGCCTGGTTGCTGGAATCAGTTGCACACTAAGGTCGGCAGGCTATATTTGTCACACAATGTGGGCAACAGTAGTACAATAAATCGCATGTGCATTTGCAGGGTAGTAACAAACAAAGCGAAGAAAAATTGGCTGTGCGAGAACATGGGATTCAAAGGGGCGTGAGAATTATGTGGCAACATAAGTGATTTCCGGAACATCGAAAGCCACAAAAATGCCACGTTTTATATTTGCAGACACCGTTAAATGCCTGGCTGCCGGAATCAGTTGCACACTAAAGTCCGCAGGCTATATTTGTCGCACTAAGTCGGGATCAGATGTAGAATAAATCGCGTGGGGAAAACAAAATAGTAACAAAGAAAGCGAAGAGAAATTGGCTGTTTAGAACATAGGATTCTCTGGTGCGTAAGAATAATGTGGCTACATAAGTGATTTCTGGGACCTCGAAAGCCACAATGATACTACGTTCTGCGTTTGCTGACTCCGTTCAATGCCTGGCTGCTGGAATGAATTGCACACTACGGTCGGCAGGCTATATTTGTCGCACGATGTTTGGATCAGTAGTAGAATAAAGGGCATGTGCAATTACAGGATAGTAACAATGAAAGCGAAGAGAAATTGGCTGTGTTAGAACACGGAATTTTCGGGTGAATAAGGATATTGTGGCGACATAAGTGATATTCGTGTCCTCGAAAGCCACAATGATGCTTCGCCTTGCGTTTGAAGACTGCGTTCAATGCCTGGCTGCTGGAATCAGTTGCACACTGAGGTCGGCAGGCTATATTTGTTGCACTTTGTACGCATCAGTAGTAGAATAAATCGCATGTGCAATTACACGGTACAAAGAAAGAAAGCGAAGAGAAATTGGCTGTGTTAGAACACGGGATTCTCTGCAGCGTAAGAATAATGTGGTGACATAAGTGATTTCTGGAAACTCGAAACCCACGATGCTACATTTTGCTTTTGCAGACTCCCTTGAATGCCTGGCTGCTAGAATCAGTTGCACACTAAGGTTGGCAGGCTACATTTGTAGCACTTTGTTCGGATCAGTAGTAGAATAAATTCCATGCGCAATTACCGGTAGTAACAAAGAAAGCGATGAGAAATCGGCTGTGTTAGAACATGGGATTATCTGAGGCGTAAAAATAGTTTTATCGTTTATGGGAGTTTAACGTCCCAAAGCAACTCAGGCTATGATAGATGCCGTAGTGAAGGAATCCGGAAATTTCAACCACCTGGTGTTCTTTAACGTGCACTGACATCGCACAGCACACGGGCATCTAGAATTTCGCCTCGATCAAAATTCGACCGCCGCTGCTTGGATTGAACCCGCGTCTTTCGGGCCAGCAGCCGAGCGCCATATCCACTCAGCCACCGCGGCGGCTCAAGAGGCGTAAGTGATTTCCGGAACCTCGAAAGCCACAATGATGCTACGTTTTGCATTTGCAGACTCCGTTCAATGCCTGGCTGCTGCAATCAGTTGCACACTAAGGTCGGGAGGCTATGCGTTTCGCACTATGTTCGGATCAGTAGTTGAATAAATCGCACGTGCAATTAGAAGGTAGTAAAAACGAAAGGAAAGAGAAAATTTTTGAGTTAGAACATGGTATTCTCAGGCGCGTAATATTTTTGTGGCGACAAAAGAGATTTCCGTAACCTCCAAAGCCATTATGATACAACATTTTGCGTTTGCAAACTCCGTTCAATGCCTGACTGCTGGAATGAGTTCCACCACAAGGTCGGGAGGCTATATTGTTCGCACTATTGGGAACAACAGTAGAATAATCGCCTCGGCAATTTCAGTGTAGTCACAAATAAAGCGAAGAGAATTGGCTGTGTGAGAACATGGAATTTTCAGGGGGGTGAGAATTACGAGGCAACATAAGGGATTTCCGGAACCTCTAAATTCACAATGATCGTACGTCTTGCGCTTGCAGACTACGTCCAATGCCTGGCTGCTAGAATCAGTTGCACACTAAGGTGTGCTGGCTATAATTGTCGCACTATGTTGGGACCAGTAGTAGAATAAATCGCGTGTGGAATTACAGGGTAGTAACAAAGAAAGCGAGAAGAAATTCGCTGTGTTACAACATGAGATTCTCCGGCGCGAAAGAATTATGTGGCGATGTAAGTGATTCCCGTAACCTCCAAAACCACAGATACAAAGTTTTGCGTGTTAGAACTCCGTTAAATGCCTGGCTGATGGAATCTGTTGCACACTAATGTCGGCAGGCTATATCTGTCGCACTATGTTCGGATCAGTAGTAGGATACATCGCATGTGCAATTACAGGGTAGTAGCAAAGAAAGAGAAGAAAAATTGGCTGTGTTAGAACACAGGTTTCTCTGGTGCGTAAGAATAATGCGGCGACATAAGTGATTTCCGGAACCTCGAAAGCCACAATGATGCTATATTTTGCGTTTGCAGACTCCGTTTGATGCCTGGCTGCTGGAATCAATTGCACACTAAGCTAGGCATGCTGCATTCGTCGCACTATCTTCGGATCAGTAGTAGAATAAAGCGCATGTGCAATTACACAGTAGTAACAAAGAAAGTGAAGAGAGATTGGCTTTGTTGGAACATGACATTCTCTTGGGCCTAAGAAGATTGTGGCGACAAAAGTGATTTCCGAAACGTCGAAAGCCACAATGATGCTACATTCTGCGTTTGCAGACTCCGTTCAATGCTTGGCTGCTGGAATCAGATGCATATTAAGGTCGCTAGGCTACATTTGTAGCACATTGTTCGGATCAGTAGTAAAATAAATTGCTTGTGCAATTACACGGTAGTAACAAAGAATGCGATGAAAAATTGGGTGTGTTAGAATATGGGAATCCCTGAGGCATAAGAATAGTTTGATCGTTTATGGGGGTTTAACGTCCCAAAGCGACTCAGGCTATAAGAGACGCCGTTGTGAAGGAATCCGGAAATAACAAATACCTAGGGTTCTTTAACGAGCACTGACATCGCACAGCACACGGGCGTCTAGAATTTCGCCTCCATCGAAATTCCACCGCCGCGGCCTGGATCGAACCCCTGTCTTTCGGGCCAGCAGCCGAGCGCCATAACCACCCAGCCACAGCGGTGTCTCAAGAGGCGTAAGTATAATGTGGCGACAAAGTGATTTCCGAACCTCGAAAGCCACAATAATTCTACGATTTGCATTTGCAGACTCCGTTCAATGCCTGGCTGCTGGAATCAGTTCCACACTATGGTCGGCAGGCTATATTTGTTGCACTATGTTCGCATCAGCAGTGGAATAAATCGCATGTGCAAATACATGGTAGTAACAAAAAAGCAACGGCAAATTGGCTGTGTTAGAACACGGGATTCACTGGGGAGTAAAAATATTGTGGAGACATGAGTGATTTCCGCAACCTCGAAAGCCACAATGATGATACGTTTTGTGTTTTCAGATTCTGTTAACTGTCTGGCTGCTGGAATCAGTTGCACAAAAGGGTCGGCAGGCTATATTTGTAGCACTATGTTCGGATTAGTAGTACAATAATCACATGTCCAATTACTCAGTAATAACAAATAAAGCAAAGAGAAATTGCCTGCGTTAGAACAAGGGATTATCTGGGGCTTACGAATTATGTGGCTACATAAGTGATTTCCGGAACCTCGAAATCCGCAATGATTCTGCGTTTTGCATTTGCAGAAGCCGTTCAATGCCTGGCTGTTGGAATTGGTTGCACACTATGGACGGCAGGATATATTCCTTGCACTCTTTTCGCAACAGTAGTGGATTAAATAGCATGTGCAAATACAGCGTAGTAACAAAGAAAGCGACGAGAAATTGGCTGTTTTAGAACATGGGATTCTCTGGCGCGTAAGAATTATGAGGCGACATAAATGATGTCCATAAGCTCGAAAATCACAGTAATGCTACATTTTGCTTTTAGAAACTTCGTTTAATGCGTGGCTGCCTAAATTAGTTGCACACAAAGGCCGGCAGGCTATATTTGTCGCATTATGTTCGTGCTAGTAGCAGAATAAACCTCATATGCAGTTACCTGGTAGTAACAAATAAAGCGAAGAGAAATTGGCTGTGTTTGAACACGGGTTTCTCTGGTACGTAAGAATAATGTGGCGACATAACTGATTTCCGGAACCTCGAAAGCTACCGTGATGCTATATTTTGCGTTTGCAGACTCCGTTCAATGCCTGGCTGCTGGAATCAAATGCACACTGAGGTCGACAGGCTACATTTGTCGCACTATGTTCGGATCAGTAGTAGAATAAAGCGCATGGGCAATTACGCGGTAATAATAAAGAAAGTGAACAGAAATTTGCTTATAACATGGCATTCTCTGGGGCCTAAGGATATTGTGGTGACAGAAGTGATTTCTGAAACCTCGAAAGCCCCAATGGTGCTACATTGTGCGTTTGGAGAGTCCGTTCAATGCCTGGCTGCTGGAATCAGATGCACACTAAGGTCGGCAGGCTACATTTGTAGCACTTTGTTCGGATCAGTAGTAGAATAAATTACGTGTGCATTTATTCAAGTACTGATCCGAACATAACAAAGAATGCGATGAGAAATTGACTGTGTTAGAACATGAGATTCTCTGAGGCATAAGAAAAGTTTGACCGTTTAGGGGGGTTTAACGTGCGAAAGCGACTGAGGCTATGAGAGACGTCGTAGTGAAGGGATCCGGAAATATCGAACACCTGGGGTTCTTTAACATGCACTGACATCCCACAGCACACGGGCCTCTAGAATTTTGCCTCCATCGAAATTCGACCACCGCGGCCTGGATCGAACCCGCGTCTTTCGGGCCAGCAGCCGAGCGCCATAACCTAAGTGATTTTTGGAACCTCTAAATCCACAATGATGGTACGTCTTGCGTTTGCACACTCCGTCCAATGCCTGGCTGCTAGAATCAGTTGCACACTAAGGTATGCAGGCTATAATTGTCGCACTATGTTGGGACCATTAGTAGAATATATCGCGTGTGGAATTACAGGGTAGTGACAAAGAAAGCAAGGAGAAATTGGCTGTGTTAGAACATGGGATTCTCTGGCGCGTAAGAATTATGTGGCGACATAAGTGATTTCCGTAACCTCCAAAACCACAATGATACAACGTTTTGCGTGTTCAAACTCCGTTCAATGCCTGGTTGCTGGAATCAGTTGCACACTAAGGTCGGCAGGCTATATTTGTCACACAATGTGGGCAACAGTAGTACAATAAATCGCATGTGCATTTGCAGGGTAGTAACAAACAAAGCGAAGAAAAATTGGCTGTGCGAGAACATGGGATTCAAAGGGGCGTGAGAATTATGTGGCAACATAAGTGATTTCCGGAACATCGAAAGCCACAAAAATGCCACGTTTTATATTTGCAGACACCGTTAAATGCCTGGCTGCCGGAATCAGTTGCACACTAAAGTCCGCAGGCTATATTTGTCGCACTAAGTCGGGATCAGATGTAGAGTAAATCGCGTGGGGAAAACAAAATAGTAACAAAGAAAGCGTAGAGAAATTGGCTGTTTAGAACATAGGATTCTCTGGTGCGTAAGAATAATGTGGCTACATAAGTGATTTCTGGGACCTCGAAAGCCACAATGATACTACGTTCTGCGTTTGCTGACTCCGTTCAATGCCTGGCTGCTGGAATGAATTGCACACTACGGTCGGCAGGCTATATTTGTCGCACGATGTTTGGATCAGTAGTAGAATAAAGGGCATGTGCAATTACAGGATAGTAACAATGAAAGCGAAGAGAAATTGGCTGTGTTAGAACACGGAATATTCGGGTGAATAAGAATATTGTGGCGACATAAGTGATATTCGTGTCCTCGAAAGCCACAATGATGCTTCGCCTTGCGTTTGAAGACTGCGTTCAATGCCTGGCTGCTGGAATCAGTTGCACACTGAGGTCGGCAGGCTATATTTGTAGCACTTTGTTCGGATCAGTAGTAGAATAAACTGCATGTGCAATTATACGGTAGTTACAAAGAATGCGGTGAGAAATTGACTGTGTTAGAACATGGGATTATCTGAGGCGTAAAAATAGTTTTATCGTTTATGGGAGTTTAACGTCCCAAAGCAACTCAGGCTATGAGAGATGTCGTAGTGAAGGGATCCGAAAATATCAAACATCTGGGGTTCTTTAACGTGCACTGACATCCCACAGCACACGGGCCTCTAGAATTTCGCCTCCATCGAAATGCGACCGCCGCGGCCTGAATCGAACCCGCGTCTTTCGGACCAGCAGCCGAGCGCCATAACCTCTCAGACACCGCGGCGGCTCAAGAAGCGTAAGAATAATGTGGTGACACAAGTGATTTCCGGAACCTCGAAAGCCACAATGATGCTACGTTTTGCATTTGCAGACTCCGTTCAATGCCTGGCTGCTGCATTCAGTTGCCCACTAAATTCGGGAGGCTATGCGTGTCGCACTATGTTCGAATCCATACTGAATAAATCGCACGTGCAATTACAAGGTAGTAACAAAGAAAGCAAAGAGAAAATTTTTTAGTTAGAACGTGGTATTCTAAGGCGCGTAATATTTTTGTGGCGACATAAGAGATTTCCGTAACCTCCAAAGCCATAATGATGCAACATTTTGCGTTTGCAAACTCCGTTCAATGCCTGGCTGCTGGAATGAGATCCACACTGAGGTCGGGAGGCTATATTGGTTGCACTATTGGGAACAACAGTATAATAAATCACCTGTGCAATTACAGTGTAGTAACAAAGAAAGCGGAGAGAATTGGCTGTGTGAGAACATGGAATTCATAGGGGGGTGAGAAAAATATGGCATATAAGTGATTTCCAGAACCTCTACATTCATAATGATGGTCCGTCTTGCGTTTGCAGACTCCGTCCAATGCCTGGCTGCTAGAATCAGTTGCACACTAAGATCTGCAGGCTATAATTGTCGCACTATGTTGGGACTAGTAGTAGAATAAATAGCGTGTGGAATTACAGGGTAGTAACAAAGAAAGCGAGGAGAAATTGGCTGTGTTAGAAAATGGGATTCTCTGACGCGTAATATTTTTGTGGTGACCTAAGTGATTTCCGTAACCTTCAAAGCCATAATGATGCAACATTTTGCGTTTGCAAATTCCGTTCAATGCCTGACTGCTGGAATGAGTTCCACACTAAGGTTGGCAGGCTATATTGGTCGCACTATTGGGAACAACAGTAGATTAAATCGCATGTGCAACTACAGGGTAGTAGGAAAGAAAGTGAAGAGAAATTGGCTATGCTAGAACAGGGGATGCTTTGGAGCGTAAGAATATTGCGGCGACAGAAGTGATTTCTGGAAACTCGAAAGCCACAGTGATGATGCGTTTTGCTTTGGCAGACTCCGTGCAATGAATGGCTGCCGGAATGAGTTGCACAGTATGGTCGGCAGGCTTTATTTGTTGCACCATGTTCGCATCAGTAGAAAAACAAATCGCATATGTAATTACTGGGTGGTAACAAAGAAAGCGAAGAGAAATTGGCTTTGTTAGAGATGGGTGTCTAAGGGGAGTAAGAATTATGAGGAGACAGAGGGATTTCTGGAACTACAAATGCAACAGAGTGCTACGTTTTGCATTTGCAAACTCCGTTAAATGCCTGGCTGCTGAAATCAATTGCACACAAAGGTTGGCAGGCTATATTTGTCGCAATAAGTTGTGATCAGATGTAGGATAAACCGCGTGGGCAAAACAGAATAGTAACAAAGAAAGCTAAGAGAAATGGGTTGTGTTAGAGCATGGGATTCTCTGGGGCGTAAGAATAATGTGAGGACATAAGTGATTTACTGAACCTCGAAAGGCACAATGATGCTGTTTGCGTTTGTAAACTTCGTTCAATGCCTGGCTCCATTATTAATTTGCACACTTTTGTCGGTAGGTTATATTTGTCGCAATATGTTCGCATCAGTAGTAGAATAAATCGGACGTGGAATTACAGGGTAGTAACAGAGAAAGCGAAGAGAAATTGGCTGTTTTAGAACATGGGATTCTCTGGCACGTAAGAATTATGAGGCGACATAAATGATGTCCATAACCTCGAAAACCACAGTAATGCTACGTTTTGCGTTTGCAAATTCCGTTCAATATCTGGCTGCTTCAATCAGTTGCACATAAGGGTTTGCAGGCTGTATTTGTCGCACTATGTTCGGATTAGTTGTAGAATAAATCGCATGTGGAAATACAGAGTAGTAACAAAGAAAGTTAAGAGAAATTGGATGTGTGAGAACATGGGATTCTCGGGGGCGTAAGAGCAATGTGGCGATATGTGATTTCCGGAAACTCGAAAGCCACAATGATGCTACGTTTTGCGTTTGCAAACTTTGTTTAATGCCTGGCTGTTGGAATCAGTTGCACACTAGGGTCGGCAGGATATATTTGTCGCACTGTATTCGCATCAGTATCAGAATAAATCGCATGCGCAATTACAGAATAGTAATAAAGAAAGCAAATGAAATTGGCAGTGTTAGATCACGGGATTCGCTGAGGCGAGAAATAATGTGGCGACATAAGTGATTTCTGCAACCTCGAAAGCCACAATGATGATCGGTTTTGTGTTTTCAGATTCTGTTTACTGCCTGGCTGTTGGAATTGGTTGCACACTATGGTAGGCAGTCTTTATTCGTTGCACTCTTTTCGCAGCAGTAGTGGATTAAATTTCATGTGGAAATACAGTGCAGTAACAAAGAAAGCGAAGAGAAATTGGCTCTTTTTGAACATGGGATTCTCTGGCGCGTAAGAAGTATGAGGGGACATAAATGATGTCCATTACCTCGAAAATCACAGTAATGCTACGTTTTGCTTTTGCAAACATCGTTAAATGCCTGGCTGCCTAAATTAGTTGCACACAAAGGCCGGCAGGCTATATTTGTCGCATTATGTTCGTGCTAGTAGTAGAATAAATCACATGTGCAATTACCTGGTAGTAACAAATAAAGCGAAAAGAAATTGTCTGTGTTTGAACATGGGATTCTGTGGCACGTAAGAATTACGTGACGACATGAAGTGATTTCCGTCACCTCAAAAGCCAGAATGATACTACGTTTTTCGTTTGGAAAGTCTATTCAATGCCTGGCTTTTTTTTTGTTTTTCCGATTCGTTTTTATGCACGACTCACTGTATGGATTGTTTTGCTCGAGAATCAAAGTGTCCATATTAGCGAGGCACAACTGTATACGTATGCGCGGCGGTGCGTGAAGTACTGCTCATAGCACGTGTGAGTAAAGCGACGTGGTCATCTTCGCAGCTACTCCTTAATGTATCTGTTTTTCGTGCCATCAAAGGCTCGCATAATCAGTTCAAGATTTTCTCGACCTGATAGCACGCCGAAGAGCTGCATAATACGTTTACTGTAATGCCAGAATATCATGTATGACCCTTCGTTTTCGCGTAAAATCTTGTGTCGTATGCTTATAATGCCAGAAACAAAATTTTCAAAGAATCGAGCTAAACTCAATTTCCACGCGAAAATGCACCTCTTAAAGCACGAAGGGCCCTACATACATCATATAGGACCTTTTGTTTCCATGTTTTATTTTAGTGTTTGTTCTTCTTCACACGTCCCTTATGGCGAACTGCAACGACCCGGAGCACCTCTCCGCATCCACGAAGGAGCAAATGTCTATGAAGTCTAGGCACCATCGTCCCGGTCCAATCAGAGCTCCGGATCAGAATCCATATCGCCCATTTAAACACGCTCTTCCGCTTCGCGGAGAAAGCAAACTTTCTCTGGATCGCCGCTTGGAGTACGCTACTAGTTCTGCGCCGCTATCGGCGCCGTCCGCAGCATAGACCTTGGCAGCGCGCCAGGATGCTGCGTGCCCGTAACTTCGTAGAGTATTTCTGTTTCGACGGGAGCGCCAGAGACACTCGCACGCTCGGCGAACTAGCAGAGCACCAATACGCTACGGGGCGAGTATAAACACGGCGTGTTTCTTATAAGTTATTTGCTCTCACACTACAGCTAACGCTCGATTATTCGCGTTACCCATTCGTTGCCGTCCTCGGAGTTTCTTTTTAGATATTCGGAAGGGGGGGGGGGGGGTAAAAATTGACCGATACTAATTGAGGTAAAATTCGGGTGCAAATCAGGTTATTCAGCAATAAGTTCCATAATGCGATTTTTTTGGGCCATTTTTGCTACCGAGAAAGCATTTACTTTAAACGATCGTTTTTCAACTAGACGCAAAATGTTTTCATTTCTGCTCTTTGTCAATATCAATAAGGAAACGGGAAGCTGCGCTAACTACTGTTCTCCAAAACTGATATCTCTTTTCCGACCAAATTATTACAGCTATTGCGTTACGCACATTACTAGCACCTGCGCAGAGCCGCCGCGTCCACGTTTTTGTTTGTAGAGTGCGAAAAGATTCATTCTTTCTTACAGTGATTATTTTTGACGCAAAAGAACATTGGAGCATGTAATTGTTAGCATGTGTAGAGTTTGACACCATGATGCCATTTTATGCGCCGTGTCAGTAGCCGTCATTTCACCTCTCGTAACTTATCCGCTTCGTGAATAACCCTGACCAATCTCCGCCGTCGTGGGTATGTGCCATGTCCTTAAGGAAACAACAACAACAAACGTTAAATGTGGTCTAAAAGGGTCACTTTTTTTAAACTTCCTCTCAGGAATAAGCGCATAATGCGAGAAAAGTTTCGTGCGGTGTCTTCAGGTTTTTGTACTGGATAACTACGCTCCCTAAAAAGTGCATTTTCGTTTAGAAATCCGGCTTAAATCGACCTTTAGAAATCTCCGGGTGGAAGAGTCGGACAAAACCGGGTTTTAACCCTAAACGAACGGCTCTACTTGTATGTTGCCAGCATGTAAAATACCTCGAACGTCAAAAATGCCGAGAGTAAGGGTGACGACGTGGAGAAGGGGGGGCGCACTTCTTTTACGAGATGAAGGTAAGGCTGGGTAGAAGAAAGTAACGAAATGATGATGATGGCAGGGAGGGCCAGCAGTTTTTATCAAAATTTGGAGGGCACGATGATTTCACAAAAACATAAACGCGCGGTAACTGTCTCCGGGTGAGCAGCAGAACACCGCGCCGCGAGTTCCGACGGAAGGAACGGAAGAGGGGAAAGATAATAAAGCGTACAAGAAAACACAGTCTAGGGCGTGCGTGAATGAATACATATATTTGTGCACACAACCCACGGAGTCGCCACTCACCATGCGCCTGCGCAGTGCAGACATACCGCTTCGGGCATCGTCACTTATGTCTCATTCCCAGAATGTGAACGCGAGATTCAAGACGCCCCGCCGGAAGGAAGTCTTGCGTGTGAACTTCGATCAGCTCTTAGCGACATACCCGCCGCGGCGGCTCAGTGATTAGGGCGCTCGGCTACCGATCCGGAGTCCCCGGGTTCGAACCCGACAGCGGCGCCTGCGTTTTTATGGAGGCAAAACGCTAAGGCGCCCGTGTGCTGTGCGATGTCAGTGCACGTTAAAGATTCCCAGGTTGTCGAAATTATTTCGGAGCCCTCCACTGCGGCACTCCTTTCTTCCTTTCTTTTTTCACTCCCTCCTTTACCCTTCCCTTACGGCGCGGTTCAGGTGTCCAACGATATATGAGACAGATTCTGCGCCATTTCCTTTTCCCGAAAAATCAATTTGTCACGACGCAGCTGGCGTGCGTCGTGGTAAGGCGTGGGGAGCGCCGCCGAAGGGGAGCAGGGGAACGCGCCGACAAAAGGGAGAGGCTCTCAGGGCGGCGTCGCGCGCGAGATTCGGGAGCCTCGGCCTAAGCGAGGAGGAATGGTCGGATCAGACGCATGTGTCGTAAAGGGTTTCTCTCCCCTCGTTGTGGCATGTTTCTGGTTAGCCACGGAAGCTTGCTCGATGGGCCAGCGACGGATGCGAGCGGGCATCCGGGCACCCTAGGCCAGAGCGGCTAACAGTGACGCATGGGTTGTAAATTGTTTCTCTCCTCTCGTTGTGGCACTTTTCTAGTTAGCCACGGCAGCTTGCTCTATGGGCCAGCGCCGCAGGCGAGCGGGCATCCGGGCACCCTAGGGCGGAGCGGCTAACAGGACGCATGTGTCGTAAATGGTTTCTCTCCCCTCGTTGTGGCACTTTTCTAGTTAGCCACGGCAGCTTGCAGCGAGCCGTGTGTTCGATATCTTGTGCTTTTGTTTTTCGTTGCAAGGCGTGTGTTTTATATTGTGTGCTTTTCTTTTGTGTTGTGATATGCTGCGTCCGAAAGGTGGCGGGAAAGTCACCTCTTGGCTGAGGGTGTAGTTTTGGCGGGAGTACAAGGAGATGAGTGCCCGCTAAGGAGAGCGCGGGAGGTTAGTTGGTGGCAGCCGGAAAGATCGGTCGTGTGCGGCTGGTGGTGGTCCTGGGGTCGCGGAGTTGGAGACGCGAGTTCCTTGAGCGGCAGTCGGGCGGGTTGGCCGTGTAGTGGCCGACGGCGGTCCGGAGTCGCGAGAGTTTGGAGTGTTGTTTTTTATTTTAGGCGGAGAGGCCGAAATATTACGGCATATGTAAATCAGTTTTGTAAATATTGTAATTACTTAACAGCCAACTATAGTTGGATACAACTTAGAGAGCCTCAGAAAGGGACTCTCACTAAAGCTGCGGTATGTTAAAAGATGCTGCTTCACAAATATCCTCCGGAAAGAATTTTTAAAATTTGTTTTGTAGAAGTTTAGTTATATGTAGTTAAATTTTGGACTTCCGCGTCTTAGTGCCTTTCCCGCAAGAAAACTGCTTCGTGTAAGTGTGACCATAATGTTTCATGATGCATATTCTTTCTGTGTAGATGTGTTTAGTTGTCATCACTAAACAAATATGCCCTCTTGTAATGTTTGTAGTCAAAGTTTTCTGTCATTGTCACGCTACTTTGATCTTTTCAAGTTTAATAGTAGCGTACTGGCTGGTGCGCCTTGCCCAATCTGGTTGAGTGGCGCTGTGTTTAGTAATTATGGAATCTTAAGTAGCTATTTCTCGAGGAACCAGTAGAGACCACGCCTTGACTCTGATAGCGGCCTTTTCCAGTGTACTGTCTCATCATGCGGGACGTTTAGAACCTAACCGCTCTCAATTTTTGCGTCATGTAGCCAGCCACTTGAGCAACCCAGCTGAAGCAGTTGTGTGCCCCTTTGCTTGGTGTGTTAGTGTGTTGAGAACAGATGGTTTATTCAGAACACATGTCTCAAGGTACCACCAAAAGGGCAAAGGCGTTTTAGAAAGCACTTAGCCCTCTGATGCTCACCTGGAATCGGAGCCAGAGTGCATGGCAGAAGCTGACCACAGTCATCAGCCACTGATACAAATAGTGTATGTACCATGGGGGCCAGTGCTAGCAACCCCTCAAGTAGCAACCTCTTCACTACCCACCTTACCCAGTTTCTGCTTAAGCTGGAAACGCAACATCATTTTCCAGAAAGCACAGTACAAACCATAGTTAAGAAGATTGATACATTTCATAGCTCGAACAATCAGATTTCACTGAAGGGCCTGGTTGACGTTCCAGAAGACGTACTTGTGAAAATTGGATCAGTGTTTGCAAAAGACGCGCTTCATAGTGGGATGTCTATAACTCTGAGGTCATCATACGGCCGCCACAACTTCTATAAAAAACTTCAACTTTATAGAACCCATGGAAGTGTCTCCAGGCCTCAACAGACAGAATAATAGGTCTATATAACACTATATCCTAGCTGAAAGCCTCATGAAATTCTGAATGTCTCATGTAAGCAGTCAGAAGAATATGGCTTCTGAAGAATGGTTGGACGATTGCATATCATGTGAGCCTTTAAAAACAGGGAAAGTAAATTGAAACGGATTTTGTTATATCAAGATGAATTTAAAATTGCAAACCCTCTAGGCTCTGCGAAGGGAGATTTTAAGCTGCTGGGTGTATACCTGACACTTGGAAATGTGCCTTTGTACTGTAGGTCTTGTGTAGAAGCCACGCAGATGGTTTTGCTTTGCCGCCAGTAGGATATCAAAAAATTTGGGTTGGCAAGGGTGCTGCAGCCATTGATAGGGGACATGGTCGGTCTTGAGAGGTCAGGAGTGTTGATCAGTGGAGCCCATCATGATGTGCGGCTAGACTTTATAATCGGAAACAACCTCGGTAGTCATGGCATTGGTGGCTTTGCACGGAATTTTAGCACAAGCGCTTACTTTTGCCGGTTCTGCCTTCCTACTCGCTCTGATTTTGAGCAGGAACCTCTTGCGACTGGGGAAAAGTGAATGCCTCAGCATTATGATGAATGCGTCGAGCGCATTGCAGGAAGTTCCTCAACTAACAGTGAATGTGGTATTGTTGAACAGTCTCCGTTCCAAGCCCTTAAGTTTTTTCATGTGTGTAATTCTAGGCTGCCGCCATGCATTGTACATGACCTCTTCGAGGGGGTGGTTAAGCATGATGTGGCATTGTATATTAATTATTTTGTGGGCAAGAAATGCTGGTTCACACATGATTACCTGAACAACAGGATATCAGCAATGAAATATACCAACCTTGACTTGCGCAATAAGCCTGCAAAAGTGCCCAGCAAGGGCTTTAAGCTTTCTGGGCATGCAATGCAAAATTGCCCTCTGCTTAATTAAGCTGCTGTCTCTCTACATTGGCACCAAAGTCGCAGACATAGATGATCCAGTTTGGCACCTCGTGCTTACATTAATGAAAATAACTGATGTTCTTCTTGCACCGAAGATAACACGTGCCCAGGTTGCATACCTCATAGTTCTAATTCAGGACTACATTTCGTCTCGAAGGTAAATTTTTAGCATGGGCCTTATTATGTGTTTAATCAATTACTATAGAATTAATATACTACAGTAAGGACTTTCTCAACCAATAGACTAATCTTATTTTCTTGTGTTTGTCATTGCTAGGAGTTGGTTTCTTTGACTTTTATTTAAAATAAATTATGGTTCAGGTGTTAGCAAAAAAGGAATAAACACTGCATAAATTCAAAATGTTCAAGTCTTTTAACTGTGGCTCTTTATTTTCCAGGAAGCATATACAGCGAACAGTGCTTTGTTGTGAGAACCAAATCAATTTCTGAGAAACAAGTGACTTCACTGAAGCAGCATGTACCTCCTTCATATTATACCTTCATGCCGCTCAAACCTTCCAAGGAAGGCGAGGATATTAGTTATAATATTTTTTTATAGAATTTTCTGTCCTCTGAAAAAAAGCACTAATATTCCGAGTAGCGACAGAAAGCACATTATGTTTGGACGCACGCAGCCATTTGCCGCCAATCATAGCTAAACAGAAATATCCCCATAAATAGGTGGCAACAGAAGTGATTTCCGTAACCTCCAAAGCTACACTGATGCAAATTTTTCCGTTTGCAAACATTGTTCAAAGCCTGGCTGCTAAAATCAGTTGTGCACTAAACTCGGCAGGCTATATTTGTCGCACTATGTTGTGAGAATTAGTAGAATAATTAGCGTGTGCAATTACAGGGTATTAACAAAGAAAGCGAAGAGAAAATGGCTGTGTTAGAACATAGGATTCTCAGGCGCGTAAAAATTTTGTGGCGACATAAGTGATTTCCGTAAACTGCAAAGCCACAATGATGCCAAGTTTTGCGTTTGCAAACTTCGTTCAATGCCTGGCTGCTGGAATCAGTTGCACACTAAGGTCGACAGGCTATATTTGTCGAACTAAGTGGGGACCAGTAGTAGAATAAATAGCCTGTGCAACTACAGGGTAGTAACAAAGAAAGCGAAGAGAATTGGCTGTGTGAGAACATAGAATTCTCAGGGGGGTGAGAATTATGTGGCAACATAAGTGATTTTTGGAACCTCTAAATCCACAATGATGGTACGTCTTGCGTTTGCACACCCCGTCCAATGCCTGGCTGCTAGAATCAGTTGCACACTAAGGTATGCAGGCTATAATTGTCGCACTATGTTGGGACCATTAGTAGAATAAATCGCGTGTGGAATTACAAGGTAGTGACAAAGAAAGCAAGGAGAAATTGGCTGTGTTAGAACATGGAATTCTCTGGTGCGTAAGAATTATGTGGCGACATAAGTGATTTCCGTAACCTCCAAAACCACAATGATACAACGTTTTGCGTGTTCAAACTCCGTTCAATGCCTGGTTGCTGGAATCAGTTGCACACTAAGGTCGGCAGGCTATATCTGTCGCACTATGTTCGGATCAGTAGTAGGATACATCGCATGTGCAATTACAGGGTAGTAGCAAAGAAAGAGAAGAAAAATTGGCTGTGTTAGAACACAGGTTTCTCTGGTGCGTAAGAATTATGCGGCGACATAAGTGATTTCCGGAACCTCGAAAGCCACAATGATGCTATATTTTGCGTTTGCAGACTCCGTTTGATGCCTGGCTGCTGGAATCAAATGCACACTAAGCTAGGCATGCTGCATTCGTCGCACCATCTTCGGATCAGTAGTAGAATAAAGCGCATGTGCAATTACACAGTAGTAACAAAGAAAGTGAAGAGAGATTGGCTTTGTTGGAACATGACATTCTCTTGGGCCTAAGAAGATTGTGGCGACAAAAGTGATTTCCGAAACGTCGAAAGCCACAATGATGCTACATTCTGCGTTTGCAGACTCCGTTCAATGTTTGGCTGCTGGAATCAGATGCATATTAAGGTCGCTAGGCTACATTTGTAGCACATTGTTCGGATCAGTAGTAAAATAAATTGCTTGTGCAATTACACGGTAGTAACAAAGAATGCGATGAAAAATTGGGTGTGTTAGAATGTGAGATTCCCTGAGGCATAAGAATAGTTTGATCGTTTATGGGGGTTTAACGTCCCAAAGCGACTCAGGCTATAAGAGACGCCGTTGTGAAGGAATGCGGAAATAACAAATACCTAGGGTTCTTTAACGAGCACTGACATCGCACAGCACACGGGCGTCTAGAATTTCGCCTCCATCGAAATTCCACCGCCGCGGCCTGGATCGAACCCCTGTCTTTCGGGCCAGCAGCCGAGCGCCATAACCACCCAGCCACAGCGGTGTCTCAAGAGGCGTAAGTATAATGTGGCGACAAAGTGATTTCCGAACCTCGAAAGCCACAATAATTCTACGATTTGCATTTGCAGACTCCGTTCAATGCCTGGCTGCTGGAATCAGTTCCACACTATGGTCGGCAGGCTATATTTGTTGCACTGTGTTCGCATCAGTAGTGGAATAAATCGCATGTGCAAATACATGGTAGTAACAAAAAAGCAAAGGCAAATTGGCTGTGTTAGAACACGGGATTCGCTGGGGAGTAAAAAAATTGTGGAGACATGAGTGATTTCCGCAACCTCGAAAGTCACAATGATGATACGTTTTGTGTTTTCAGATTCTGTTAACTGTCTGGCTGCTGGAATCAGTTGCACAAAAGGGTCGGCAGGCTATATTTGTAGCACTATGTTCGGATTAGTAGTACAATAACCACATGTCCAATTACTCAGTAATAACAAATAAAGCGAAGAGAAATTGCCTGCGTTAGAACAAGGGATTATCTGGGGCTTACGAATTATGTGGCTACATAAGTGATTTCCGGAACCTCGAAATCCGCAATGATTCTGCGTTTTGCATTTGCAGAAGCCGTTCAATGCCTGGCTGTTGGAATTGGTTGCACACTATGGACGGCAGGATATATTCCTTGCACTCTTTTCGCAACAGTAGTGGATTAAATAGCATGTGCAAATACAACGTAGTAACAAAGAAAGCGACGAGAAATTGGCTGTTTTAGAACATGGGATTCTCTGGCGCGTAAGAATTATGAGGCGACATAAATGATGTCCATAAGCTCGAAAATCACAGTAATGCTACGTTTTGCTTTTAGAAACTTCGTTTAATGCGTGGCTGCCTAAATTAGTTGCACACAAAGGCCGGAAGGCTATATTTGTCGCATTATGTTCGTGCTAGTAGTAGAATAAACATCATATGCAGTTACCTGGTAGTAACAAATAAAGCGAAGAGAAATTGGCTGTGTTTGAACACGGGTTTCTCTGGTACGTAAGAATAATGTGGCGACATAACTGATTTCCGGAACCTCGAAAGCTACCGTGATGCTATATTTTGCGTTTGCAGACTCCGTTCAATGCCTGGCTGCTGGAATCAAATGCACACTGAGGTCGACAGGCTACATTTGTCGCACTATGTTCGGATCAGTAGTAGAATAAAGCGCATGGGCAATTACGCGGTAATAATAAAGAAAGTGAAGAGAAATTTGCTTAGAACATGGCATTCTCTGGGGCCTAAGGATATTGTGGTGACAGAAGTGATTTCTGAAACCTCGTGAGCCCCAATGGTGCTACATTGTGCGTTTGGAGAGTCCGTTCAATGCCTGGCTGCGGGAATCAGATGCACACTAAGGTCGGCAGGCTACATTTGTAGCACTTTGTTCGGATCAGTAGTAGAATAAATTACGTGTGCATTTATTCAATTACTGATCCGAACATAACAAATAATGCGATGAGAAATTGACTGTGTTAGAACATGAGATTCTCTGAGGCATAAGAAAAGTTTGACCGTTTAGGGGGGTTTAACGTCAGAAAGCGACTCAGGCTATGAGAGACGTCGTAGTGAAGGGATCCGGAAATATCGAACACCTGGGGTTCTTTAACATGCACTGACATCCCACAGCACACGGGCCTCTAGAATTTTGCCTCCATCGAAATTCGACCACCGCGGCCTGGATCGAACCCGCGTCTTTCGGGCCAACAGCCGAGCGCCATAACCATTCAGACACCGCGGCGGCTCAAGAGGCGTAAAAATAATGTGGCGACACAAGTGACTTCCGGAACCTCGAAATCCACAAAGATGCTTCGTTTTGCAGTTGCAGACTCCGTTGAATCCCTGGCTGCTGCAATCACTTGAACACAAGTGCCGGCAGGCTATATTTGTCGCATTATGTTCGGATCAGTACTTGAATAAATCGCACTTGCAATTACAGGGTAGTAATAAAGAAAGCAAAGAGAAACTATTTGTGTTAGAACATGGTATTCTCAGGCGCGTAATATTTTTGTGGCAACCTAAGTGATTTACGTAACCTCCAAAGCCATAATGATGCAACATTTTGCGTTTGCAAACACCGTTAATTACCTGGCTCCTGGAATGAGTTCCACACTAAGGTCGGCAGGCTATATTGGTCGCTCTATTGGGAACCGTAGAATAAATCGCCTGTCCAATTACAGGGTAGTAACAAAGAAACTGAAGAGAATTATTTGCGTGAGAACACGGAATTCTGAGGGGAGTGAGAATTATGTGGCAACCTAAGTTTTTTCCAGAACCTCTATATCCACAATGATGGTACGTCATGCCTTTGCTGAATCCATTCAATGCCTGGCTCCTGGAATCAGTTGCACATTATGGTTGGTAGGCTATATTTGTTTCACTCTTCTCGCATCAGTAGTAGAATAAAGCGCATGTGCAAATACAGAGTAGTAACAAAAAAAGCAAAGACAAATTGTCGGTGTTAGAACACGGGATCCTCTGGGGCGTACCAAGAATTTGGCGACCTAAATGATTTCCGGAACCTCGAAAGCCACAATGATGATGCGTTTTGTGTTTACAGAATCTGTTAAATGCCTGGCTGCTGAAATCAGTTGCAAACAAGCGTCGGCAGGCTATATTTGTCGCACTATGTTCGCAGCAGTAGTAAAACAAATCACATGTGCAATTACAAAGTAGTAACAAAGAAAGTGAGGAGAAATTGGCTATGTTAAAAGACGGGATGCTCTGGGGCGTAAGAATATTGCGGCGACATAAGTGATTTCTGGAAACTCGAAAGCCACAATGATGATCCATTTTGCATTTTCAGACTCCGTGCAATGAATGGCTGCTGGAATGAGTTGCACACTATGGTCGACAGGGTATATTTGTTGCACCTTGTTCGCATCAGTAGAAAAACAAATCGCTTGTGCAATTATTGGTTGGTAACAAAGAAAACGAAGAGAAACTGGCTGTGTTAGAGATGGGAGTCTCTTGGGAGTAAGAATTATGTGGAGACAGAGGGATTTCTGGAACCACGAAAGCAACTGGATTCTACGTTTTGCATTTGAAAACTCCGTTCAATGCCTGGCTGCTGGAATCAGTTGCACACAAAGGTCGGCAGGCTATATTTGTCGCACTAAGTTGGGATCATATGTTGAATAAATGGCGTGGGCAAAACAAAATAGTAGCAAAGAAAGCGAAGAGAAATTGGCTGTGTTAGAACTTGGGATTCTCTGGGGCGTCAGAATAATGTGGCGACATAAGTTATTTCCGGAACCTCGAAAGGCACAATGATGCTGTTTGCGTTTGCAAACTTCGTTCAATGCCTGGCTTCATTAATAAGTTGCACACTGAGGTCGGTAGGTTATATTTGTCGCAATATGTTCGCATCAGTAGTACAAAAATCACATGTGGAAATACAGGGTAGTAAAAGAAAAAGCGAAGAGAAATTGGCTGTTTTAGAACATGGGATTCTCCGGTGCGTAAGAATTATGTGGTGACAGAAGTGATTTTCGGAACATCGAAAGCCACAACGATACTACGTTCTGGGTTTGCTGACTCCGTTCAATGCCTGGCTACTGGAATGAATTACACACTACGGTCAGCAGGTTATATTTGTCGCACTATGTTTGGATCAGTAGTAGAATAACTGACATGTGCAATTACAGGGTAGTAACAAAGAAAGCGAAGAGAAATTGGCTGTGTTAGAACCCGGGATTACCGGCAGAATAAGAATATTGTGGCGACACAAGTGATTTTCGTATCCTCGAAAGGGACAATGATGCTACGCCTTGCGTTTGCAGACTCCGTTCAGTGCCTGGCTGCTGGAATCAGTTGCACACTAAGATCTGCAGGCTATAATTGTCGCACTATGTTGGGACCAGTAGTAGAATAAATAACGTGTGGAATTACAGGGTAGTAAGAAAGAAAGCGAGGAGAAATTGGCGGTTTTAGAACATGGGATTCTCTGGTGCGTAAGAATAATGTAGCGACATAAGTGATTTCTGGAACCTCGAAACCCACAACGATGCTACATTTTGCTTTCGCAGACTCCGTTCAATGCCTGGCTGGTGGAATCAGTTGCACACTAAGGTTGGCAGGCTATATTTGTAGCACTTTGTTCGGATCAGGAGTAGAATAAATTGCATTCGCAATTACCGGTAGCAACAAAGAAAGCGATGAGAAATTGGCTGTGTTAGAACATGGGATTACCTGAGGCGTAAGAATTGTTTTATCGTTTATGGGGGTTTAACATCCTAAAGCGACTCAGGCTATGAGAGACGCCGTAGTGAAGGAATCCGTAAATTTCAACCACCTGGTGTTCTTTAACATGCACTGACCTCGCAGAGCACACGGGAATCTAGAATTTTGCCTCCAACGAAATTCGACCGCCGCGGCTTGGATTGAACCCGCGTCTTTCGGCCAGAAGCCGAGCGCCATAACCACTCAGTCACCGTGGTGGCTCAAGAGGCGTAAGAATAATGTGACGACACAAGTGATTTCCGGAACCTCGAAAGCCACAATGATGCTACGTTTTGCATTTGCAGACTCCGTTCAATGCCTGGCTGCTGCGATCAGTTGCACACTAAGTTCGGGAGGATATACGTGTCGCACTATGTTCGGATCAGTACTAGAATAAATCGCACGTGCAATTACAAGGTAGTAACAAAGAAAGCAGAGTAAATTTTTGAGTTCGAACATGGTATTCTAAGGCGCGTAATATTTTTGTGGCGACATAAGAGATTTCCGTAACCTCCGAAGACATAATGATGCAACATTTTGCGTTTGCAAACTCCGTTCAATGTCTGGCTGCTGGAATAAGTTCCACACTAAGGTCGGTAGGCTATATTGATCGCACTATTGGGAACAACAGTAGAATAATCGCCTATGCAATTACAGGGTAGTAACAAAGAAAGCGAAGGGAATTGGCTGTGTGAGAACATGGAATTCTCAGGGGGGTAAGAATTACGAGGCAACATAAGTGATTTCCGGAACCTCTAAATGCACAACGATCGTACTTCTTGAGTTTGCAGACTCCGTCCAATGCCTGGCTGCTAGATTCAGTTGCACACTAAGATCTGCAGGCTATAATTGTCGCACTATGTTGGGACCAGTAGTAGAATAAATAGCGTTTGGAATTACAGGGTAGTAACAAAGAAAGCGAGGAGAAATTGGCTGTGTTAGAAAATGGGATTCTCGGACGCGTAATATTTTTGTGGTGACCTAAGTGATTTCCGTAACCTTCAAAGCCATAATGATGCAACATTTTGCGTTTACAAATTCTGTTCAATGCCCGACTGCTGGAATGAGTTCCACACTAAGGTCTGCAGGCTATATTGGTCGCACTATTGGGAACAACAGTAGATTAAATCGAATGTGCAATTACAGGGTAGTAGGAAAGAAAGTGAAGAGAAATTGGCTATGTTAGAACACGGGATGCTTTGGAGCGTAAGAATATTGCGGCGACATAAGTGATTTCTGGAAACTCGAAAGCCACAGTGATGATGCGTTTTGCATTGGCAGACTCCGTGCAATGATTGGCTGCCGGAATGAGTTGCACAGTATGGTCGGCAGGCTTTATTTGTTGCACCATGTTCGCATCAGTAGAAAAACAAATCGCATATGCAATTACTGGGTGGTAACAAAGAAAGCGAAGAGAAATTGGCTTTGTTAGAGATGGGTGTCTAAGGGAAGTAAGAATTATGTGGAGACAGTGGGATTTCTGGAACTACGAATGCAACAGAGTGCTACGTTTTGCATTTGCAAACTCCGTTAAATGCCTGGCTGCTGAAATCAATTGCATACAAAGGTCGGCAGGCTATATTTGTCGCAATAAGTTGTGATCAGATGTAGGATAAACCGCGTGGGCAAAACAGAATAGTAACAAAGAAAGCTAAGAGAAATGGGCTGTGTTAGAGCATGGGATTCTCTGGGGCGTAAGAAAAATGTGAGGACATAAGTGATTTACTGAACCTCAAAAGGCACAATGATGCTGTTTGCGTTTGTAAACTTCGTTCAATGCCTGACTCCATTATTAATTTGCACACTGGGGTCGGTAGGTTATATTTGTCGCAATATGTTCGCATCAGTAGTAGAATAAATCGGACGTGGAATTACAGGGTAGTAACAGAGAAAGCGAAGAGAAATTGGCTGTTTTAGAACATGGGATTCTCTGGCACGTAAGAATTATGAGGCGACATAAATGATGTTTATAACCTCGAAAACCACAGTAACGCTACGTTTTGCATTTAAAAATTCCGTTCAATACCTGGCTGCTTCAATCAGTTGCACATAAAGGTTTGCAGGCTGTATTTGTCGCACTATGTTCGGATTAGTTGTAGAATAAATCGCATGTGGAAATACAGAGTAGTAACAAAGAAAGTTAAGAGAAATTGGATGTGTTAGAACATGGGATTCTCGGGGGCGTAAGAGCAATGTGGCGATATGTGATTCGGAAACTCGAAAGCCACAATGATGCTACGTTTTGCGTTTGCAAACTTCGTTTAATGCCTGGCTGTTGGAATCAGTTGCACACTAGGGTCGGCAGGATATATTTGTCGCACTGTATTCGCATCAGTAGCAGAATAAATCGCATGCGCAATTACAGGGTAGCAATAAAGAAGGCAAAAGAAATTGGCAGTGTTAGATCACGGGATTCGCTGAGGCGAGAAATAATGTGGCGACATAAGTGATTTCTGCAACCTCGAAAGCCACAATGATGATCGGTTTTGTGTTTTCAGATTCTGTTTACTGCCTGGCTGTTGGAATTGGTTGCACACTATGGTAGGCAGTCACTCTTTTCGCAGCAGTAGTGGATTAAATTTCATGTGGAAATACAGTGTAGTAACAAAGAAAGCGAAGAGAAATTGGCTCTTTTTGAACATGAGACTCTCTGGCGCGTAAGAATTATGAGGGGACATAAATGATGTGCATTACCTCGAAAATGACAGTAATTCTACGTTTTGCTTTTGCAAACATCGTTAAATGCCTGGCTGCCTAAATTAGTGTCACACAAAGGCCGGCAGGCTATATTTGTCGCATTATGTTCGTGCTAGTAGTAGAATAAATCACATGTGCAATTACCTGGTAGTAACAAATAAAGCGAAAAGAAATTGTCTGTGTTAGAACATGGGATTCTGTGGCACGTAAGAATTACGTGACGACATGAAGTGATTTCCGTCACCTCAAAAGCCAGAATGATACTACGTTTTTCGTTTGCAAAGTCTATTCAATGCCTGGCCTCTGAATAAGTTGCACTTCAAGGTTCGGCTGGCTATACTTGTTGCACTATGTTGAGATCAGTAGGAGAATAAATCGCGTTTGCTATTACCGGGATAGTACCAAAGAAAGCAAATAGAACTTGGCTGTGTGGAACGTGAGACAATCTGGGGCGTATGAATAATGGAGAGACATAACTGATTTCTGGAACATCGAAAGAAACAATGGTGCTACGCTTTGCGTTTGCAAACCCCGTTCAGTGCCTGGCTTCTCGAATCAGTTGCACACAACGGTCGGCAGGCTATATATGTCGCGCTATGGTCGTATTAGTAGCAGAATAAATTGCACGCGTAATTACCTGGCAATAACAAAGAAACCGAAGAGAAATGGAATGTCGAAGAACATGAGATTCTCTGGAGCGTAATAATTATGTGGCGACATAAGTGGTTTCCTGAACCTCGAAAGGAAGAATGATGCTGTTTTGAGTTTGGAAAGTTCGTTCATTGCCTGGCTAGATTCATGAGTTGCACACTTGGGTCGGTAGGCTATATTGGTCGCAATATGTTCGCATCAATAGCAGAATCAATCGCATGTGCAATTACAGACTTGTAGCAAAGAATGCAAAGAGAATTTGGCTGTGTTAGAACATGAGATTCTCTGGGCTGTATGAATAATATGGCGACATACGTGATTTGCGAAACCTCTAAAGCCACAATGATGCTACGCTTTGCGTTTGCAGACTCCGTTCAATGCCTTGCTGCTGGAATCAGTTGCACACTATGGCCGGCAGGCTATATTTGTCGCACTATTGTCGCATCAGTGGTGGAATAAATCGCATGTGCACTTACAGGGCTGTAACAAAGAAAGCGAAGAAAAATCGGCTCTGTTAGAACATGACACTCTCTGTGGGGTAAGAATTAAGTGGTGACAGAAGTGATTTTCGGAACCTCGAAAGCCCTTATGATGCTACGTTTTGCGTTTGTCAACTCTGTTCAACGCCTGGCTGCTGGAATTAGTTGCAAAGTAGGGTCGGTAAGCTATATTTGTCGCACTACGTTCGGATTAGTAGTAAAATAAATTGCATGTGCAAATGCAGGGTAGTAACAAAGAAAGCGAACAGAAATGGGCTTTGTTAGAACATGGGAGTCTGCGGCGCGTAAGAATTATGTGGTGTCGTGGTGCAGGGGTTCGCTCAAACCCGGGCTCTATTGGGTAGCGTGTGCGAGCCTTCGGGTCGAAGAAATATGAAACTTGAAGATTGGGAAAACGAAAAACAAACCGGTTTACTGTCGCGTTTCAAGAAACTTATATAAATTATATTATTATATAATTTAGAAGGAAACAGAAAGAGAAAACAGTGAAGAATTAAAAGTTCATTGCGTCTAGCAACTGGATGAGTCTTGTCGCCAAGGCCTAGAGCGATCGTTCCTATTTAGGACGCTCGTTAAATAGCTTGAGGGTCAGCATCTTTCACCACACGATTAAGAGATGGGAAGAGTCACCGCACATAGCCCGCATAGCCCCGCGGGAATGGGCGAGGAGAATACGGAGGTCCGCTGCCACTTCGTCCCGGAGCAGTCTGTCACGGTAGTTTCGGGAATGCGCTTTTGCCCTCTTCCTTTTGTCGTCCTATCCATCGTGGGTCGCGTCTCACTGTCCGACAAGAGCGGAGCGTGCGTGGGAAAGATTCCACAGGTAGTTTCCCCGAGACTTTTTTTTTCTTTTCGTCGGGTTAACGAGGGGTAAAAAAACATGCCCCCAGCAGAGTTTTAATAGTGGCGACAAAAGTGATTTCCGTAACCTCGCAAGCGGCAATGATGTTACGTTTTGCGTTTGCAAACTCCGCTCAATGCCTGGCTGCTGGAATGAGTCGCACACTACGTCGGCAGGCTATATTTGTCGCCCCATGTGGGGACCAGTAGTAGAATAAATCGCGTGTGCAATTACAGGGTAGTAACAAAGAAAGGGAAGAGAATTTGGCTCTTTGAGAACATGGGATTCTCAGGCGCGTGAGAATTATGTGGCAACATAAGTGATTTCCGGAACCTCGAAAGGTGTTTTCGTTTGCAAACTTCGTTCAAAGCCTAGCTCTTTTAATACATTGCACACTGAGGTCGGTAGGCTATAGGTGCCGCACTATGTTCGCATCAGTGGCAGAATCAATCTCATGTGCAATTACATGGTTGCAACGAAGAAAGCAAAGAGAAATTGGCTGTGTTTGAACATAGCATTATCTGGGGCGTAGGAATAATGTGGCGACATAAGTGCTTTGCGAAACCTCGAAAGCCACAGTGAAGCTACGCTTCGCATTTGCATACCCCGTTCAATGCCTGGCGGCTGGAATCAGTTGCACACAAGAGTCGGCAGGCTATATTTGTCGCACTATGTTCGGATTAGTAGTAGAATAAATCGCATGTGCAATTACCATGTAGTAACAAAGAAATCAAATAGAAATTGCCTGCGTTAGAACATGGGATTTTCTCGCGCGTAAGAATTATGTGGCGACGTGAAGTGATTTCCGCAACCTCAAAAGCCACAATTATGCTGAATTTTTCGTTTGCAAACTCCATTTATTGCCTATCTGCAGAATAAGTTGCACACAAGTGTCGGCTGCCTATTTTTGTCGCCCTATGTTGAGATCAGTAGTAGAATAACTCGCGTGTGCAGGTACAGGGTACTACCAGAGAAAGCGAAGAGAAGTTGGCTGCGTCAGATCATGGGATTCTCTGGTGCGTAAGAATTATGTTGCGACGTGAAGTGATTTGCGTAACCTCAAAAGCCACAATTGTGCAACGTTTTGCATTTGCATACTCCGTTCAGCGCCAGGCTGCTGAAAGCAGTTGCAACCTAAGGTCGGTAGCATATATTTGCCGCACTATCGTAAGAGCAGTAGTAGAATAAATCGCGTGTGAAATTACAGAGGCGAAACAAAGAAAGCGAAGAGAATTTGGCTCTGTTAGAACATGAGAGTCTTTGGGGCGTGAGAATTATGTGGAGACAAAAGGAATTTCCGGAACCTCGAAAGCCCCAATGATGCTACATTTTGAGTTTGCAAACTCCGTTCAGTGCCTCGCTGTTGTAATCAGTTGCACACAAGGGTTGGCAGGCTATATTCGTCGGATTAGGTTCGGATCTGTAGTAGAATAAATAGCGTGTGTAATTACAGGGTATTAACAAAGAACGGAAAGACAAAGTGGTTGTGTTAGAACATGGGATTTTCAGGGGCATGAGAATTCTGTGGCGACGTAAGTGGTTGCTGGAACTTCGAAAGCCACAATGATGCTACTTTTTGCGTTTTCAAACTCCGTTCAATGCCAGGCTGCTGGAATGAGTTGCACACTAAGGTCGGCAGGCTATATTTGTCACACTACGTTCTGATCAGTAGTAGAATAAATCGCATATGCAATTACAGGGTTGTAACAAAGAAAGGGAAGAGAAATTGGCTGTGTTAGAACATGGGATTCTCTGGCGCGTAAGAATTATGTGGCGACATGAAATGATTTTCGTAACCTCAAAAGCCACAATGATGCTACATGTTTTGTTTGAAAACTCCATTTAATGCCTGGTTGCAGAATCAGTTGCACACAAGGGTCGGCTGGCTATATTTGTCGCACTATGTTGAGCTCAGTAGTAGAATAAATCGCGTGTGCAATTTCAGGGTACTGACCCAGAAAGCGAAGAGAAGTTGGCTGTGTGAGAATATGGGATTCTCAGGGGCGTGGGAATTCTGTGGCGACATAAGTGATTTCGGTATCCCCGAAAGCCACAAGTGTGCTACATTTTGCGTTTGCAGACTCCGTTCAATGCCTGGCTGCTGGAATCCGTTGCACACTAAGGCCGACAGGCTATATTTGTTGCACTGTGTTCGGGTCAGTAGTAGAATAAATCGCATGCGCAATTACAGGATATTAACAAAGAAAGCGAAGAGAATTGGCGGTGTTAGAACATGAGATTCTCTTTCGCGTAAGAATTATGTGGCGACATGAAGTGATTTGGTTAACCTCAAAAGCATTAATGATGCTACGTATTTCGTTTGCAAACTCCTTTCAATGGTTGGCTGCAGGAATCAGTTGCACACTAAGGTCGCCAGGTTATACTTGTTGCACTATGTTTGAATCAGTAGTAGAATAAATCGCATATGCCTTTACCGGGTAGTGTTGGATGTCGGGTTCGGAGTCGCTCTCTACGGGGCCACAGGTCAGGAACAACGCTTGCTCCGACCAGCGCCACCACCGCCAGGACAGGACTGCCGACGAGTTAAAGGAGTTGAATGATGGGAGGAAGGTTACTGGAGGGTTCATTTTTTATTTACAGGAGGATTGATCACAATGAAGGATGCAAAAGGAGGCTTCAGGAGCATCGAGGATGATCCCCAAATGGAGCATTGAAAGGGAGAACACAAGAGGAGCACCCACAAGGAGCATGATGGAGCCTGAGTTTCACTGCACTCGCTGTCCAATTTTATACAGTTCTCCGTCCCTAGATTCCCCAGGTTGAGGACGTCTCCGCCGGGGTGGGAGTGACTTAAAACTTGCTTTATCGCGCACAAATACGCACGACCTCACACAGGAACATGCCCTCGTCACGTGTCGAGCCAGGGAGAGAGGAGGATGCCCTCGGGTTCACTCCGACTGCGGATGGGGTGATCGCGTAGCCAGCCGAAAGATCCGACGCACCGCCGGCACCTTTTCTATAGATGTCGGCCGACGCGCCGGGAAAGATCGCACGGTCGGGTCAAGAAGCTGGAAGGAGTCGCTTCGTCACTTGGCATGCCTGCGAAGATTAGCGGACGACGACCTCCAGCTCGCTCCCGTATCCCCACGCTGAACGTCTTCTACCGGGAATGAGGCCACATTAGTTCCCTCAGCTTAAATGTTGGTTTCCAACAGGTGAGCCTTGCCGACGACGCCGCTAATACTGACGGGCGGTCGCCCGAATGTAACAATACCTCCGCGGCCCGGAAAATGTCCACTGGCCAGCGCTCCGAAACGCTGGGCATGAAGAAAAGGGCTTGCATCCACGTTGATCTCCTGCCTTGCAGTATCAACTACAAAGGCAAACCGAAAGCACCAGTCTACCAACAAAGGAAAGCATCGATGGGACTTTCAGATCAAAAAGGCACTGCCCCACCCGCAAGCGCCCGGAATTCACTCCAGACTCACCAGGCTTCCTTCTAATCCCGAACCAAATTCTGCTAGAGAATAATGACCCCTCAATTTTGCTCGAATTTAGGGTCAAAGCGAGCGTCCGCGTCAAATCTTAGGCCGCCAAGGACAGACTGCCACGTTTTACGATAAGCGGTGGTGTGTCAAAGCCTACAAACGTTGAATAGAAACTTCATCCCTTGCCAATCAAAGCTGTGATCCCCCTAAACCACCCGAATATCGAAAGTCTGCTTAAATTTTTGCCCTCGCTCAGTTTAGTCGACGGGTTCTTCTCAAAGAAGCTCGATCGCTCGAGTATGAGAATCAATGTTCCAGCTCAACTCTCGAAGATGCTACTGTGCATCACAGACTTACTCACTCCCGTACTAGCGAGATGCGTCCCTTAAATTAAATGCGTCAATTCTGCACCTAGTCACCATCATCTATACACAAAGCTGCTACAGCTGTTCTGCATAAAACTGCAGCTTCACTTCATTAGGTCAATCTCCGAATACCACATTCGGCTAACTAACTAGGCGCCGCTAAAGACAAGTACTCAAATGCGCACAAATACAGGTACTTTCATTACCTCTGTAATGCATTATATACATTTCTGTTAAAGTAGCAACATACCCTTGGCATCGCAACCAAGTTGAAGACGTCTGAGTCTACTTAAGATACAAAAGCAAACATGTTATAAAATTTCAAACACAAATGAACTTGCTATTTCTCAGCGGTTCTACCTAGGGAAACAGCTCATCGTCTACTCGGGAAGTGTCTTCACTGCATTCTTGGGAGTGTCGTTATCAGTTGGTAGCACGGCACTTTGACACTCATTTCTAACTCAATGGGAAAATAGCCTCTGCCGAAATTATGTGAAAGTACATCTATATCCGATCAACTCAAAACCTTTAGCCCCAAACAACATAGGCTTTCCCTCCCCGATTTCACGCACCCACACAAAAAAAGAGCAATAAAAATTAAACGGCTACTTCGAATGGCTACACGGGAGAGAAAGCTGACTCACCTCTCCCCGTTTGAAAGGATTAGTCTTTTAGACGCGCCCGCCGGGGTCGCGCTCTGACTGATTGTACTCCTGTCAACTCGTGACAAAAGCCAACTGAAAACCGCCATTGTTGACTGCCCCTGACCTCTCTACCGCCCTTCGACGCACTCAAATGGTCCTGGTAAACCATGCAAAGTCGAGAACCGACTCCTGGCGACGAACCGCGTCCAGGTCGACAAGCTGCCCTTTTTTCTCGTCCCAAGTAAGCTCGACTAAGCTTTCGCCCTGCGCGCTTCCCGGAATCCCATGTGGAAATTCAAGGACCCGTCCTTCTGAACTGCACGTGCTGAATTGGCTTAACACGCCTGCACATGCCGTCTCTGTCAACGACGCTTGCTCCGACCACCGCCACCACCACCAGGACAGGACTGCCGACGAGTTAAAGGAGTTGCATGATGGGAGGAAGGTTACTAGAGGGTTTATTTACATATTTACAGGAGGAATGGTCACAATAGAGGATGCAAAAAGAGTCTTAAGGAGCATCGAGGATGATCCCTAAATGGAGCAATAAAAGGGAGCACACAAGAGGAGCACCCACAAGGAGCATAATGGAGCCTGATTTTCACTGCACTCGCTGTTAAATTTTATACAGTTCGCCGTCCCTACATTGCGCTGGTTGAGGACGTCTCCGCCAGGGTGGGAGTGGCCTAAAACTCTCATTATCGTGCACAAACATGCACCACCCCACACAGGCACATGCCCTCGTCACGTGTCGAGCCAGGGAGAGAGGAGGATGCCCTCGGGTCCACACCGACTGCGGAGGGGACGATCGCGTAGCCAGCCGAAAGATCCCACGAACCGCCGACATCATTCTGTTCTTTAGATGTCAGTCGACGCGCTGGGAAAGATCGCACGGTCGGTTCACTAAGCTGGAAGGAGCCGCTTCGTCATTTGCCATGCCTGTGAAGATTAGCGGATGACGACCTCCAGCTCGCTGCGTATCCCCACGCTGAACGTCTTCTATCGAGAATGAGGCCACATTAGTTCCCTCAGTTTAGTCACGGGCATTTGGGGAAAATAGTTGCCGCTGTTTCGCTGCGGCGGCGCCTCCGCTTCGTTTACTTGGTTCCCGGAATGCACCCGGGGGACGCTCTCGGGTACTCGGGTCGGAAACGTGGGACGGGTGGTAGCCCGAGTGTAACAGTAGTAACAAAGAAAGCGAAGCGAAATTGGTTTTGTTAGAACATGGGATTCTCTGGCGAGTAAGAATTATGTGGCGACATGAAGTAATTCCCGTAACCTCAAAAGCCACAATGATGCTACGTTTTTCGTTTGCAAACTCCGTTCAATGCCTGGCTGCTGAATCAGCTGCACACAAGGGTCGGCTGGCTATATTTGTCGCACTGTGTTGAGATCGGTAGTAGAATAATTCGCATGTGCAATTAGAGGGTAGTAACAATAAAAGTAAAAAGAAATTGGCTGTATGAGAACATGGGACTCTCGGGGCATGAGAATTATGTGGCGACATAAGTGATTTCTGGAACCTCGAAAGCCACAATGATGCTACGTTTTGCGTTTACAAACTCCGTTCAATGCCTGGCTGCTGGAATCAGTTGCACACAATAGTCTGCAGGGTATATTCGTCGCACTATGTTCGGATTAGCAGTAGAATAAGTCGCATGTGCAATTTCAGGGTTGTAACAAAGAAACCGAAGAGAAATTTGCTGTGTTAGAACATGCGATTCTGTGTCGTGTAAGAATTATGTGGTGACAGAAGTGATTTCCGTAACCTCGAAAGTTACAACGATGTTAGGTTTTGCGTTTGAAAACTCCATTCAATGTGTACTTCAATTTCAACAGACGGGCACCCCTCTAATACGTTTTAGATGTACACTGTTAGCTGCTGTGTAACAATCTAAAGCTCGAAATCGCGTTTCGGGATATGGACTTTGCGTGCTGGCAATGCATTTAAAATGTTTTCGCAAATACGACATTAATTCGTCCAAAGTATTCTTAAATTCTAACGAATGAGCTGTCTGCGCAAACGTATTTGCAGCACACTTCACTCTGCCGCTGAACAGTTAGTGCTCGAAATCGCGTGTAAGGAAATGACATGTTGGCAATGCATTTGGTTTATGAGTTGGTTTATGGGGGTTTAACGTCCCAAATCGACTCAGGCTATGAGAGACGCCGTACTGAAGGTCTCCGGAAATGCCAACAGAAAGTGACGTCAGCAAACAGGAACTGCTCCGACAAGCATGACATTTTGCTTGGCTTATAAATACTTCTCGAGATGAGACAGGCTATCTTGCCCAGTGAGGTGCTTTTTGCGCAAAGACTGCGGGCCCCCAATTTGTCGCACAAGTGTCGAACTGGTCGCTTACGAATCTGCGGTGTATCTAGAACCGAACTGCTAGTCGTAACTTGCGTCAGGCATCGGTCAGGAGTCGAACAGTCAACCAACAAATACATGGGCGTCTATGGGAGACGATCGGCCTTGCCAGTCGGGGTCCTTTTTGCTGGCATGCTCAGGCCCGGAGGCACGCATTGCGCCAATGCCGGTATAATGCTATCACGCTGTTCACACGTAAATTAAATAAGTGGTGATTGCCTTCCTGCTAGAAGTTGACATAAACAAATGGACGACAAAAAAGGGAGAGTTTCCACTGTTCCCGGAAACGTGATTTCGAGCACTAGGTTGTTCCACGGCAGCTTGAAATGAGCTGCAAATATGATGACACGGACTACCCATTTGTTCGAATGAAGTATGCTATGCACGAATTCGATTCGTATTTACGAAAGTGCACATTAAAGCTGCACTAAAGAGGAATCTGAACTCGTCTTTTTACAGCGGGAACTCTTTCTACACGTTCCAGGCATTCTTAGAAACTTCGAATTATTATTCTGTGCGGGTGATTGCCCTTATTAGATCGGATTAAAAGTCAAGGCTCCTGCCTTTTTTTTTTAACTCAACGCAGTAGGTAGACGGAGTGAACCAACGCGTTAGCAAGTCCCGTGGGGGCTTCGCTTTCGCTTTTATTTTGTTTTTTAGGTTTCTGCGAATAAACATTTTAAGTCACAGACAATATAGCTGCAAATTACGCCCACTAAAATAAAAACAAAAACACGTGGGCTCATTGATTTACGTATCACTCCACCAATGACCGAGCGGCAAGCAGCCACGGGACTGGCTGACGCGTTGTTTGACTCCCCTTACCTACCGCGTTGAGATAAAAAAAGAGCGGGAGCCGGGAAGTTTAATCTGATTTAATTAGGACAATCGGCTGCACAGGACAATAATTCCAATTTTCCAAGAGTGCCCGGAACGTGTGCTTAGAGTCATCGCGGTAAAAAGACGAGTTTAGATTCCTCTTTAGCGCACCTTTAAATGCATTGCTGTCGCCACGGTGGCTGAGTAATTCTGCTTCCGGCTACGGTAGTGAAAGGACGCAGGATGGCTGGCTCTTCGCGAGCTGTGATAACGGCCGATGCTGGCCGCCGAAAATCGCTTTTGGACAGTTACAAAGACTACAGCATTGTTCTGCCGCCCTGCCTACCGGAGAAGGACTGAAAACAATGGTTGTTCTTCACTGCGACACCACTGGAATTCCTTACATTATTGAAGATTTCCTCCAGCCGATGAAAGAAGCCGGCGTCATCGAACAGGTGGGCGGTATCGATGCATAACAGATGTCGCACGTCTGGTTAGTAAACTTCCGCAGCGAAGAGGCCAAGAAAAAGCTGCTCGACGCCTGTTATATCACTGTTAAAGGGAAAACTGCGTAGCTTTTGACCCTGAAAGGCACGAAGTGCGGCTGTGGATGCATTGTTGCGCCTTCAACGTGGGCAACGAAACTGAGGCGGGCGTTCGATGAGTACGGCGAAGTGAAAGAAGTCTCGAGCGATAAATGGAAGACCGGCGGGTTTGAAAACGCTGACTCGACTACTCGAGTTGTGCGGCTGGTTCTAAGAGAAGGTGCAAGCCTCGAGCGCCTACCCCATCAGATGCGTATCAGGAATGGGACAGTGTTAGTCGTCGTGCCTGGGCGTGCGCCGATGTGTCTCCACTGCGGCAACACAGGCCACATTAGGCGTGACTGCGAGGTGCTCAAGTGTAGCCAGTGCCACGCGTACGGGCACGAAGAGGCTGAATGCATGAAGTCGTACGCCCACGCGGCTGGGCGAGGAACACTCGGCGAAAACAGTGAGCTGCATATGGACGAGAACGAAATTGAGCAGGCCGCCTCCAGCCCAGTGGTCGAGGCCCTAACGGCTGCATTGAAGCGCGACGACAAGGAAAACGACACGCCACCGACTGCTGAACCACCGTCCAGCCCACCCGAGTCGGCAGTAATGAACAAAGTTACCGAGCAACCGCAGGATATCCCAAGGCCCCGCTGAAAAAGGCACCGAGGAATCCATGGAGGTCGACCCCTCTGCTGCTGCTAAAGGGCGCCGCGACGACGTCGATGCAATGAGCCCGGAGCAAAGGCAACGTCCCCGGAGGTATACGTCCACGGGGATTGACCCGGAGGTATTCAACACGAAGGCTTAAAAAGCCAAGCTACGCCTCGCCCGTAGTCAAACCGGGAAGAAGGGACCGAGCCGGTCCCAAAATGTCGTGTTTTTCAAAAATTAACCTGGTTGGCGTCAGTCATCTTTCTACTAAAGGCAACGTCTTCTACAAAGCCAGCGGGACGCCGGCGAGGTGAAAAACCAGTGTGTCACCAGCGGGCAACGATCGTCGTCGCTTCCTCGCGACGACAATTCTAAGTCCTAATATTGGCTGGACGACACTACACGGCGCGACGTTGTGCGTACAAAGGTTATCGTCCTACTGGTGACCTGGTCTTGCTAAGCGATGGCGGCTTTTGAAAGACACCTCGTCGTAGCCACGCTCAATGTCAGAGGTCTTTCATTTAGGAGGAGACAAAATCAGCTGTTACTACTCATGACTGAGCAGGAATTGGTTATTGTAGCGGTACAAGAAACAAAAATCGAGAGTCAAGACCAAACCGACAGTATGGTGCGTCCGTTCAGCAGCCGATACGATGTTTGCGTGTCTCATGCGATGGGTACTTCGGCAGGTGCATGCTTTTGATCCGCCAGTCTCTGGGAGCGATTGTGGAAAGAGTTCAGACTTGCATTTATTGTCGTTGGATTCTCTGTGACATGACATTTGCTGGTCTGGAATGGCGCGTCATCTGTATTTACGCGCACACTAACATAGAAGAGAGGCGAAAACTTTTTGAGACAGTTGAAAACTACTGTGATACAGACCGTCTGGTCGCCTGTCTTGGCGATTTCAACTGCGTATGCATGGCACGCGACAAGACCATTTCGACTCCCTATAGAGATGCGAGTACTGCCTGTTTGAGTGACGTAACTGATCGCTGTCATTTCGAAGATGTTGGCGATTGTCTTGGGTGTGGTTCTCGCATTCGTTTTACCAATTTCCAGGGAACGAGCCACGCACTTTTGAATCAGGCGTACGTATCTGCCGAACTGATACCATTCTGCGCCGAATACCTCGTACAACCAGTGCCGTTTAGTGACCATTGGCTTGTTGTCTTCCATGTAGGAAAAAGAAAAGGAACGAAAAGCAAATTCGTGTGGGAAAACTGGAAACTTAATTAAAAGCTGCTGATAGATATCTTTTTGGAACGTGCAGCATCGGCGATAAGCCCACTGCAAATCGAGGACAATAAACTTCTAGGAGTGAAGTGGGAAAGATTTAGGCAGGCAGTGAAAATGACAGCTATTGAACGACCGTGCAATATAAAGCAAAAACAAAGAGTGAAGGAAAATGTGCTTAGAGATTACTTGAGGTTTTTGACAGCGCAAGCAGGCAAGCCGCCAGGAGCATGCATAGAAGAAATTTGCTCCGTTAAGCGGAAACTACAGGCGATAGATGCGGAGCGGTATCAAGGAGCGATAGAGAGGGCGAGAGCACAATGCCTGATAGCGGGCGGAAGGCCCACGAAACGTGCTCTCGGCTTGGAAAAGAGGCATGCCCACAAGAATGAAATACTGAAAATAGAGTGGAAAGGTGTAATTTACTCCGATAAAGCAAATATAGGGAGGGCCTTTTATGAATACAATAGCGGGATTTTTGGTTACACGAAAGTAAGAACCGAAGACTTTAAAACCCATTTCCTGTCCTTAATGCCGAAGCTTAGTGATGAAAGGAAAGAACGGTTAGAAGTGGCTATTTCAACCGAAGAAGTGCGGAAAGCCATAAAAGACCTCAACTCTTGAATGTCTCTGGGACCAGACGGGCAAGTAGCATCGCTCTATAAGGCATTCGAGAATGATTTTGCACAAGTTTTGTCTGCGTTGTTTAATGATGCTTATGACAAGGATATGCTTTCCCCGTCATTTCTAACAGCCCACACAATTTTAATACCAAAAAGTGACGATGAAACTAGACTGCGACAAGCTACCGCTTACCCACCAAAATCACGGACGAATGTAGATTATAAGATCTTGAGAAAAATTCTGGCCAAACGACTCCAAACTGTTATGCAATAATTAGTAAAGCCACATCAGACCTGTGGTATTAAAGGTCGCACCATATATACCAACATGCACAGCCCGGTCTGTGCTCGAGTGTTGCGACGCCATGCATGAAAGCATCGCAATGCTCCAGCTTGATCTAGAGAAAGCCTTTGACAGGGTGCCACATGACCCCCTGTTCTCTCTGTTAGAGCGCGTGAATGTCGGATCAGTCATTTGCCAGGGCACAGCCATGGCGTACACGGGATGCACGACGCGGTCGATAGTGAATAAAGGGGTGGGTGCGCGCATACGAGTGCAACGCTCTGTGCTTCAAGGTTGCCCCCTGTCACCATTGGTGTTTTGTTTTTAGATTGAATCCTTTTCTTTGAGCATAATTCAAAGCAGCAGTATTCATGGTTTTCATCTGCATGCGGCTGAGGTCCGCGTTCTCGCATATGCAGATGACATTGCCGTATTTTGTGCTGACTACGAAAGTGTTCGTGTTGTGGTTGAAACTGTGAAAAACCTTTTTTGAGTGGGAGCGCTGTGAACTGGGCGAAATGTTTGGGGTTCTGGCACGGCGATTGGCCCACAACGACAACAATTTTTGCGAACATGCCTTGGGCAGTAACCCCAGTAAAATATTTAAGGAGTGCCGCTGGAGAATTATCGCGACAGCGTGCCGTATTGGAAACGCAAAGTTGGTGAAGCGCGTGAGAAGGCCGACAGGCTAAAAGACTTCAGTTTGTCTATTTTTGGCGTGCCACAATACGTAACATATTTTTTTAAACCAAGCTTTGGTACTTTATGCAAGCAATTTATTGTTCTCGGGACAATATGCAGAGGTTTCACCGGGTTTTTGCGGTTTTTGTAGGAAGCACTTGGGAGCGGACACGGCGAACCAATCTGTTTCATCGTGTCCGCTCTGCAGTAGTAGGTTTGGAGCATTTGTATCTGCGCCAGTTGGCGAATCGATGTATGTTCTTTCGGGACGGGAATGACCCCTTTCTGCGAACTGTTTGTCAAGTTAGGCTCGGTAGAGCCTTGCCAAATGCATTTTCAGCTTCCTTAGAGAGGTGTACATGACATGTCGCGTCTTGTAAGAGCTATTTTCTCTGGAATATCTGTCAGCTGTAACGCGAAAAAAATTTATAAGGACCTGTGTTATGTCTTTCTCGCGGTCCTATTGTACAGGTCGTTGTACTGTGCAGGTTATGGCAGACAGTTCTAGTGAAAAGCATGGCTGTATCAGGTGGAGTTAAAAGTTTTTTTAAGCTCCATACGAACACTCTTGAAGTCAAGACGTATCTAGAAGAAAAGAGTTTTTTTGTACTTTGTGGAAATCATTGCTTCATATGCCGAAAGCCAGAAACGATAGAACACGTCTTAGATTGTTGGAAAGCCTTTTTCTTTTGGGACATTCTACAACGCACGATTAAAAAAGACTTACCAGTGGATGCTTTCAGAATCAGATTCTTACCTGTTGACATGAAGACGGGGTTCTTTTCGACACGATCATGATATTGGGCCTGCACAGTATTTGGCGATCCAGGATGGCAGTCAGACATGCGGACGTCGACGCGAGGCCGATAAGAGAGTATTTTCGTGAATCTTTTGGAAGAGTTATCGAAGTCCACAAGATACAAGACCCAGTGCCTGAGTGGCTTCCGAGAATGGAAGCTTTGTTATACATGCCCGAATTTTAATGTGTTTACGTAACCCTAACTACGGGTGACGTAGTTTCAGCATCTGTGTTGTGTTGTACGCTTGGATTGGTTTGTAAATGACGTGCTGAAGTCGGCAATAAGGCAAAAAAAAAAGCCGCGGTGGCTGAGTGGTTATGGCGCTCGCCTGCTGGCCCAAAAGACGCTAGTTCGATCCCGGCCCCTGCGGTCCAATATCGATTGAGGCGAAATTCCATAGGCCCGTGTACTGTGCGATGTCAGTGCACGTTCAGGTCCCGTCACGTGACCTTGCATTGGCATTGACTTCTTGATGACGCGTTTTCTCTTGGATTGTCTGCTACCTGATTCTGTCATTACATGATTGGGGCATTGCTCCTGCTATTCAGAACATTGATCTGCACCATCCGGTGAATCCGACTAGTAATGTGTATACTAACCAGACAAAAAATGTGTTTTGGTCGCATTTGTAAGAATGTTCAAAAGATTACCCCTAGAATGCTTAGAAAGCATTCGTATTGCAATTGAAGCATAGCGACAAAAAGTGCAAAATTAATATGACATAATGCAATGTGTTCAAAATGAATTTTTAGCGCAGGGTTTTTTCGCTAAGGGCAGAATTCGAAGTGTCCTTGTCGGTTGAGCATGCAGAAACATGCAAAAAAATAATAGAAATGTTTAATTCTGTAGAGGGCTCTCATCTCTCCTCACAATCAAACGGAATTACTATTCTGAGAGTTGTGTCGAACTAAATAACTAAGCAAAAAAAAGGAAATTGATGACTCAACCAGCGCGAGGCTCATATATAGCTTGACTGCACTGTATGGAGTTCCGGTGCGCAGTACTCTGTGCATGTTGGGGCACGATGATGATGCAGGTAGTGCCGATGGTTTGACGATGGCGGCTGAAAACCTTGATCCACGTGTCCAAGCAATGCGTTGTAGTCATGCGCAGATGCGTTGACAATGATGAGCGGCACCGAAATAAAAATCGACTCCACGTCAAAAGCTGTTCCGATATCCTCCGAATTCCTTGCCACAAACGGCAGAAGGCGGATGCCAGATTTTCTGCTAATAGAACATATAATGCCTTGGCATTAAAATACGCTGGTATAAATACCCGTGATTTGTATTATCGCTGTGTTTCAGGCTAAGACTAGCCTGTTATACGTAGTGGCACAGGCAGGAGCTTATTGGTTTACGTTTTTTTTTATGGCAGCTCCACCATACTTTTTGTGTTTCAGGCTCACACAAGAGCAGCACGTCACAGGTGAGTAGAGCGATCGACTCCTTCACAGAGATGCGGTTTTTTCGACGCAAGTACCTGTGTTAGAATGAGCATGAATATGAAAGAAAGATAGAACTGCGTGAGTAGTTGTAAAACGTGTGTTGATTTTAACAAAAAAGTACAAAAACTCGTTCATTTGCGCGGCCTTTGCCGAAAAGGTGCCGGCCCGCAGAGTCCCCACGTCATAGGCGGAACCTTGAGGAACAGAGAAGAGAGAATGGAAAAAAGCAATAAGTGAGAAATATCGAGCAGCTGACTAATATTTATATAAAACTGATTATTTGGCTTATTCAAACAAGTACATGCCGCTGCAAACCGGATCACCCGGCCAATACAAGATAACGGACAGCACGAGTAAATATGTGTACCGCTTTCTGCATAAACCGAGGCACGCCGCTAAAATAAGTCTCAAATACTGCGCTTTCTTGGCTGCTGAGGTTCCACACCTGCTTCATTTGCTCTTCTGACTTCGGATTTTCTCCTTCGAACTGTACTCTTTATCTACAATTTCCAGGTGGCATGTTTGTTACCTAGGAACAGGTTGGTATAGAAGCTGGCACCCTGAACAGTCTTTTCTTGCTGTGGTTCTTTCGAAGCGAAAAGCTTCACCACGCAGGTCAGAGCCGGGCTTCGCGTGAGCCGAACTGGTGAGTTATGCGCATGCGCGAAAACGAGTGACGTCCGGCGCCGCGCAGGTGGTCGCTCCTCGCCGCTGCCGCAGCCGTCGCCGCCGCCGACTCAGTCGCCTGTCCTTTCGGCGCAGCTGCGTGCTACTGCACATGGGCGTCATGTGCATGCGCAAGGAGGCTATATAATGCGCTTGGCAGAGAATAGGCGTGCGCACTCGACATGGAAGGGAAGGAGAGTGTGGCTGCTGCTAGACTACGCAGAAAAGCTGAGAAACTAAATTCGTCCGATCCAGAAGTACTCGCTTCGGAGTTGGCTACACAACAGCGAAAAAATGATAAAGCCAAAACTAAACGTGCAGCAGAAACGCCTGAAAAACGGAAAATACGCCTTGCTAAACGACGTCGGAAAGAAGCCGAAAAACGTGTCTTGGCCGCATCTTCTGCCAGCAGCAGCCAAGCGAGTGAGGAAGAGGAAACGAGAGATTCAGAAGAGTTTAATACTGCCGCTTCTGTGTCTAATTCGTAAACATATGCCATTGAGTAACCAAGTCTACGCCTATAGATAAACAATGTATACAATACCAGCTAAGCTACGAAGCATAACCATGACGTCAAACCAAGCATAACTGAAGCTTCTCGCTTGCATATCCAGGCTTAACCAGAGCTAAGCCACTGCCTAATTTTTTTTTCAGCCGTTTCAACTCCATTCGTGCAATTTTTCCGCGCTATGGCTGAACTATTTTATATTCGGTTGCCACGCTACCCCCTTCCTCCCGCCTAAAAAAATGGTTGACGAGATGACGCCTAAAATTGTTTTCAGTACTTTGAATACGCTCTTAATTATTTCTCCTTGCTCCTTCAGAATCGCGTGTTCATCGTCATCAGAATACACCAAGCTCGGCATGAAGTCATGTGCCCTACTGAAGAGGGAACCCTGTACATAGGCCGCAGGCCTCACAACCGCCTTTCTTGTGGTACAGCGGATGTCATGCATATTTGTTCATATTAAAGTAACACGTTTCGCAAATTCATAGTTCATATAGTAAAATATGCACAGTTTACGACCTCTTATCGCACGCGAAAGCCATGGATTGAAGGAGCTATGCTGACAGCGGTTCGCTGGAAGATTTTAAGCGCCCTTTTCCGGACTACATATCTTAACTAAACAATGGCAACTGCCGAGCAGACAAGAGAAGAGAAAAGAGGGGCTTTTTTACTTTTTTCCTCCGTTTCCTTCTCTTGTCTGCTGAATAGCTTAACGAGGGCCTCGAATCTGGCAGTCTTGATGTCAGCGGTAGCATAAGAGGGTTGTCGCAAAGCTTCCGCCCTCATGTTTGATCACGTTTAACCTGATACTCGCGGTAAAACAAGAAGTATTACATCCGCCACTATGGACGCGGGTGGAGCTGCTGAACACTTCCAAGTTTACGTTACACGGAAGCATAAGTACCCATGAAAGCACTAGTTTGGACAGCCGAAAGTTGGTACAGCACCGGAAGCGAAAGTTGGACGTTGTGGGTTCGCATCCCACTGGTGTCATCTGGTTGCTTTTTTCGCTTTCTAATCAGTTTTCTTTAAGCGATAATGTAATTACACAAGTAATTTCTCATTGATGAGTGCCACCAACGAAAAAAAGGATAAAAACACTTCCCTATGCTACTTGGGTTCGGTGACTGTTAGCATCCTTCATAGTAGCTAGCGCTTTATTTACAAAGCTAATTTCATTTTGTTTTCCTTGAACAGAAGTTCAATGAATGGCATGTTAAAATTGTATGTCTTTTCTTTCAGAGAACACGCAGTCATTTTCTAAGACGGAGGTGATGCGGAAATAAGCAAAGCGAGTCAGGTGAACATGTTTTCTACCGTAGTTTGGTGGCCAATCACCAGAGCAAATCAACCTATGTTGGTCGCGTGCAAGATGATATAGACATTGCAGATGCAAGGCACTGTAGCTTTTGAGAGATGGTGAATGTTAATTCGGTTTTTAACGTATAATGAACAGTACAAAATACATAGAGAACGCCAGCGGGGAAGCTCTCAGTTGAGGCTACTTCTCAAACATTCATAAAACGCAATGACAAACTGCTACGAGGACCACGGCGTCATTTTGTATCCAAATTACTGGTGGAGCTTTGAGTCTAAGAAACCGCGGCAGTATCACTGACTAAAATCGATTAATCGACATTTCTGCTATTCAGAATTTGGTGTTCATACAGGACGGCACTAACTCTCTAAGAGCACTTTAAATGTAGCAGCACAAAGCCTCCGCTGGAGTTAACACTGTGATTTTGATAAATAAGCTGCTGTAATTACCTGTGAATCATGTCACTGACGCCGCCATGGATTAGCAAATTGCTTCGAGAGCCTACACTGACGACGTAAGAATTTGTAAACCTCCCAAGGTTTTTCTGTGCGCAGTTTTTCTGATCTGATACGCGCAGTCTTCTCCGGTGACCGCGCTTTACTACGTGAAGTGAGTACAACAAGCGAAGCACGCTTGCTTGTCGAACCCGGAGGGCAGCAATGATTTGGATGTCCTAGTGCTTAAGGCACAGAACAGCGAGTTTTTCCGTTCGGCTGGAGTGAGATAGTTTCGGAATCGCAAAGCGACAATTCTTGCTTCCGGCGCACTTTCACACAGTTCAACAGTTCAAGAATCAGAGCTCTGAAATATACTGTCGACAAAAAGTATATAGAACGAATGACCGCTGGAAAATCTTGCCTACTGCCGCAGCGTACCATTACGAACTGGTTCGCTACTTTAGTTGCAACTTTGAAACTATTATTTGGAACTAATGCTACAATTCAAACCATTATTCAAACTAGTGTTTCAAAGATAATGACAAGTTTGTGAGGATTAAAGACAAGAACAAGACTGTTCTCGCCGTTATAATGTTAAGAGAGCGCAAGAGGTTCGCTGAAAGCCCCGAGCCCTGCAGCGGCTGTGCGCTTTAAAAGCGTTAATTTCCGCCTACAAAGGTAACTGGGAATATAACAGGGTGATAAGAGAACGAAGCAGCAGCAGCAAAAAAAAAATCACACCATATCAAGAAGAGGCGAATACTTGCCTCGTCTTACCGTAATGGCATGCTCTTCACTTCTGATGTGCTCAAGATTTATCCCCTGGCCTTCAAAAAAAAAAAAAGGCCGCCATCATCTGGAAGACTTTGAACTAACGAACGTTAGCTGTTTGGTTTACTAGATGAAGAAAGCGAAGAAAAACGCGCCGCTCGTCTCGAGAAGCGAAATGTAATACCCTTTGAAACGGGGTGGATTGCCACCGTGCTGGGCTACGCGTGCACGCACGCCGCCTAGCGCCATCTATCAGAAAAATTACGATGCACGTCTACCCATTGTCGAGTTGCAACCCCTCAAGGTATGTCCCAAACGGAATTTGCTTCGTTTGGGGGGTCAAGGTGGGCCTAGAATTCGGCTTGCGGTGCGATATGGTAACGCTTCAATTAGTAAGTGCGTGTGTACAATGTTTACCTATTATTTCGTTGTAGTTGTGTTTCTATACCACAACCCATAGGGTTTTATTTGCCTACAAAATTCGGCATACAACTGTCCCCGCTGTTGGAGTATATATAGCGGTCCCGTACCCATACCGGACCGTTTTCCTACCCGTTTTAGGATATTTTTTGTGAGGGGCGGAGAGAAAGGAATAAGAAGGCACAACCAAATTTAATGCCCGCCATTCCTGTTTCGAGAAACCGAAACTATGCCGCCATTTCGTTCTCTGACGTCTTACTCGCATATTTCCACCTCTATCCACCATATTAGACCGTGACGTCATCATTGGCAAGCGGCAGGTGGTTGTTTCTACAATGATATTCTATTTTCCGCTACAAGTCTCAATGCCAGATGCGCTGTTTTCTAGTTGCAGCCACAGATGGCGCTTTGATCTCAAGGTGCTGAGAGACCTCACGAAATCTTGAAACGTGATGAGTAGTTGCCGCCACAGATAGCACTGTGATCAACGATGGTAGCAGACCTCACGAAATCTCGAAACGTGATGAGTAAGAGCAAACGCTCTTAAAACAAGTTAGTACTAGGCGCCTGAAGAACGCCAATCGTTTCGCGAGCATCAAAACGCAGAATTGCACTACGCACGCTGAAGAAGCAATGGACGCAGCGATCGCTAAGCGACCGACGTCCGAGTCCTACCAGAATGGTGTCCTTTGCTCGCGCTCCACTAGTCGTTTGCTCCTCCGTGCTTCGGATTACCGCGCAGAACTGAACACAAATTCACGTCATCGACAGTTATAATTGGTCCATTGGCGCACCATTATGAGTGGACAGCAGATGAAAACGAGAAGTGATGATGCCTAGATGCCTTACCCGGAAACTGTCCTACACTGGGTAGATGCCTGAACCGCGCCTTGAGAGAAGGGGCGACAGGGGTGGAGGAGGAGTAAAGAGAAATGGGCACATGCATGCATGTGTGGGCCCAACAAACTTGTGCTCAGGGCCGTTGTAAAGAAACCCACCTCGAGCCTGCGCAGTGATAACGCTGCCGTAGGCGTCGCTGCTCAGTTGTCATTCCCAGGAGGCGACACACAATATTTTTTGGCGTTCCATCAGAAAGGCAGATTTGCGAACAGAGTTGTACGAAACGCGTTATAGTAATTGATTACTTCGCATAAATTACATTTCCTTTGAAATTTTTAATTCGTTGATTACTTTGCGATAGGGGTAACGCTCTCGGCAATCCAATTATATTTTTCTTTCAGCGATTGCTTACAAATAATCAATTACATTCTGCCGAAAAACAAATCCTAAACTCCGCTAAAACTTTAAAACCTAAAGATGGAAGCCAATACCAGTGTTTGCGCGGAATATTCATTCTCTATAGAGAGACAATAGTCGGGCTATATAAAAGCCGCCCGCACAAGTATGTCCTAACATTCAAGCCTGAGCGGCCTGTATTTGACTAGAATGCCACGTTTAGTGAACTTTGTCCCCTCAGAGCGTCAGCAGCAGGGAAGCATGATGCTTTACGTAACTAAAAGCTGGTGCGCAAGGACTTCGTACGTAACAACTCCTCTCTTCCTTGTAGCGCGTACACCGAGAGAGTCTTCAGTGTCGCTTGGGACGTTTTCGCGAGGAAACGTGAAAAATACAAAACAATTTGGAAAAACAACTGGTGGTGAAAATCAGCAGCCTATGAATCGCAACAGGCAGGAGATCAAGGGAGCAGCACAGGTATATTTGCTTCGCGATGATACAAAAAAACGGAGGCTAAATAACGTAATTGTAATGAATTGCTCTTTTATAATTGCTCTGTTACTTCTAAGGGGCCATAACTGACCGATGAAAAAATTTACATCTCAAATCAAGTAATTATAATCGGTCATTTACTTGCTGTTACGTGTACGAGACTGGTCACGAAGGACTGCGAGCGACAAAAATGAAGAACAAACTGGGATATCTATTTCGTAAGAAATTCGAGTGAGAAGCCCTTTTTTAGAGTCGCCTGCAGTAGCATTGAATGATTGGTCGTTCGAAGGAACACTGCAATGGAGAAGCCATGGAAACCGCCACTGCCAGTTTGCGATCACCGTCTGAACTTCTGTGGGGTACAAGGAGGAAGACCAGGTAATACAGCGACAACATGAAAGACGGGAAAAGCTGGAGAGAGAGTGGAAAGAACGATTACAGAACTGTAGGGGGCAGGCGGGAAAGAAGTGTTCCAGTTTAAACACCGAACGAAATGTAATCTCGCCCGAAGAGTTGCGGGCAGGAGCACCACGCGAAAGTGCGCGTTCGTGTTAGTACCTGGCCGCGAGAAAGCTTGAAAACCCATATTTACGGAATCTTTAGCAACTCCTCCCCTATTTTTGCGCACTCTTGAGTATTGCCAGATTTTTATGTTTTTCATACTCCTTAGTGGTTTATCTGCATGAAAGTTGGCCATTTTTGACCAAAGAATTAGGTTGCCCAATTTGAACGCACTGCAGTTCTATTGTTGCGAGCAAGCCAACATTTCTTTTACACTCTCATGCTTACAGCGCAAACCTAATTCTTTAAGCATCTAGACCTGGTTACGGGGTACTGTGTGAGAAAAATACTAGTTAGAACCTCTTTACTGAAGCAAGTTTTGTTCATTAATCTGCCTGTAGATTATTTATCCTTCTACTCAAAAATTCAAGGTAAAGGCAGAACTGCAAATTAGAGCAATCGTAGACGCTTCCTTAAAAGATGAAGTACGGGAAACCGCTGGAAATGCACTTCAGGGTTCACTTGTTGCTAAGATCCCATGCTCCCACGAGATTTCACAAGCGGCTACAGACTAGTCAGACATCGTCATCATGATCATCATCAGCCTGACTACACCCACTGCAGGGAAAATGCCTCTCCCATGTCTCTCCAATTAACCGTGCCCTTTGCCAGCTGCATCCACCTTTTGCCTGAAAACTTCTTAATCTCATCCGCATATATACCTAACCTTCTGCCGCCCCCTGCTACGCATACTTTGTTTTCGAATCCACTCCGTTACCCTTAAGAACCAGCGGTTATCTTGCCTTCGCATTACATGCACTACCCGAGCCCATTTCTTCCACTTGATTTCGACTAGGATGTCATTAACCCGCATTTCTTCCCTCACCCACTATGCCCGCTTCCGGTCTCTTAACGTCACATCTATCATTTTTCTTTCCATGGCTCTCTGCGTTGTCCTTAACTTAAGCTGAACCATTTTCGTTTGCCCCCACGTTTCTGCCCCGCAGGTGAGCACCGGTAAGATACAGCTGTTGTACACTTTTCTCTTGAGGGACAGTGGTAAACTGCCATTCATGATCTGAGAGAACGCGCCATACGCGCTCCACCCCATTCTTATCCTTCAAGTTATTTCTCTCTCAAGATCGGGATCAGCTGTCACTACCTGCCATAAGTAGCTACTTAGAACTTCCAGTCCCTCGCTGCCAATTATGAACTGCTGTTTCCTTGCTAGACTGTTGAACATAACTTTTCTGCATCTTAATATTTAGACCCAGCGTTCTGCTCTGCCTGTCTAACTTATTGATCATGATTTGCGGTTCACCTTGTGAGTGACTCAGCAAGGCAATGCCATCAGGGAATCGCAGATTATTTAGATATTCTGCATTTACTTTTATTCCCAACAGTTCCCAGTTCAGGCCTCGGAATACCTGCTGTAAACAGGCCGTGAATAGCATTGGCAAGATCGTGTCTCCTTGCCTGACGCCTTTTCTTAATGATATTATATTACTGACTTTATAGAGGACAATGGTAGCCGTTCAGCTGCTATATCTATCTTCCAGTATTTTGACATCCGGCTCTTCTATACACTGATTACTCAATGCCTGTGTGACTGCTGAGGTCGCCACTGAGTCGAATGCTTTCTCGTAATCAATGAAGGCGATATATAGAGGTTGGTTATATTCTGCGAATTTCTCTATCACATGATTGATAGTGTGAATATGGTCTATTGTGGAATATATTTAACGAACGCCTGCCTGATCATTTAGTTGATAAATGTCTAAGGTTGCCCTGACTACTAGCGATTACCTAAGTAAATATCTTGTAGGCAACGGACAGTAAGCCAATCGGTCTTGGCGTCTCCTTTCTTAAGAATTAAGAAAGTAAACAAATAAATAAATAAGATAATATTTGCATTCTTCCCAGCTTCTGGCACGGTCGAGGTCATAAGGCATTGCGTATACAGGGTGGCTAGTTTTTCTAGCACGATATCCCCTCCGTCTGCTGTTACCTGATCTTCTCCAGCTGCTTTCCCCCTTTCCATTGCCCATAAGGCTTTCTTTACTTCCTCTTTCGTGACTGGCGGGTTGACGCATTGCTGTGCGCTACTGTCTCTCTTATTAACTTTTTGATTACATTGGCTACTGTACAGATTTGTGCAGAACTTCGGCTACTTTAACTATGTTACCATATTGCTAATGACATTGCCCTCCTTGTCATTAGCAATATGGATAAGATAGTTAATGTCGCCGAGGAGTTCTACACAATTATGCACAGTAGTCAATGTAATGAGAACGTTAATGAGAGATGAGAGAGACAGTAGCGCGCAATGCGTCATCCCGCCAGTAACGAAAGAGGAAGTAAAGAAGGCCTTTCCTCGTCGCCGCTTTTAGGCTTCCTCCGTTCGTTAGAGCATGCTGGATTCTCTCCATATTATACTTCCTTAGGTCGGCTACCCTTGCGCTTATTTATTAACTTCGATAGCTCTGCCAGTGCTATTCTGTCCGTAGGGTTTGACGCCTTCATGCTTTGGCGTTTCTTAATCGATCTTTCGTCCCCTGAGGTAGCTTGCCGATATCCTGTCGAACCGTCCTACGGCATACTGCTACTGCGCACTCCGTAATGATAGCTGTCATATTATCGTTCATTGTATGAACATCAAGATCGTCTATCTCAGTTAAAGCTGAATATCTGTTGTTCAGCGATATCCTGAACTACTGTACTTTCCCTCTTATCGCTAGCTCGTTAATGGACTTCCTCTTCACTAGCTCTTTGCAATCCCTCTTCAAGTCTAAGCTGATTCGGGACCTTACCATTCTGTGGTCGCTACAGCGCACCTTTCCGAGGACGGCCACATCCTGAATGATGCCAGGTTTAGCGCATAGTATGAAGTTGATTTCATTTTTAGTTTCAGCATTGGGGCTCTTCCAGGTCCACTTCTTGTTTTCTCATTTGCGGAAGAAGGTATTCATGATTCGTAAAGTTATTTCTGTCCGCGAATTCGACTAATAACTCTCTCTTGCTATTTCTAGAATCCATCGCATAGTCGCCTACCGCGTGGTCACCACCCTGCTTCTTGTCCACCTTCGCATTGAAGTCGACCATCAGTACAGTGTAAGGCGATTTTACTTTATTCATTGCCGATTCGAAGTCTTCATAGAAGCTTTCAATGGTCTGGTCATCATGGCTGGATGTAGGCGCGTCGGCCTTCACCACTTTCAGCTTGTACCTCCTGCTGAGCCTAATTACAATAGCTGCTACCGTTGAGTTAATAATATAGATCTCCTCTACGTTGTCAGCTATATCCTGATTAATGAGGAATCCCACACCTAGTTCTCGTCTATCTGGTAACCCGCGATAGCACAGTATGCGTCCATCCTTTAGTACTGTATACACCTCACCTGTCCTCCTAGCTTCACTAAGCTGTATGACATCCCATTTAATTCCAGCTAGTTCCTCGAACAGCACTGATAGGCTAGCATCTTTAACGTGCACTGACATCGCACAGCACACGGGCGCCTTAGCGTTTTGCCTCCATAAAAACGCAGCCGCGGCGGCTGCGTTTTTATGGAGGCAAAACGCTAACGCGCCCGTGTGCTGTGGGATGTCAGTGCACGTTAAAGATCCCCAGGTGGTCGAAATTATTCCGGAGCCCTCCACTATGGCACCTCTTCTCCCTTTCTTCTTTAACTCCCTCCTTTATCCCTTCCCTTACGGCGCGGTTCAGGTGTCCAACGATATATGAGACAGATACTGCGCCATTTCCTCTCCCCCAAAACCAATTATTATATATAGGCTAGCCTCACTAAAGTTCTAGCGGATGACATCACTGTCTGGGTCAACCAAGGGTCACTTGGCCGAAAATAAGAACTATTGCAGAAAGCAGCGACATGCGTGGAGGAATACGTCAGGGCTAGAGGACTCGCGTGCTCAACCGAGAAATCGGAAATTCTGCGGGTCGGAAAGAAGCCAAAGCCGGCAGAATAGAGAGTGCGTTTGGAAGGACAGACCATTCCAGAACGAAACATAAGAATACTGGGTATGTGGATCCAAGGATGCAATAGATGCAGCCACACACTCAGTCGCCTAAAACAATCAACACGGCAAGTTAGCAGAATGATCACCCGAGTCTCACAGAAAAGACACGGGATGAAGGAGGGAGATACAGTAAAGCTGATTAAAAGCCTCGTAATCAGCCGGATCACCTATTCCCTGCCGTATCACCACATGACAAAGAATGAGAAGGAACAAGCGGACACGCTTATAAGGAAAGCCTTCAAAACAGCGCTAAACCTACCAAGAAATACATCAAATGAAAAACTCTTGATGCTGGGCATCCACAATACCTTCGAAGAGCTACGAGATGCGCAAGCTGGATCGCAACTAACCAGACTCCAGCAGTCGACCACCGGCCGTGCGCTCCTCCGCAGGTTAGGGTATAGCAGTAAAGAAACAGAAGGCAGAGTAGTAAACATACCAGACGAAGTCGGACAAACCATCAGAGTCTGCCCCTTACCGAGAAACATGGACCCAAACCTGCACGCGGCTAGACGAGCCGCTAGGGCAGAGTACGTAGAAAAACACCTAGCCACCAAAGAAAACATGGTTTAAACGAATGCAGGCCTGTATCCGTGGAACAGGGACACCAAAGAACATGGACTTACATCAGTGGTCGTCAACCAGAGCCTAGAGGCGGTCACGTGTGTAACAACCAAAAAGTGTTCGGTAACCGAGGGGGAAGAAGTTGCCGTAGCTCTGGCAATAGTTGAAGGGAACCGACTAAATAAATCACTCACGATTCTGACGGACTCGAAAGCCGCGTGTAGGAGCTACACGGCGGGAAGAATATACAAGGGAGCACTGCAAATCATCCTCGAGGCAGGGCCTCCCAATACATCATTACAACACAAAATTTTCTGGATACCGGGACACGCCGGAGTGGAAGGGAACCTGAGGGCAGACAGTCTAGCTCGCGAGATGACCCATCGAGCAGACACAACTGAGTCTCAGGAACATACCACAACGGGAGAACCCACATACGCAGAAGTACTAAATTACCACAGAGGAAGGAGACTGACGTATCCTCCATCACACCCGTTGCTGACACAGCACGAGGCAGTGGGATGGCGAAGATTACAAACAGGTACCTTTACAAACCTACACACACTACATAATATGTATCCAGGACAATACGATGACAAATGCACGTGGTGCGGGGCAACCCCCACGCTATATCATATTACATGGGAATGTAGACACAACTATGCATTCCATAAACTAGAAAAGCCCAGTGCGGAACAGTGGGAGGGCCTGCTCACCAGAAGCGAGCTGGCGGTCCAGAGAGGACTCGTGCGGCACGCAAGCGAGGTGGCAAAGCTCAGCGGGGCCCTGGAATGAGTGCACCGACCATTGGAACTCGGAAGATGAAGACGTCCAGAATCCGCTAAACCCAAAGAAACTAAAATAAAGTTTTATTAATTCATTCATTCATTCATTCATTCATTCATTCATTCTAGCGTTAAACGTTGCCAGGTTCAGATTCCAATGGCGGGCTTTCCGGAGCCAGAAATTCTTAGCACCCTCCGCTGCGTCACAATTCTCACCTCCGCCGTGGTCAGTTGCTCCGCAGCCGATGGGGACTGAGGACCGAGGGTTAAAGGAGCGCTGAAGTGTCGACGGGTGAAGACCAAGCCGAGCATGTATATTTGAATCTCACTTTATGGCCACAAGGCTAATGCTGTGAAATGGTTAACAACTTCAATGGTGCCTTGACACCCCAGACTCGAAGATCCACTATGGAGATGTCCACATACGTGCTGCTTAATAACTATAGTGATTGGAAGCGTGGAAAAGTTGCCGGGAAACTGCGACTGTTTCTCACGACCACATGTCTTTCTCACCTAGTTCCTTCGAACAGTGCGTTCGAGTTTACCAAGCCAATCTTTTGGTTGCTTCCTCGAAATTGTGTTCAGTAAAAAAAGACTTTATGCTCCCCTCAACATATATCCTGCCTATGAGACGGGTCCTCTGCATAGTTTATTTATCGCTAACGGCCGCTATACGGACGGCGATAAGAAAAGCTTCTGTGTAGTACCTTGTATGCTATCATGATTTACTTATCTTAATTGCAATCCCAGCCTGAAAACTTCGGCCGCTAAACGCGGCCACGCCGCGATGCTTAGATCAGTTTATGAGGAGGGACAAGAATGATTAGACCAACTAGTCAACCAATACAACCAAATAATAATGAAAAAAATCTATAGAGATGCAGGGGCAATAGTGCTAAAAGTTCTAACCGAAACAAAAAAAAACATGTCAACTCTAGTCTTCTTACAAAGGTGTTTTTTGTGCGCTGAGAAGGGTGCGATACCTAAAAAGCGAGATTTGGGGTACGCTGTGGTACCTGCATGATCCCGCGGTGGGTGCCCACGGCAAGTGGCGCCTTATTCTCCTCGCCGGCTTCCGTCCCCAGCTGCGGCTCGAGCGCAGCCCAGGTAGCCGCATTCGTAGCTCCCGAACTGAAGGCAGGCATCGGGGCGGCAACGCAGCCTCTGCCGAAGTCACAGCGCCAGTAGGAAAGGCAGCCCCGGCACTGGAGCCGAGACAGCAGCGTGGCGTGCCTCCCCGGTGGCGGCCGACGAGCTGCTGTTCCCGTTCTATGCTGGGAACGCAGAATGACGCGCTGCAATGGTTCTCTCTTGAGGAACAGCGTATGCGCACGCCTGAGTGGCTATTCTGCGTTGGCTATCGATGTGGAGGGGCACTGGCAGACGCTCGTTTCAAAATAGGCAAGGCTCGAAAAGGCAGATCAGTGTATACAACGAATCTTATCTTGAATGAACAATGTAATGTGCGGGAAGCAAGTTCGATCCAAGCTGAAAGGGTGCAGTTAGCGCCAATTTATTCGTTCTTTATGGACGTCTGATTATGTGCTGTGCATCGAAAATGACTGTTTTAATACTAGGTGCAGCGATGTGTGATTACTACTATGAAACGTAGCAATTAGTTGCTTCCTAATACCAATTTGACCGGCGAGAGAAAATCACCGGTCGTTTACTTATGTATTAATATAAATTTCAGTGACGGCTTTGGTGGTGCGAAATGCTGGTGTAATTCGAGGTGCTCAGCAGTCCTGTGTAGGCGTGGAGAGATAATGGGTGTAAGATGAGTGTGCCTCACGCACAGGCGTGTATCCGCGTGGAACTGTGTGTCAAGCACTGCCACGCACGGCTGCTCATCTATCCATTGTAAGGTTTCTGGCGACAGCCGGTGGTCTGATTCAGCTGCGTATTCGGCCAGGACACCTGAAGCCGGGGTCCCTGCACGGCGATATGCATTTTGGTTCCCACGGCCGGTCCTCGCGAGGTTTATTGGATTCGAGACGGAGGATTCCACTGCCGTTTGTAGGCCTTGTTCCCGGAAGATCGTGCGGCCCGGAGGCAGTTGGCGACTGCCAGCACCGAGCAGGGGTGACTCACCCCTTCAACTATGCCTGCTCGCCGGCCCCTCGCCCATTCGGACTTCCCGGAAGACGTGTCCGGCTGGAGCGTGAGAACTGTCGTTCGGAAGCGAAGACACCGCTCTCTCTGGGGCGATTGTCCAGCGGCACCCTCTTTCTCCGGCGAGGCATGTGACGGGGCCGTGTCCCTATGTGAAGTGGTGTGTGTGTGTGTGTGTGTGTGTGTGTGTGTGTGTGTGTACGACAGCGCAAGTTAGGCCACTCCCAACCTGGCGAAGACATTCTCGGACCTGGGGAATCCTAGGGACCGGACCCTTTTTAAACCGGACGACGAGTGCCGTGAGGAAGGGAATCATCGATCATCCTCAGATCTTCTCAGATCCTCCGACCTTCCCCTATCACCCTCTAATGGGTTCCAAAATTTTGTAATTAATGTAAAATAAACCCCCTGTACAGTTTCCTTCATAACCAAGTCCGACAAAGTCATTCGGAGAAGGGAACTGCGGCGCTGAAAGAGTCAGCTCACTCAAGGACCCCTCGTCCCCAACACCATGTAAGGCGGGCGTCCGGCATGGCAGGCAACGTGACCATTGCCATGACGTCCTGTTTGACGTCAATGAATTGCGGCACAAATCAAGTGCCGCGTTGGATTTGCTTTCTCTGCCGTTCCCTCCTCGCACTAAATTTTGTTACGACAACGTTCGCAGTAGAATCGAGAAGCACGCCCTGGACAGCTGCGCTGTAAAGCCTTAAATAATCCAGCGATGCCCTGTGAAGGACACTGAGCCATATTTGAGTGGGTAAAATTAAGACATTCAGCAGGCAAACTGCCTCCTCGCCGTAAATCCCAGATGTATGAAGCTCTTTTAAGCTACGCGCAGCGGTACACGATGGGCACGGAGAGCCCTTCTTGCTTTTTTAGGGGATATTTTTTCAACCCAGCTAATGGACTCGCAAGGCAACCATCGGATGTTGTGAAATTGCTGGGCAACTTTTTAACGCGAAAGCGTTAAGGAGCTCGTGTCGCAGAAAAGCCGGTGTCGTCGGCGTCGGCAGAGAGCGAAAAATCCCTCCTCCTCCCCGTGATCTAAAAATCCTCCTCCTCGCACTCCTCCTCCTCCTCCTCCTCCTCCCTGCAATGTACCCCACTGCCCCAACAGATGGCGCGCGACGGCAGCACCTCCTAGGGTGCCTCGACGGGCTAGCGCCGCTTTCAGGGTGAAGACACCGCTCCCGGCGGGGGCATGTTGGGTCTCACTCTCCCGTTCAGTTGCATAGAGCGCAATACGGCGGCGCGCCGTTTCGAAGAGAAAACTGCAGGTGCCGCGAGGAATTCAGAAAATTTGGTGTTCTACCTTGACATAGTGGCACCAGAAATAGTTTGCAGAGGTAGTTACTCTAAAGTACACTATCTTTCGCAGCTAACCTGCCGATAAAGTCGGCGCCTTATGAACAGTCGGTGCACTCAGGCGTGTTGGTTCTCTTCTGTAGCGTTTATTCTGTGCAGTGTTCCTTCATAACAGCTTTCTTACAACTTGCGTAGCATATTCCAGTGCTACTTTTTGACCCGAATACTCTCCATTTCAGTTACATTTCCAACAATCAGCATTACTTATTTCGAGCTGCAGTTGCATATTGGCCAAAGTCTGCCATTCAGGCAGCTTTTCGTTCGCTATGAAATCAGTGCGAGAAGGTGCGTTTCATGGCTGCTAATTTAAATAATTATGAGGATGCAAAGACAAGTAGTGCATTATCCCTCCGTCCCAAGCAGAAATTGTTCTTGAAAACAAGCGTTTCGCTTGCCTCACCTCTCATACTTCGAGGTTTACTGTTGTTCACGCAGTCTGGTTTGACCTGCGATTTGCAATTTTTTTCGGCGCGCGCTGTCACGAGCAAAGCCAAATAGCCGGGTCATTTCAATAGTGCGGGCAGAACACCCGGGAACACATCAGACCCTCATAACTTGATCTCTGACTGCTACATCACGCACACTACGAGCTCACTTGAAGCAAAGGGGCGTGGCCCGTCTTCGCCTCGGTTTTGCAAGTTCTGTGCGCTCTCCGCCGCCTTTCTTCTTCCGATTAGAAGCACGTCGTCTTCGTTACGCGTCGCGGCCTTTCTTCTCCCGAATACAGCCGCTTCGGTACACATCGCACGTTCTGCACCACGCTGTCAAAAGTCGCATGTTTTGACCACCAGACCACCAGCGCTTGCACTGATGACGTAGGCTAAGAAAGCTGAAAGGCGAGTGCTAAAGCCTGCCAGGCCACATCAAAAGTTGCCGAGCGGCTTTGTCTTCACAACATGATCAGAGAGGCGTTTCGCAATAATTCAGCCGTATTATTTATGCGCTCTTGCGGGTAAGCGAGTATGTGAAGCTTACGTCGCAGCTTTTGTTTAGTTTATTATTTGTTTTATCTTAATGCCACGAAGGCAGGAAGGCTCTCCTCTCTCCTTCTTTGCGCCAGCTCACTACGAATATCCTGGCGCCAAACCTATCTTCTGTGCGTCAGTAAGCAAAGAAGCCGTGGCTGCGTGACGCGAACGCAAGGCGGCTTTTCTTTCTCCAGTAACGGTTTATTTTTCTTCCTTTTAATAATAATAATTGGTTTTTGGGGAAAGGAAATGGCGCAGTATCTCTCTCATATATCGTTGGACACCTGAACCGCGCCGTAAGGAAAGGGGTAAAGGAGGGAGTGAAAGAAGAAAGGAAGAAAGGGGTGCCGTAGTGGAAGGCTCCGGAATAATTTCGACCACCTGGAAATCTTTAACGTGAACTGACATCGCACAGCACACGGGAGCCTTAGCGTTTTTTCCTCCATAAAAACGCAGCCGCCGCGGTCGGGTTCGAACCCGAGTACTCCGGATCAGTAGTTGAGCGCCCAAACCACTGAGCCACCACGGCGGGTGTTTCTTTTCCTTCCTTTTCGTATCACTTTTAAAGAAACCACAACTGGGGAAAAAAAGGCACTTTTCATTGCCCTCACGCAGCCACATCAGCAAAATTTGTCACGCGTGTTTCTGGACAGCGATATCCTATAGATTACTTTTTTTCCCTCTTTCGATGACAGCAGCAGCAGGGATGGGCGAAACGCAAAGGCGCCCGTGTGCTGTGCGATGCCAGTGAATGTTAAACGTCCCTAGGTGGTCGAAATTATTCCGGAGCCCTCCACTACGGCACGTCTTTCTCTCTTCTTTTACTCCCACCTTCCTCCCTTCGCTTACGGCAGATATGTGAGACAATTACTGCGTCATTTCCTTTCCTCAAAAACTAATTTTCAATTTTTTCCTTTGTCGCTCCGGCTCCTCTTTCTTAGTTTACCCTGGCTGGGACAATAGTATTGAAAATAAATAGTTATCAAGGGCTGATTTTGTGAGGCCTCTTTTTGCATCAGCCGCTTTTGATGATTTTTTTTCATGTTTTGAAAGGAAACAGAAATTGTTAATAAAATTTGTCCTCGAATAAAGCGACTTAATCACAACAAATTAGGAAGATGTCATCGCATCGCATCATCAGTCTACGTGTAGTCAACACCATCCAAAAAAGAACGCCACCATTAGCATTGTTTTGTTGCGGTAGGGCCACTAATGAAAGCAGTTTAGAAAATATGACCATTTGGCTTCAGACGTGCCCTGAGCTTTCTGCTCCAGAGCAGTGAGGTGACAGATTACTTGGAAGGAAAATTTGACATTATTACGTGGAATTTTTCACATACGGTGCAGCAACAAGACAAAGGCACTTCAGAAAATGTTGGAAAGTGAATGTTGACTGCGCAAAAGTATTTTATTTAGCAGGACATGCATGCTCCGCGCTGCTTGTATACAAGGGAAACTTGGGGCCCTGGGAACAGTCTTTACGTTTAAATTGCAGCCGTTGATATAAAAACACAGCAGTCCGTGATAACCTTTCGTTTTTCGTGTGGTCAGAGCGAATGCATCATGCATAAAATACCCTCAAAACTGCAAAAACATTACTACCGCGAGTGAAACAAATATGTACTGTCTGTTTCCAGATCAGTAGCATTATTAGTCGCCACGCGACCGCACAGAAACCGTGCCAGACGTATATCGCACTGCACGCATCGCAACTGATGTGTGAGACCCAACATGCCGCTGCGAGGGGGAAACGGCGGCGCGGGGAAGTACAAAAGGTGTCCCCACCCTGAAAGCGGAGGCGAGCGGGCATCCAGGCAGCCTAGCGCCTCCCGCTCGTCTTGTTCTGGAGCAGTGTGCCCGTGAGGGCGCGCAGGAATCGCGCGGTGAGCGGCGAAAAACGCAGCGCACATCCAAAGCGCGTTTTCTACGAAGCTTGCGGCTTACTGCCCGTTCGTTCGGCGGGGAAGCTATGCTGGCGTTCGTAGCATCGGGTTTGTCGAGAACGATGTGCCGAGGAACTATGAGTGCAACTTGAGTCCCGCGCGTTTCAGCAGGGCGTCTGGAAGCGCTTCTACGTGGTTTGGCGCTCCGCGCGTCCGTTTCACCGTACGTGGCAGAGCGATTTGTCTAACGGGCAAGGCGTCGTTTCGTGGACTCCCTGGCAGTGCTGCAACACGCTGTCGCGTTCCACTCTTAGAAGCGAAGCTTAAGCGTCCTCCAATTTTTGGGGGTCTTGATTGCGCTAACATTATGTGCATGTACATGCCAACATAATGTACATAATGTAATGTGCATGTTGCACCAAAGAGCCCTATAGTGTGCGTTGAGAATGTTATTTTGCGATGGTTTACAACTTTAGCGAAATCTGCTCCTTGAACAATGAGAATCGGAAGACTTCATGCAACCTACGCTAGCCACAAATTACACGGCCAACTCTTTCCCTTAACAATTGCTCACCGGTGTTTGGTGCATTCCGTCGATGACTGTTGGTCTTCGGTGACGTCAGGCACGTCCATTTTGGGAAGGGGAGTACCCTCGCGGGAGAGGCACTTGCCCATGATGCCTTGGTACGCGTCCTCGTCGCCGTTGGGAGCATGGTGCAACTCGAACTTGACGAATATGACCTCCATGTCAGCCGTGACCAGGAGCCCGCGATGGCACTCCACCACTGCGGAAGGGAAGACACTTTAGAACTTTTCCCGAAAATTCTATCAGCGTGCCTATGCTAATGGAGTGTGCAACCGAAAAGCATCCACGCTCTTCCTTTTTGTCAGGCTTGCGGGCTTAATGGCCTGGACCTAGCACTATATATTCCATCGACGCGACAGGACAGTAATAGCAACCATTTGCCAATTCTATCCCGCCCCGACCTGTTCCGCGCAGTGCTAGCGTGCGAGCGCACGATTTTCCGCTTTCAAAAGCACACTACGCATCGGTTAACCTCCCTGCGAACTTTTTTGCTTTACGAGCCCTGTGTGCCCGCCAACATCACCCGCTGGACTTAACACGTTTCATTCCAACGTGACAAGAGGCCCTGCACATGCGCTCACCACTCCGTTGTCATCTTAGCGCGCACTTCTCGTGCTCGAATTCTCCGTGCTCGCATTCTCTGCCGCGCCCCTTTCTATCACCCGGACCTCAACTTCAACTCTTCCGTCGGGTCTAATCTACGCGTTCCATCTCTGCGGCAGCGCAAGGATGTGTCGGTGACGGTCGGCTCCCGTGACTTGTGAATGCTCCTGCAGCGCGGATGTCTCCAGGTCCGGCCTTGTGTTCGCGGCTCCCTCCGCCGCATTGCCTGCCTCGGTTATTTCCACGCTTCTGCCCCCACATTTTTGCTGAACGGATTCTCTTCGAGTAGCGGGTGTCGTGGCTAGGCGGCGCTGCTCCGCTGTGGCGGTTGTGTGCGGTGTCTTCGTACGTGGAGCGGGCGGACCGCTTGAATATCGTGCTTTTCTGCAACATTGCGAGCGCCCTACATGCTTCTCCGATCCGATCTACTTCCTATTTTCGATTCTTCCGTCCTTAACCGAGCCAAGCACAGTTGCGGTTACCCCTGCAATGGGAGACAAGTTCTGGGTTGTGCTTCCTGTAATAATTTAGACCACCCAATCCCCCTGGACATCCTTCTAAATAGGAATTATTCCTCCACTCTAAATGCCACGCTTTCATTTTAGTCGATGTGTCTCTAATGCAGCATTTGCTGTAGTTATAATATAAAACGCTACTACAAGCTACCATACATAGCTCTAATTTATAAGCTGTTGCATGCTATACCACACACTGGAATTGGAAGCTGTGCATGAAATAGCATTCTGGTAAAGAAAACTTTGTTGAAGGTCACCCCTCGACCCGTCTTCTCTCTACGCCCGCATCATTGCTTTGCTCAGGTGTTCTTTTTTCACGAAAGAGACTACAATGTGTGCGGAAACTCCGTGGCCCCGCACGAGAGCGAATGAGCGCATGCAATCGCGCAGTCGAATGCCAAATATAAAGTGTTTTTAGGTCCCATTCTCTTAAATATAAGTGAAACGTTTCACCGAAATCACGGCCAAACTTAAACGGAAACGGGTGGCAAATATGAAACCGAATGCGACGCAAATTTCTATCCTTCACCTATTTATATACGAGCAAAACATTCGGCTTCAAATGTATGGATTTAAACGAACGCATGCTGGCGTTGGCGTAGCAGCTGGTGCGACTGACACCTTGGACCCCTTACCCATCACCGCAAAGACAAGATGTTTAAAACAATTATTTCAATTTCCACTTTCTTAGAGATTAGCTGGCCAGAATGAATCGCCCTTCGTGGATGCCCACTCCACAGGTTGTAGGCCATCGCATTTCACAGCACGATGCGGTGTTTGAAAGTAGATGGTAGTCACTGCATTCAAGAAGTGGCGAAGAGTAGAGCGATGACGGAAGCGAAATGCGGCAGAATTATTAGCATGATCCTGCAACCTTCATGGCTGAAACGAATCTGCTGCGGGTCCACGTGCTCGATGGCACTGATTTATAATTCTGAATTATTGGAAAGCAAGGAAGCGTGCCCAAACTCAAAAGATAAACGATGGACTGACAGCGCCGTCACGCGGTCGCGTGAAAACGCTAGAAGGCAGCCGCATGTGTCGTTAAGGACAACGAAGAAAGGGGAAAGGGCGCCGTGCCAAATAGGCATGCAACCCGGTCGAGAATAATTCGAATATTGTGGCTAACGGGTTATGTGCTGCCGCCCATGCTGGATTTATAGATTTCCATCCCCAGTTCCCAAAAGAACCTCCGCGAGAATTGAATGGCCCGCGGAGATTTTGTTCTATGCCTAAAACCGCCTATGGTAGACTTACTGGCTCACCTCTCACGCACTTGTAGGTGCCGGCTTGTGCGGGGGGGAACACAAGCGAAGGCCGCATGCCGGCAATGCGAGCAGTGCCACGCAACGACCTGAGCATGGGGCTAGAGACCGGCACTCGTTCATGCATGCTGGTTATCTCCGGCACCCAGCGTAGCTCCGGGGGGTGCCCTGCACAAACAGGTAGAGACAAGTAGCAGCATAAGGATGCGCACATTCCAGTCTCTCGCCGTGACCACAGAAAGCGTTCACACTAATCTTGAGGTAATGCCCTCGACTAGAAAACATACTTGACACACACCTAATATTAGGACAGGCATATGTGGGCAGCTCTGCAGTAAAGAATTTTGCATTCAAGTTGCAACAAATTCAAGTCATATAAATCTGCGAACAGATCCAATTGCCATCACTCTCAAGCACTTCGCAAGAGAATGTTAATCCGTTCACTCGGCCGTAAAGCTGGAAGGGGGAAGTGTACAAGCTGATCGGAAAACCAGAAGGAAAAGCGCAATCTAGTTGGGTACTGCATTCGCACAAAAAAAAAAATAATTTGCGATAATGCGCAACGCAGCGAGGAATATTTATTATGCTCTTCTTTGAACAAAACTAAGGAGACAGTGAAATATAGAGTACCTCATAGGTAAGACAGGAAAGCCCCAGCCCGACCTGATAATAAATCGGAGCTGTGTCGTGCCACAACTTATGCTTCCTGGTTTCAAAGGCCCGACTACAAGATCGTGAAAAGCGGCACTAAATGTAGCAATGTTAGCTAATTGCAATTCGTGATTTACCGAATGGAAAACGAATTTAAAAATTGTCATGATAATAGAACGAAGAAGACGTTACTAATCCGCTCGTTAGACGCACTGTCACCCCTGTATCGCTTTGCGGATCACGCTAGCGGTCGATTTAGAGGCTGCTCACCCGAGAAAGTCGGACTCCGATGGCAAAGAGTCTCTCCCTCGACAGGCACTGGTCTCCTTGTCGCCGCCGCAGCTGGTTCACCTCTGTTCCCAGGAACAAAACAAGGTCCCCGAGCAACGCTCTCCGTCCTGTACGTCCTTGCGCACACAAGGGTAACAGTGTTCAAGGGCCCTCGGCGTCGAGTACCAGCGGAAGCCTTCCAGGGAAGGGTGAATGGAACGTTCTATCCGAGCTCTGGTAGCGCTGCTCGAACCTCTGCTCGCGCCTTGCTCCTCGAGCCTCCCGCCTCAGTGCGATCTGCTTTTTCTTCGTCTTATTCCATCCAAGGTAAGAGGCCCACATTCATCGAAAGCGACTTACTGAGCGGAACGAAAGAGAGAGTATACGTTTATTTTCTTGCATGGCTAATTAGCCTAAGCGGAATAAAAAAAGCTGTCGGAAGATGGAGATAAAATACTCCAGACCGAGATGTCATTGATTTGAGTACTTTTGATGGCAGAGGTTTCAATCAAGCGGAGTAATTAAATATTCTAAACTTTGTTGCAAACAGGGGTAAAGCAAATGAACAACTACAAAAAGCTCATAATGTTTAGGTATGCAAGGAAACTCTTCAGCCGTAGTATATCAGAATCGCCCAGTTATACATGCGTTGCCTTGACGTCGCATGGCAACCTATCGGCCATGTGGAGGCGCTGTGGGGACCGCGTCGAGGTAAGTCTGGGCGCTGACAGATGCCTCATTGGTTACTGCCATGAGGACCCACAGAGGCGTAAATAAAGAATTTAGAATGAAAAAAAGGGGTATATTTAACCGGGATAAGTGTTGTTGTTAGAGCAGACTGCAGTACAAAACATACGTGAATGCTGCTGCACTCTAACCGACACTGTTCCTTCCCGTGAAATACATTTCCTCCAGAGTGATCTAAAATCTCAATATCATTCGTAATAAAACGTCGTTCACTCTTTTTTTTCTGTAGATAATCGTTTTATTTCGACCAAAAGGGAATGCAGTGGCCCTAAACTCACCGGACAACAGCATCTGGTTGGTGGTGCTGGCGTACAGAGTTCACTCAACAGATTCCAATTTCAGATGACTGCGATGAGTATGCAATTCGTTAATAACTGCCTAGTTTATCTGAGTGTGCTGTGCAAAAATCTGGAAATCATTTCAAAGATGCGAAACTTAAACGCTAGAACAATCATGGCGGTACACAAGACTTACCCGCACTACCTTACAGCGAGGAATTCCCAAGTGCTACTTCATCTCACAGTGAAGACCCTGGCACTCCGTGAAAAACTTTATTCCGTAAATTTCTGAGCCAATAGACCAATTTAACATTTCAATATGCAAATTTTTCAGCCAATTTCCGAGCCACCCGCCTTAATAGAGAAATGTTTTCACAAAACAAAAAACAGGAACAGAACTCAGGAAAGCCAGAGACGAGGATCCGCATGGTTATCGAAAAAGGGTTCAACCTGATCATTGCATGATCGTCAGCAGTGGTTTGAAATACGCTGTTACTTATTAATGGTGGCAGCAAAACCCACATAAAGATGTATGACCTTCCTTCAAATGTAACTTTCGAGTTACCGCTTGTTTAGCTGCAGTGAGAGCGTCTGCTGGGGAAAGGACAAAACAAATATGGATATTTGTTCTGTGTTCGTGGTAATGCCTTAAGTTTCTTCTTAAACACTTGCTACATGGCGAAACCAGCCAAACTTTGCAAACTGTTGGGTTGAAGCATACCACCGCAGCACTTACCCTGAAAGGACTTCGTGTTGGTTTCCAGCGCAAACCTCACATTATGAGCGGCACTAGAACTGCACTCGGCTCTTTCTTCGTAAAAAGTTCTCTTTACCGGTGGTGGCATTAGCACTGTTTTCGGAGAAAAAGAACTGTCAGGCAACCTTTACGTCAGCTGTGATTTTATTGCTTAGCAGAAGTTGTTTTCAAGAGGAATTTATGCTCGCTTTGATAATCGATGTAGACATTTGGCTTGACGTCGTCTATATTGAAATCATACCGCTGGGCGATCGGACTCTTGGTAACGATTGAGCCTGGTCACATAGTCACTCCGTTTTCCAGACCCACTGAGTAAAAATTAAAAACAGAGCGCAGTATGCATCTGGGTGTCTTTTTTTAAAATCAGTTCGAGACAAACTGGCCTAGATCGCAAAACGTTTAATTCATTAGAAATGCGGATGACCTGTGCTAGGTGGCTATCAGTCCACGAAAAAGGAAGAAAGCTCTACTTAGGTGCTCTGGGTAAGCGTTGGCTTGCAAGCTGCTGTTGTTGTTAGCCTTTCAAAAGATGGCACATGCCCACACTGAGGGATTGGCCAAGAATCGGGAGGCAGAGGCTGCTATTCACCTGTACTCAATAAAGGCAAAAGAAAAGCACGCGGGAGAACCACACCGGTGGATTCTACCTGAAGAAGGGTATGGACTAAAAGAGATAACAGTTTGGATGAAAAAAAAAATAGTGGGATAAGAAAGGAATAATTAATTAAATAAAAACGCAATAATGCATAGAAAACAAAATATTAGAACACTTAGCAAGAAAGCCGATGAGATTCTTGCAAGAAATTTTGAATAGCGGTTCAAACAGACCAGTGGCTGAACCCAAGTGTGGTGGCGCCAAATGATAGCAAGAGCGGGCTGCTCAAACTAACGGCAAGATGCCGCAAGGGCACCTTGCAACCTTCTTCTCAAAGAGGTTAAATGGTGACAATAGAGCCAAAAATGATTGGTAGATTCAGGCTCACGGCAAAATGCTCATAGCGGAGATAGCGCCAAACCAGATCTGTGCTCATAGAAATTTAGAGAAGGGATGCGGCAGTGGAATCTCGTCAGAGATAATTAAAGCTGCTGAGATCGACGAACTTTCGTGCTCCAAGAATATCTCAGGTGCTGCTAATCCACCGATGTTAAAAGTGCTGTGTCTTGCGCGCTTCATAAGCACGTCACCGAAACCTAGATGCCGTGATCTGTAGGCGGGAGGATATGCAACACGGGGCCGCTTAGGAAAGCCTTTTCAAGGTTATCAGCGATTTCATTTACTGTCATACTGTTGTGACCATGAATCCATATTAAATGAACACGGCTCATATGCGAAGGAAGCAGGGAAAGCTTCCGACTTGCTGTTGCCCTGATGAGCATCGGGCGTATCTAATGAATAATGCACGCGTGCTAACATTCGAGCCAATATTTTTGCTGGATAGTTGCGCATTAAAGCTCGGCAGTAAAAAGAGCTTGCAACATTGCATTTTTCTGCGAACACTATTGCAGGATGAGGAGGTGATCGGAAAGGTGCAATGTAGCGACCACAGTATGGTTAAGGTCACGAATTAGCCTAGACTTGAACAGTTAGCGGAAGAAACTAGCGCGGCAGAAGCCCATCAATGAGTTAGCGGTAAGACAGAATGTAGAGGAATTCAGGACCTTGCTGCAGAAAAGTTATTCGGTTTTAACTGAGAACAATGACGTTTGACAGCGGTGGGATGCGTGTTTTTTAATCGACAACAATCGAGGTAACATGGTCCACCAGAGCTGTCTTCGAAGCTATTATTTGACCAGCAAAAGTGTGATCAGCTCGGATCGAAGGTCGATGACCGCTTTATTCTCAGTCAGGTAATTCATGCAGAAGGTTACGTCAACGGAGCACTGCCGAAGAACTATGATTCAGGCAGGATGAATGCGCCCGTTGACCGTTAATCTTGTGGTGTATAGTCCCGATGGTGCAATAAAGTGGCCTCCCGCAGTGCGGATTTCTAGGCCGATCGATACGGTTGCCACTTTATTTAGCTGTACGGCGAACGGTTCACTTATCACGGAACAGTGCGACCGCTCCGGTGCCAATTAGAGCACTGACTTTACTGCCGTCGACGGACACTGCCTGGTCTTAAGTGCTCGATATCGAGTTGCACATCGGTCTCGGCCTCGGATCACGGCTCGGTCGGGTGTTGGTGCCACTGATCTCCAGTAGGTGGCTGGAATTTCAAATCGGGCGCCCGAAGTGGATCCACCGGAAGTAAGCGTCCTTGTCCTGGAAGACAGTCTTTGGCAGTGCACGAAATAGGATATCAGCACGGTGTTTAAGTTTCAGTTTTCGTTTCCCACTCAGCATTTTGTCGTTTTGCTGTTCTCGTCTTTTTCATGACAATGCCTACTTGTTGTGCCGTCAACTGCAACAGGAGGCCAGCATGCAAAGTCTTCGGGAAAGACGTTTCGAAAATAAGACCCCTTTGCATCGCAATGGGACGACACTAGCAGACGACAAGACGTCGCTACACACAGCACGGTCGGAGCCTTGTCTGCTGTTGAGCTCTGTGTCGTCCTATTGAGCTAGCGTCGCCAACTGTGCTCTTTGTTGTGATGCACGTTGTTGCGCTCTAAGCCGAAGTTATACCATCAATGGGGGATAATTTTAAGAAAGAAAAAGATGGAAACTTCACCAGGACAGCCGACTTTGGGGTGACAATTTTAACGAATTATGTTTAGATCAAACCGGAGCGACGGCGAGGCTACTATCTGGTGAGGTGCCGACGGTGTTCTGCTGGTTAACATTAGCGCCTCCAAAAGATATGACACTGCTTTTTCTACGGAGCATCTCATGTACTCTTTCGTACTGTATCGAATTAAGTATGAATGGGCTTTTATTCGTGATGCTTGGTGCAGCTGACTTCTAACAGCGCTTTTCACGCGCTCTGCAGCGTTAGTCTTTTTGGTCAGTCGTTTCGCGCTGTGCAGCTTAAACGTGGATGTGCCATGGAGTTAGGTTAAAAACACGTCTGGGAGATAAATGACACCCTAAAGCGACAAACATCAGCTGCCATCGACGAGAAAAGACATTGTCCGCCACCAACTCGAAATTGAAACTGTGACAGGTGTATAACGAGGGGCTCTTCGATTGTCAGGATTTCCGCGCCATCGCTTGGCCTTTCTTAGCTACACGAAAATTCTGTTTCAAGATGACCTAGCCTCCTCGTCATTCTGCTACTGCTCCTAATTACGCTCGAAAGACAAGAACCAGATAAGAACACACTCTTTAATGCACATACTTCATTGCCGCTACATGGTGAGACCTGCATGCCTGTTTTCGTCGATTTCTCTGAAATTACAGGGTTCCTCAAACGATGCTCACATTCTCGCGGTGAGCTTGCTTATTCCTTTGATGTTACAGTAGACGTTACACAGATGCAACGCGAAAAGCTCATAAGGAAGGGGCCAAAGACGTGACTTTTTGCATTGAAACACACAGCAGACACCGAACTTCCGGGACATGCCGCGCGAGTTCCGGTGGCTTCACTAGCGCCCACTTCGGAAAGCGGGAATGCGGCATCCAGACACTTAGTGGAGATCAGTGGTTGGTACTGCATCTCGGACACGCCGTTGTCGTTTTGCGTGACAACGTCGTCGCCTCGAAGTTTCATCACGTCGCTGTCAGGCCAGTCTTCATAGGCGGCGTCGTTGTTGTGGATGTGGTGTGGTCTTCCACTGCGAGTGGTGGAGGACCTTCGTTGTTACGTGAGAAGCAAGCTCCCCTCAAAAGGCTGATCTTTTTATTTCCACCTACAAAGGCTGGGGCACTATCCTCGGATATCCGGTGTGACGGATTGCTTCGTAGCGAAGCAATTCATGACAACGACGGTGACGGCAACCTCGGTGAGCGGCTCGGCATGCACTCGGCGTGAAGTAAATACTCATCTACATTCTGTGGTCGCTGGACGGGTCGTGATTTTGGGGCGTCATAGAAGAAGCCTCGAAGGCCCCTTCATCGGTATGAACAATGCCGGAACATGTGACCGAGCTCCCCGCAAAGGAAGCATAGAGGGCGGCGCTGTTCGGAGTCCTCCATACGTCTGCTTTCGAGCAGCTGGTTGGCGCGTGGATTGGGTGCTGACCTGGTGTGGTTGTTCGGGAGATACAAAAGGCTCCTGGCGTGTGCTGACAGGCTACCATGGCCTGCGTATAGCTTCGGCGTAGATCATCATGTCTGGAGCGAATGTTGGTTGCGTGATTGGTAGCCCTATTACCGGCTGCGTTTTCCCAAGTGCGTGCTGAACTTTTTCGCAACATTCATAAGAGACGCTACTTTCGGCTGCGGTGAAAAAACAGAATATGTCACAGTTCTTCTTGGACGATCTGGCGGATTACAGCAGTCTGTAGGTTGTCATTGCTCGCAGCCATGTTTTTCAACTTCTCAGAGAAGAGTTGCGGACGATGGTCGCATTGAGGGGGTTCGTTTTAAGCCGGTAAAACGGTTCGTCGACGCACCGCTTTTACCTTCTTTTCTTTGGCCATATGCAAGTATCGGCGTCGGAAAAGGCACATCTCATCCGACTGTCATCTTAAAGTGAGAGTCTCGTTTTGATGTGTACACGCGCCAGGAGTATAGTAGCTGGGGTCTTTCCTTTCGCCCGTACGAGTCTTTCGAACGACGTGAGGAGGTCATTCTCGAAGTTTTCGCACGTTGCCAGATAGTCTTCTTTGTTTTCGAACCACATCCGCACAGGGCCATCTAATGCACGAAAGTATTTCCTATATTTTGCGTCGTTGCTCTAAGAGCTCAGCGCAGCCACATGGTAGAACTCCTCAAGACATTTTTGCACGCCTTCATGCGGTTGCCCATTGTTACGTTTGGAGACGCCAACATGCCAAGAAATTTTTTATTTTACTCGACGTTTCGATCGGACGACCGACTTTATTCAAGAGTGATTTGCTTCATTGGGGTCTCTCCTTTATTGATAGGAGTTACACCCAGAGCAGGAGGGAAAAGGACAATACAGAATAAGTAAAAATATAAGAAATCAGAAAGCAGGAAAGAGCAGTTGGAGCTCTACGAGAGGAGGCTGGGGGAGAAGGAAAATAGAAAGAAAAGAGAGAGCGAGAGTTCGCGGAGCATTTAGGTAGCAGGCAAGTACAATGGCCAGGTGGGAACCCTGTTTTGTTAACTGCTGAGTGGTTGCCTGTTGACAGGTGTGTAGAACTGGGCTGAGGTGGATGACAGTGCGCGTGGTCGCGCAGTTACCTTCCTGGAAGGATGCGTGGTGTTGTCGCTTATCCTGACCGGAAGGTCAGGGGTCAAAATAATCTTGACCCAAACACAAAACAAGGAGTCAAACAGCCGTCAAGCAGCGTTTATTTTTGCCTTTATTTTTTCTCGTGGGGCAATACTACGCCCCTTGCTGGTATAGCCGACTACAGCTGGACATCGCACCCGCACCTGGTTACGCCGCTCAAGCTGGATTATGAGGAAGGGGGGAAGGAGGAAGTAGGAGAGGTAGCCAAAGCAATGTTGTCAGTGTGAGGGACCTCAGCTCACAGAACAGCCAGAAACGTGAAATGGTAAAAAATATAATAAAAGCACACATCAAGAATTACCGACCTATACCTCTAACGTCGACATCATGTAAAAGTTCAGAACATATAATTCATAAACATGTATTAAGTTTCTTGGAAGAGCACAAAGTACTTACCGATTTTCAGCATGGTTTCAGGCGTGGGTTTTCTACAAGTACACAGTTAGTTGAAACTGTGCATGACTTTGCTCAGTCGATTAATCAGGGAAAGCAAACAGACGCAATATTCATGGATTTCCGCAAAACATTTGGTAAGGTGTCGCATAACAAATTAATTCATAAATTAAGTTATTATATTAAAAATGACCGGATACTTCATGGATTACAGCTTACCTCTCAAGCAGGTGTCAATTCGTCACTCTAAACAATATATCTTCTAGCGGTGTCCGGGTTATGTCTGGCGTCCCCCAGGGATCCGTTTTAGGACCACTCATTTCTTTTGTTTATTAATGACATTGTGGCAGATCTTTCAGTTCGCGTGAAGCTGTACGCGGATGACTGTATTTTATATCAAGTGGTGTCTTCAGTTGATGACCAGGTACGTCTAAATAATGACCTAGCGAGGGTGGTTCCATGGTGCAACAAATGGCAGATGTGCATTAATTTTGAAAAAAAACCGTTTTTATGGAAATTACACAGAGGAAGATACCTGTTCATTTTGTGTACGGTACTAACAATATATCATTATTAGAGGTGGCAGGGTATAAATATTTGGGCCTATGGATCACTAATAACCTTTCAGGGTCAAAACACGTAGAAGCTGTCGTAGGAAATTCAATGCGGAAACTCTTTTTCTTGAGGCGCTTATCAAAGTCATCCCCACCTAGTGTTCGTCTGTTCGCATACAATTCCCTCATCCATCCGCTACTAGAATATGCTGTAATCATATGGGATCCTTTCATGGTAACAAACATTCAGAAATTAGAGCGAATACAGCGTAAAGAAGTTAGATTTATTTTTAACTCATATGGCCGTGCATCTGTAAGTGAGTTCGTGAGGCGAAGTGGGTTACCCCCAGTTGTTGAGCGCAATCGTGTTTGTCGATTAAAGTTTTTCTTCCAGCTTGTAAAAGGTCATTATAAAGTTAATACTTCTAATTATTTTGCTTACTCCTCAGGTTATAACATGAGACAAAGGCATGCACTAACAATAACCCCTTTGAACGCATGAAATACTGCTTTAAATATTCTTTTTTTTTTCAGGACGATTGCTGAATAAAATAAACTTAATAGCGAGACTGTTAATCATAATTCTTTATTGATGTTTGAAAAGTGCCTGCAAATGTTATGAATTTGAGTGTTTATATGCTTGTATTTTGTTTCTTTGTTTTTTACCACCCTGCTATGATCTGTACTAGATCGCAGAATCTATAAATAAAATAAATAAATAAAAATAAATGAAAGGTACGGGGATATGTGGCCTTCGCGGGACCAAATAATGAGTTGAACGCCAGATGGAAATAACTAGCCTAAACTGAGTTGCAAAAAGGGTATGACTTCAAACCACGCAGTGAGTGGTGGTGCTTTGTCTATTAAGGTTGGAATTTTCGTTGTTCCCTGCCATCGAAAGATATGATAGGGTGCCGTGGTTTTCATTGACGCCCCTTTGCAGTCTGTTAAACAAGAAAATAAAGAATGATTCTCGTTGTTCTCGCTGCCGAGTGTTTTTAAAGCCACTTTGTATAAATATTTATTTAAGTTTATCAAACTCATGGCCTTTCCCGCGGAGGTGTCTCGAAAGAGGGAGGCTAGGGAGAGATTGAGCTTGTGAGCGGCGGATATTAAATCTTAAGGAAGGAACTGTCTGTTTGGCCTATGTATTGCATTTGACACTTGCCACACTCGAGCATGTAAACAACATTACTGGAATTGCAATTTAAATCTTCTCGGATAACATGTTTTAAACCTGAATGGGTACTTTTAGCCAGTGCTGTGGTTTGCATGTGTTTGCAAACTTGGCACGGGTTCTTTGCGCACGGTGTGCAACACGCCGGCCTCGGTTTACTAAGCGTAGAGTGCACAAGGTAGTTTTGTAAATTTTTTGGCCTGCTGTATGTTACCTGGGGCATCATTGGAAACTTTTTGAGAGCCGCGGACTTTGTTCTATGATATTGAAGGGATTTTAAGGATTTCGTTAATCATAGAACAATATCATAGAACAAAGTGAGCAGCACGCCAAAATTTTTCCAATGGTAGAAATTTATATTTACAAAAGGGGATTAATATATACAGAAAGAGACAGCAGAGGAGCCATAGAACAAGGGCCAGCGCCCAGACACACATTATATATATATATATATATATATATATATATATATATATATATATATATATATATATATATATATATATATATATATATATATATATATATATATATATATATATATATATATATATATTTATACACCTGGGCAGGATGCGAACCACGGGAGGACAGGTGAGCAGCTTGCCACAAAGCAGGTTTGAGGCAAGCAGACACACAGACAGACCGACAGACACGACTAAACGAGGAGGATAATCACTATAAGTGCTGGAGAAATAAATAAGTCACGCATCAGTCTGTCGTGTGCATGTAGCGCACTAGAACTTAGCTTTTAATGCTGTACGCAATGCGAGTCTTCCCAATGGCAAACTGCGACACAGAAAGCCGCTACCCCGAACGTTACTTTAGTTGCCTCAAGCGCGAAGCGCCACTTTTTAAGTGATGCGTTTTTGACGGCGGCATCTGGTAAAAAGTTTTTTAGGCATTCGATACATCCCGACTTTCTTCTTTCTAAGTTATACTGTTTTTTCTTTTTTTGTTGCCGCATTATTTGGTGACATGAGGCTGGGAGACCCTCGTCGCTCTCCGTTTTTCCACAAGCGGTCGTTTTCGACTGCGGGACCGAGCTTATAGTGCCTCCTCATATGCTGTAACCGAGTTGTGCTGCAGCAGGTGTTCGTTGTATTGTCACGGCTTGCTTGACGTAGAGGCCGGCGGCAAACGCAGGTGGTGATAGCAGGAGCACAAGAACGCAGGAACAGGCAGGTCGGCCAGCAGCAGCGCCGTCGTCGGCACGCGGCAATGGCACTTCAATTTTCTCTTCGCTACACTACCTACCCCTATAAAGAAGCATCATCCCGATGCTAACCCGAGAGCAAAAACACTTGGCGGAAAACCACACAGGGGCCCAGAAATCTTGCTGGCCGATGTAGAAGGCAGTGGGAAATGCAGGCGATTATCGCGCGTAATAGGGCTTAAGCCGGCCAACGTGCACAATTTCAGAGCGGGGGGAACGACGAGATGACCGTCGCATTCCTTCGGGCAGCCCCTCGTAGTTCAGGTCACCGATGCGGCGAAGAACCGTATACGGGACAAAGTAGCGCTTCGTGAGTTTCTCGGAGACACCTCGAAGGCGTACCGGCGTCCACACCCACACCTTGTCCCCAAGGTAAAAATGGACGTCACGTCGACGGAGATTGTACCGACGAGCGTCTGTATGCTGTTGGTGCTGGAGGCGGAGTCGTGCGAGTTGCAGAGCTTCCTCCGCGCGCTCGCAGACTAGACGGGCATCATCGACTACGTCGACAGACGGCTCGTGTGGCAACATAGCGTCAAGCATCATGGTGACCTGTCTGCCATGCACCAGTCGGAAAGGGGACATACCTGTCGTCTCCTGGACAGCGCTATTATACGCGAATGGAACGTAGGGCAGTACCTCGTCCCAACTGCGATGGGCGACGTCCACATACATGGCGATCATCTCAGCCATCGTCTTGTTAATCCTCTCCGTCAGCCCATTGGTTTGCGGGTGGTATGCCGTAGTTTGGCGGTGGCTGGTGCAGCTGAGACGGAGGATTTCCTGTGTGAGCTGTGCCAGAAACGCGGCACCCCGGTCAGGGATCAAAACGGCAGGGGCCCCGTGACGGAGCACAATACACTGAAAAAAAAACTGAGCTGCCTCAGCAGCCGTCGCTGACGGAAGTGCTCGGGACTCGGCGTATCTGGTTAGGTAGTCGGTGGCTATGATAATGTACCTGTTACCCGACTTTGACGTTAGAAATGGGCCGAGAAAATTCATTCCGATTGTGTGGAACGGAGCATGCGGTGGGTCGAGCGGCTGGAGAAGTCCAGCTGGGCGTGTAGAATGTCTTTTCCGCCTTTGGCACTTTCTACAAGTTTTCACGTAGTGACGGACGTGCTTAGGAAGTTGCGGCCAATAATACTTTTCTCGAATGCGTGCAAGTGGTCGGCTGTAGCCAAGCTGACAAGCTCTAGGTTCGTCGTCACAAGCTTTGGGCGCCTCGGCGCGCAGGTCTTCTGGCACAAGAAGGAGCCATGACCTCGGACTGCTGTCGAAGTTCTGCTTGTACAATACGCCGTGCAGAATCAAGTTGGGCTATGACTTCCCCTTTCGTCAGGTGCTGCGGTTCGTTCCTGAAGTTGGTCACTAAAATGTTGGCACGCCCACGTTGAACATTGGCGATTGCCGCGCAACGGCGGCAAGTCAACATGGTCAGCATCAACTTTCATCGCAGCGCAAGGGGCCCGAGGAGGTATTGGCGATGAAGAACGTGCGCGGAGGGTCAACTTGTTCCTCCCTACGTCCATTACAGCGCCATATTCACGGAGAAAGTCCATGCCAAGAATAACATCTTTGGAGCAATTCTCCAAGATCACGAATGTGGCTGGGCACGTCTCACCGTGAATCTCAACGCGGGCAGTGCACTGGCCAACAGGGCTTACGAGATGACCTCCCGCGGTACGTATGGGCGGGCCGACCCACTGAGTGGTAACCTTGCGAAGACGCCGAGAGAAGTTCCCGCTGAAGACCGAGTAATCGGCACCGGTGTCGACAAGCGCCGTTACGTCACGACCGTCGATTAAAACGTGTACATTGCTAGAGGCCACAGAAGTCTTCGCTTCCAAGGGTGCCATCAGTTGATCGGGGACATTCCAAGGTAGGCAGAGGTTCTTTACTGTGTGCAGCACCAGCAACACCATCTCCAGGCGTCGCCGTACTTAGTTTTCCCGAAGTAGCGAAAGGCTCTCACGGCGAGGTCCGCGAGAAGGGGGTGATGATCGGCAAGGGCGCGGCAACCGGGAGGTGCGAGATGGAGCTGACACGGGCGATGGAGAGCGTCGAAGGTAGTCCTGTATCTCGCGGGGCTGTTCACCGTGGCGGGGGCGCGGATCAGCCCGGTTGCAACCTCGAAGGCCGAGTTCGTGGTACGGACTGTAGCGGTACATGTGGTCAGGTTCACCGCAGTGGAAACACAGCGGCCTCCGGTCTGCAGTCCTCCAGATGTCGGTTTTCCTGCGGCCCGGCGGTTCCAGGCGTGCATCAGACGGGAGCATAAACTCGTGGCGTCGAGAGCAGGAATCGGCAGTGGTCTGGTACTGACGATGTACGGGAGGTGGATGGCGGCGGCGGAGCTCAGAGATGGTTGGACGGCAGCAGCTACAATGGGTACGTCTTCGGACGCCAGCGTGTGTCTTAGTTCGTCCCACACAGCCGTCGCGATGGGGACAGATGCAGGCTGTTCAGGACCTGGGAACAGCCTTTTCAGCTCCTCTCGGACGACGTCGAGGATAATTTCGCGAACATCGGCGAGGCCAACACCGCTCAGTGCAGACGAAGCAAGACTTGCGACGACAGGAAAGGCGCTCAGTCGCTGAGAGTGACTGGTTCTTGTCGCCAATGCGTGCTCGATGTTGGTAGCTTCAGAGACGAATTCGGCCACTGGGGTAGGAGGATTGCGGATGAGGCCTCCAAAGATGTCATTCCGGACATCCCTCATCAAGGCCCGCACCTTCTTCTCTTCAGTAGCCCGAGGGTCAGCGCGGGCACTCAGACGCAGTACGTCTTTGATGAAACTTCTCACGCTCACGGCGGGAGCCTGGATACGAGTGTGGAGCAGATCTTCAGCATGCTGTCGCCGGTGCTGGTTTGCGAATGTGCGTACCAGTTCTCTCTTGGACGTCTCCTATGATGTTAGCCAAGCCTCGTGGTTCTCCAACCAGTATTTTTTTGTGGCATCTAAGGAGAAGTACAGGTTCTGCAGACATTGGTCGGCTGTCCACTCATTATGTCGAGCTACCCGTTCATAGTGCTGGACCCAGTCTTCAACATCATTAAGTCCATCGTCACGTATGAGGGCGACAGATCTTGGGGTGACATGCACGCAGACGATCATCGGCGCAATCGCGGGGTCGGTTTGTTGTAACTGGGAAGGCATGGTGGCGTTGGTCCTAGATGTAAGAATCCGAATTCCAGTGCTTGGCCTTGCTGACGTCGGCTAGCGCAAGTCTGTTTCTCCCGAGGGCTCCAGAAAAATCCGACGGCCAGGACTTAGTACCGGGCTCGAATGGCGAGGCGGGGTGCGTTGCATGAGATGCGGTACCCAGCACTTGCACCAAATGTCACGGCTTGCTTTACGTAGAGGCCGGCGGCGAACGCAGGTGGTGATAGCAGGGGCACAAGAACACAGGAACAGGCAGGTCCGCCAGCAGCACAGTCGTCGTCGGCACGCGGCAATCGCACTTCAAATTTCACTTCGCTACAGTATAATAGAGAGAGGCGGGCTAGCTGGTGACTAGTAGCAGAATGCATCTTGAAATCGCGCAAAAAGACAAGGAACAAGGAAGAAATCAACAGGACAGACCAACAGGACATCTGACACACAGTACCATTTCCATAATATGTAATTTGACGGCAGCACCGCCTTCGCTCGTAATAAGCAAGGGTTCGGTATAACTGCGGTCGTTATAAGTGGGCTTGTATTTATATTGGTGAGCTGCAAAGAAACCTCTGGATTCTACAGTCTGTGTACCTTTCTGTGCTTAACGCTTTCGCTGAAAATTGTTTCGTATCCGATAAACTGACAATAGCGGTTGTCAAGCCCTTACACGAAAGTGGTTTATTTAAAGCGATATAAGACTATATGTTCATCCCAATTCGGCCTGTGATTTCTCCGACTCGCGAAAAGCATCTAATGTTAACAATGAGAACATTTTTGGAAAAGAATATCATGTCCCAATACCAGTTCGGCTTCATTCAAAGAAAAAGTCCACTACGCTTCTGAAAATTTTTTTTTGGTCTTATGTATGCTGCATTCGACAACAGCGAAGTAATGCGTTTTATTGTGTGGTTCATAATATCTCGTTGAGAAATTCAATATTTTTTTATTCCGTAACTTTTTTAAAGCTCTTCTGAAGAGCTACTTCACCATCACATCTAGTGGCAAAGTTTCTTTAATTTTGGAATTCCACAAGGTTCTTATCTCTACCCGTGTTTGATCTTTATGGGAACTATTTCTGCAACATTGTTCCGCGATGCCAAATATTTCAGTATGCTGAAGACACCGCCTTCGTTTCTGTTCACTCAACTTTTGCAACAGCTTGAACATCCCTCCAATGTGATGATTCTTTAGTTGTGGAATAATGCCCCCAAAAAACTACGGTTTCCAACAAAATATAAATCTAAACTAATGTTTTCCCACAACCCAACTAAGAGAATTGATGTTGTCTGACCATTTTTTCAGCATAATTGATTCCCGTGACCGTTCCTTAGCTTCTATCCATTCTTGGTGAGCTCGAAATATTTGGTGGTGATCTTTGATAGCGATATGAATTTGAGTAGTTCAGTTTCCTGTGTAATAATCTTCATGCTATCTCTTGTATGCTGCAAAATTCCCGGTTTCTCCTCTCGTTTTTATGCGGCAAGTAATTCCTCATCTTGTAGTTTACAGTGCTCTTCGGCATGACATAAATTACTTTAACTATGTACCTTTGTGTGGCGTTTGAAGGTAAATTATACTTTGAAGAAAACCTTTAGAACTCCATGTATGAAAACCTCAGCAGATGCTAATTTTTTTACCTTTTATATGCCTACATAAAAAAAAAACCTTTTTTTTAAACAGCTGTTCTAGCTCACTTCTCGGAATAATAATGTTTGGTCCCTCATATTACAGTCCCTTCATTGAGGCCTAACCAGAGGTATAGAACTCAGGTTATGGCCGTTTTTCCAGATTTCTTCATTCCCAATGTTTTTACAATTGGCTTGACGATTCCTTTTTGATGTTGTCAAAACACACGTTGAAGAAATATTTGCGAGTGAATTTTTCGATGATTAATTTTGCACTGCAGCCATGTGATGTTTTCTTCTATTCATGTCGCCCTTTTTTTAACTGCCGGGTGAAAGCCCAACAAGCCTTTTTAGTTTCGGCTGACCCAGTTCCGTTTGGAATAAAGACACGTTTAGTATTATACGCTATCTGGATCTAAAATAATGTAGCTGGATTTTTGAGCTCTCCTCCGATTGGAGCGTTATATGGGTGGAACCTAATACAACTGGCGCAATTTTCACATTTATGTACAAAGGGTTTTTAGAGATGTATCCAACTGAATTAAAGTTGCGCGCAAGTATATATTAGGAAGCCTGAATGAGTCGAAAGTGACAGGCGTGATGAAAATTTTTTGTTTGACGACACTAAGGTGCCAAAAGTTGTATCGCTTTGCAGCGATTACCTAGAACTGCTGGCTGTTAATGGATTTATGCATGCGACACGACAGAACAATTTGGCGACACGAAGGAATTTATGTATCTACCTTTCTTGCCGCCCGCAGTCAGCCTCCTTCATAAAATTGGCCTGGGAGCTGAAGATCGCCCCCTTGCCGATGGCTCGCACAGGACTCAGGTGCACATTGCAGTCAGCACATAATTTTATTCACATATCACAACTTCCTTGCCATTTCAGGTGGACACCAGCATTTGGTGCTGGCTATTGTCCGCATCAGGACTCATGTACACAGAGCATGCCGCCCTAGGAGACAGCTGTAAACGCCTTCAAGATATGTGCGCACAGGGGGCGCATATTGTAGAAGAGGTTTAGATGTGGAGACTCGTGTTAAATTCAGCACGAATCCCACACGAACGCATTAAAGTAGTAATAGCTACAAATGCAGTTAAGGAATAGGAAGGAAACTTACTATTCTCAACTTGAAACGCCCCTTTATATCCCACGAAAAGAGCGCGGTGGCTTTAACTGCGTTATTTACGCGCATTATTACGAGTATCTTGAACGCGCTTTTAATTCGACTACTTTTTGCGTCCCATAACGTAACAAGCTATATCCAGCCGGACAGACAGCGACCAATGGAGCGAACGCACCACAAATGGCCTCCTTTGAGTGTCCTTTAAAAGTTTGTGTCTCACTATGTTAGTGCCAGTAGTAGAACAAACTGCGTATGCCTTTAGAGGTTAGTAACAAAGAAAGGGAGGAGAAACTGGCTGCCATAAAACATGGAATTTTCTGGGATGTGATAATTATGTGGCGCATATTAAGTGATTTCCTGAACCTCGAAAGCCACAATGATGCTACGTCTTGCCCTTCCAAAGTCCGTTCTATGCCTGGCAGCTGGAATCTATGCGCTCATGCTAGCGCACGAATGAAGCAACCAGAAAAAATATATCAAGCTGTCAACATTTGAAGCACAGGATCACAAAGGAAGACTCAGTATAAAGAACGCCCAAGACAACCGGAGCATGAACGACGGATGGCTGGAATTGTGAGTCACAAGTGCCCAAATACATCTCAGCCAACCACATGCTTTCATGCTCCAGTGCCTTTTGAAGGAGAAAACTTGCACAAGTCATAATTAAGCACGGGCTCGATCAATCTCGACGTTTTAGCAAGTTTGCTCCGTCTTAAGAGGCTGGAGCACATAACAATTCGGCGATCCCGTTAGATGGTGAAAGATTTGGGCTCCTCTACTTGTGCCGCAGTAGTGTCGACGCTGCACAGTTTAGGACTGCGAGTGACGCTTAAATGCAGAGGGCGTGAAAATGAAGAGACAGTAATGAACTCTTCTAACATAAATTAAGAGAACTTCCGACAAAGAAACCTTAAATGATAATGCCAAAAGAAGGGCTTTATATTTGGCATTTCGTCTGGATTACAATTGAAGTGGCACATCGTGTTTTGGAAATCAAGTGCACTTCATATTTAATAAGTGGCTCATGACTTCAGCTGACCCACTGGTACTGGAAGAGACATTAAAGCACCTGAAATACACGCTTTGCGTGCAGAATTGAAAGTGCTGGAAGTAGGCTGTGCAGAATTGGAAGCAGGCTCTCATCTCTCGTTACACACAAAGGGAATCACTATACCGACAGCTGTGTCAGAAAGAGTAACTCAGTAAAAAAAACGAGAATAAACGACTCAGTATGTTACTCCTGAGTGATAAATAAAAATTTAGCAGACACACTTAAGGCTACTTACTTTTGAGAATGGGAAAGTATTTCATGTAGAACTGCACAAGGTGTATGAACAGACCAGTGTTCCTCATGCATCCGATGCTGCGTGCCCAGTGACTGACTCCTAAGTCAGCACGAGGTACATTTAGAGCTTGATTTCATGTTCTTACCTGGAGTTCTGTTGCACAGAATACTCTGCGCATGCATCTTGATGTAGAATAATGATGAAGGTATCAGCAATGGCCGGACGCTCGAGAGCGAAACTCTCGATACACGTGTCCAAGCAATCCATGGCAGTCATGCGCAGATGTGTTGACATCTATGACGCGGCACCGAAATAAAAATCGGTGCCATGTCAAAAGAAGTTTTCATATCCTCCGAACTTCGTGCCATACACGGCGGAAGGCGGACCCCGGAGTTTGCGCTAATGGGGCTTATATAATGGTTTCCCACTAGACTATGCTGGAATAGACACGCGTAATTAATTTATCGTTGCGTTTCAGGCGCTCAACAGGCCCATGACACAGGCAAGTGCGGCGACCGACTCCTTCGCAGAGATGCGGTTTTCTCGAAGCAAGTATGGTGAGTAGTTTTGCAGTATTTGTTGGTATTTACGAAAAATTACATTCTTCACGGTGCGGCCGTTGTCGAAAGAGGTTGGAATCGCCGAGTCCCGACGTCACAGCCAGAACCTTGAGTAGCAGAGAAGAAATAATGCAAGGAAGAGATTAGGCTAAGAAAATATAACAGCTGACAAATTAGTCAACTGTAATTTCGTTTATTCAGCTTATTAAACCAATTACATGCCGCTGCAAACCGGATAACCAAGACAATGCAAGATAACGCGCGCCACCTGCAAAGTTGCGTACCGCTTTTTACATAAACCAGACACGCGGCTAAAATCTTATTACAGCATGGCGCTTTCTTGTCTGTTGAGGTTCCACACATGCTACACTTTTTCTTCCAAGTTTCTTTTTCTATTTGCCCTCTTTAAACCTCATTTATAATTTAAAGGTGGCCATGCTGGTTACCTAAGAGCAGGTTTATAAATAGATGCAGTCACCTTGAGCTGTCTTTTCTTCCTGTGTGCACTTTCCAGTGCATAAACTCCACTAGTGCACTTTTTCCGCACTATGGCTGAACGATTTTACATTCGGTTTTCACGCTGCCCGCATTCCTCCAGCCTAGAAAATTGGTTGACGAGATCACGCCTGAAATTGACTTCAGTATTACTGAACAATGCGTCATCAATGCAATAGCCACTTTCCTCACTCAATAAGCGCTTTTCGAGCCTGTTTCGTCCTTATGTTCCCCGCCTGAAAGCATAGAAAACTTTCAGGCAGGGATTTTCCGTCACCAGGAAGAAGGCGACTATAGTATTGTGAATGCACTCTGAATTATTTCTCCTTGCTCCTTCAGAATGGTGTGTTCGCCATCATCCGAATGCACTAAGCTCGGCACAACTCCATGTGCCGTGCAGAAGAGGGATCGCTTATTAATTCAATTCGTCAATTTTTCAGAGTGGTACAAACACAAGCTCTGAATGGTCTCCTGGACTAAAAGTTGCACTAAGCAACTTGACGACGGCCCAGGGGCCACCGTACCAGACAGCAGTCGACGCAGATTATTAAACAAAAAAAAATGAAAACCGCACTCATCAAAGATCACATTGAAAATATATGGGCTATTAAGCAGGTCTCAAAAGCGCATATATAAACGAAACAAACAGTGTGACAAAAAGAAGAAAATCATGAGATGATATGGAAACACGCGGTCAAAGGACAATTAGTCAGTTTACAACCAAGGCAAGTTACATCAAATCAGGGTGCCACGTAAGAGTTCAGTCGAGGTTACAGAAATAATTTTTACATTCTTTTTTAGATGGAAAAATTCCTTTGGATATTTGTTTAGAAGTGATGGAACATTATGCTTTAATGACTGAAACTTGCATAAAACATGGCCCTTACAACCATCTTTCTTGTGGTACAGCGGGCACCATGCGTAGTTATGCAAAATGGAGTAATGTGTTTCGTAATTTCATAGTTCAAAATGTAAAATATGCGTACTTTACAACCACTTGTCGCAAACCTAAGCTATCGATATTACTATGTAAGCGCGCGTGTTCGGATGATTTGAAGTGCCCTTCTTCGGACCACATATATAATCATAACTATGGTAACTAGTGAGCGGAGAATGGAAGAGAAACGAGGGGCTTGTTTTCACTTTCCTTCGTTTTCCTTCCCTTGTCTGTTCAATAGCTTAACGAGGGTATCGGTTTTGGCAGTCTTGACACCATAGGTGTATAAGAAGGTTCTCGCACAGCTTCCAACCTGACACTCGAGGTTAATACAGGACGTACCAGGTCAGCCACTGTGGACGACAGTGGCGTTGAACACTCCTAAGGTCAGGTTACACGCAAACATAAGTACCCCCAAAAGCGGATGATTGGACAGTCATCGCTGTAGCTAAATTGTTAGAGCACCAGACGCAAAAGGTACATGTCTTGGGCTCGCATCCCACCGGCGTCATCTGGTTTTTTTGCGCTAACATTTTTGCGCTAACATTTGTACATAGAACTATGCACCAACTAGCCCCGCAACAAGTGTTACTTGAGTCATCTGGTTACTTTTTCTTCTGCTTTCTAATCAATTTTCTTTAAGCGATAAAGTAAATGAACTAGTTAACTTCCATTGATAAACAGCTCAAACTAAAAAAAGATAAAAACACTGCCCTATTCTACATGCTTTCGGTGACTGTTGGCTTTATTCGTGGTAATTAGCGCTTCAGTTGCAAAACTATTTTCATTTTGTTTTCCCCGAACGCAATTTCAATAATGAAATGTTAATATTGCATCTTTTTTCTTCCAGGTAACACGCAATCATAGACGCTGATGCGGCAACAAGGAAAGCGATTCAGGTGAACATGTTTTCTACCGTAGTTTGGCGGCCAACGACCAGTTCAAATCAACCTGCGTTGGTCGCTGAGCAGAATGATACAAACATTGCACGTGCGAGGTTGTAGCTTTTGAGAGATGGCGAATGTTAATTCGGTTTACAACGTAGAGCAAACAGCACACAAAGTATAAAGGGAAACCAGCGGGAAAGCACTCAGTTCAGGCTATTTCGCAAACATATTGATCAAAAAGTAGTAACAAACCGCTACGAGGACCACGGCTTCCTTATGTATACGAACTACCATGTGGAGCTTTTGAGCTTAAGACACCGCAGCAGCATCTATGACTAAAATCGATTAACTGATATTTCTGGTATCGACACTCAGGGTGTTCGCTGCAAAAGCAGTTTTATACACACGGCGAAGGCATGTGATAGCGCACGTTCAGTAACCTCTCCTCAGTATGGCGTCTTTTACGGATTCAGTGTTCACAGAGGACGGCACCAGCTCTCTAAGAGCACATTAAAATTACCAGAACAATGCCTTCTTTGCAGTTAACAACGCGATTTTCGCAAATAAGCTGCTGTCATTACCTGTGAATCTTTCCACCAGCGCATAAAAAAAAAGCTTGCTGCGAGACGCTACAGTTACGACGCAAATAAAATGTCTCCTTACTCGGGGTACGGGGAGCGTCTAAGTTTTTCTGACCTGATACGCACAGGCTTCTCTAAAGCCCGCGTCTTACTTCGCGAAATGAATAGAACTGCGAAGTTAACTTTCTTGCTGAACCCGGAGTGCACAAACGGTTTGGATGGCACAGTGCTCAAGGCGCAGAGCGGTGAGTTTTCTACGGCCGTCTCCAGTGAGACAATTTCTGAATCGCAAAGCGACCATTCTTGCTTCCATCTCAAGGATCAGAGCTCTAAAATACAACAAATTATCGACAAAAGTCATTAGAACCCATGATCCCTCGAAGATCTTGTGGAATTCCGCTGCCTGCCATGACGAATGAGTTAGATACTGTATTTGAAACTGTGAAGCCATTGTTTGGAACTATTGTTATAATCCACACTATGATTCAAACTGTTGTTTGAAAGTTAATAAAAAGTTTGCGAGCATTAACGAGCAGAATAAGACGGTTACACTCCGTTATAATGTAAAGAGAACGCAACAGGTGCGTTGAAGCCCTGAACCCTGCTGGAGTAGCGCGCTTTACAAACGCTCGTTTCCGCATAAAAAGGCAGCTCCGAACATAACAGCGTCCTATGAACAGGAAGCAGTCACGAAAAAAAAACACACCGAGTCAAGAAGACGCTAAGATTGGCATTTTCAGGCCATAATAGCATACTCTTCACTTGTGATGAGGTCGAGATCTATCCCGTGGCGTTAAAAAGCACGTCAGTATTATGCGCCCGAATCGCGCCAATAGTTTTGAGAGCATCTAAACTTAGAATAGCGCCACGCACGCCGAAGGTGCAATGGACGCAGCGATGGCTTAGCGTCTGAAGTCCGAGTCCGATCATATTGATTTGCTTTGCTCCACTGACGCGTTTGTAACGGCACGAGGTCATTTGCTCCTCCGTTATGGAGGAGGATGAGTAAAGAGAAATTGGCGCAGGCATGCGTGGGTGGGCCCAACAAACTTGTGCTCAGGACAGCTGTGGAGCAACCCACCGTGCGCCTGCGCAGTGCAGGCGATTCTGCGGGCGTCGCTGCTCAGCTCTCATTCCCAGCAGGTGAAACGCGAAATGTTTTGGCATTCCATCGGAAAGGCAGCTTTGCGCCTTAACTCCGCCCCGCCCCGCCTTAACAACTCCGCCTTAAATTTTTTTGTGAGCCATTGTCATACCCATGACTCAGCACTTTTTTCGTGACCCATGACTCAACCTATTTTTGTAACTCACTTCGTGAACAATGACTCGGCACTTTTGGTCATGACTCAGCACTTTTTGTGATCCATTTTGTGTTCAAGACTTACGACCATGACTCAACACTGGTGATCACGACTCAATTCCTCAGACAATGACGCCGGTCATGACCACATTGATTGTGGTTCCGCTCATGAGCTATGGTTTCAGCTCATGCTTCAATTACAATGACTCACACCACCATGACAATGATCTGACGCTCTAGTTATATAGCAACTTTCATACAGATTCAGTCATGACTACTATACACTAGCTCATAGCGTCAGATCGCGCGACCGATTTTGCTTCCGCATTTTGCGTCGACTTTCTTCTGAGACGTCAGCTGCAGACATAGCCCAGTGATGCTTTCACATTAATGAAATTGAAAAAAACCAGGGTATGTATTGCGCAAGAAATTCGAATGAGAAGAATATTTTAGAGTCGTCTGCAGTAGCAGTGAATGACTGGTTGTTCGACAGAACACTGTACTGGAGAGCCCATGGGAACCGCCACTGTCAGCTTACGATCGCCACCTTAACATCTGTGAGGTACAATGAGGAGGACCAGGCAATACAGCGACAACATAAAAGACGGGAAAAGATAGAGAGAGAGCGGAAAGAACGATTACAGAACTGTAGGTGGCAGGCGGGAAAGAAGTGTTCCAATTTAAACACGGCGCGAAATGTCCCCTCGCTCGCCAAGTTGCGGACAGGGCGCCACGCGAAAGCGCGTTTGCATGTCACGACCTGGCCAAGGCGGATTTAAAGTGGTGGCGAAGGCTGCGCCGAAAAGTGGTTTAGCGCGACTGCAGCACAACCAGAGGATGGGGGGCAAAACACTCATATAAAGAAATGATAAAGCTACAAAATTGGAATGTAATCTGCCAATAGAATAGAAAAAATATATTAGCACCTTGATTTATGAAAGAGGTAAGTCATTTTATTAAAACCTGGCAAATTTTGTATTTTTGCAACACTCTTGACCTGCCCCCTATTCATGAGTGTGCAGTGCATTACAGCGCGTCTTTGCAGGCCTTGTTTCGATACCCGGCTAACCCGGCCACAGTGGCGATTTCTTATCGCCAGCTGTCTGCGATGGCGCGCCTGGTAAAGCATATAAATTTAGCTCGCCGGTCTCAAAATGCTCCTTTTGCGAAGTTTTCGTCGTCCTTGCACGTCGCTTCTTTGTCACCGTTCGGTAAGGTTTGCACCCGCTGCACCGCTGCAGCAGTTTTCTCGGTTTTGTCGTTTCCTTCGGCGTGCGGCCAGTGCGACGTCTTTTCCCGTCTTTGCACGCTTCGCGCTCTTCTTTTGAAGCGCTTAGCGCTTCATTTCAAGATGAGCTTGCGGCATGTGAAGAAACGATGCTCCGTGGTACACCAAGGCGGTACACTGCGACAGCGTGGATAGTACCATTGGTGTCACGCTACACCGATTCCCGCTGGACTTTCACAGGTGTGTCGTCTGCTCTAGGTATGCGCGATAGCTTCGATATGGTTTCGCCGGGCTGTTCGCTCGTGTTTCATAGCTGTAACCCGTTCGTGCGTACTTGGCTCCATGTCTTTTTCAATGTATGGTATTTGCTCCTACGTTGAGCACGTTTGAGGGTGCTAAAGCTGGCTTTAACATTGCCTTGCAGATGTAAACGCACCTGCTATATTCTTTCAGCTGAAGAAATTAAATGTGAAGAATAATCCCAGTGTGCTCTATGGTCTGTGTTGATGCGCCTACTTATGTCATGTTATGTTTGCTTCAATTGAAGCTGTCGTAGCATTGTTTTCTATACTTTTCAATTTCCTAACTGACAACGTTCGTGGCACTTCAGGGCTTTTTTTATCTGCACTGTGACTATTGAGATGATTAGCCAACTTAAACAATACTGCTTGTGCTGCCTGTGACATGTATTTTTTGTTTGTGTGCCAAGGGTGTGCTTTGTGACTGTATTTGTTTGGTTGCTGCAATAAACAATGAATATGAAACTATGAAAACCTTACTTGCCGTACACTCTATTGCGAACTGTGCACTTGAGCCAGTGCTTTGTGCATCATACCTTGCTGTACTCAAAAGCTCTCAAAAGTACTAGCACCAGTATTTGCACTACGAATCATGCATGCTTCGCCAGTGTCTGGAAGTGTTGCTGCCTTTCTATGCTGCCCCTCCTTTACCAGTCACTTTCATTGCGTTCCCAATTGCACATTAACAAGGCCATAACTAGCAGGAACTCGACCACATTTGACTGGCAAAGGTTGGGGCGCGCTGAAAGGCAGCAACCTTCGAGAGGTACGGGCTCGAAAACGCGGATTCTACAGAAAGACCGCTTTATAATTCGCGCCAAAAGCATACGTATGCGTGACGTCATTCTACGTCACGTTTGCGTAGTTTGCCCCCCAAAATCCAGGGGGCGCTGGAGTGCCCACGAGCCGCCATTTTTTGGACCAATGGGCGTCTATGGAGCCTTCGCTACCAGTGTACATCTACCTTGCCTGAGCTGCGACTAGCGGGAATAAAAGGACAGGGAGCGGGAAAGAAAGGGGCCGGGAGCGATAGTAAGAAAGGATAGGTGTAGGAGGTAATATACACTATGTACAAATAAAGAATATGGAAATAAATGCGGGATGCTGCGCCGCGCATGATATGACTACTTTGTGCAGAGGCGAGCAGATGATTGGGGGGGGGGGAACACGGTACAGCGGAGGAGCAAATGCTCCAGTGTTTCAACTGCACCTCAGACCGCACGCGTCGCTTGTAGCCAATCGATGGCGCACCCGTCTGTCCCCGGGCCACGCGCATCCTACGCGCGCTCGGAGAATCATGGCGCGCCACAGCGGTGTCAGGCAGCGGCCACTGATGCTGTCGATACGCTCCCCCCGTGCGATGCGCGGGTCGGAGTGCTGCTGTCGGAGGTGGTCGACCGCTCGCACGTCCTCCTGTGCCAGAGGAAGGTCGCTAGGAGGCAGCTGGTGTGCGGCGGTCGCGAGTTCGTCGGCTCGCTCATTGCCCACAATTCCGCAGTGCGTGGGCACCCACTGTGCGCGAATGGTGCAGCCCTGCTGCGCTAGGCACTCTAGGCGCGCGCGGATTTCACACAGCGGAGGGTACCGCGACCTCGGGTTTGCAGACGGCTGGGGGCCGACAAGTGAACCCAGAAGTGCATTTCCGCCAATTTTCAGTGCTAAGGAAGCGCCGAATATTTTTCCGAAGCATTAGATCGCAATTCAGCTTTTACCTCGCCTTTTTAAGTAGAAGAGTAACTATGCTACCAGCAAATTATGAAACAGAACTTGTTTCAGTAGCGGGAGATTAACTACAGTGTTTCCTACACAGTAGCCCCTTTAACCAGGCCTAGATGTTTAAAAAAATCTGGGTTATGTTGTCCGCATGAGAATATAGAAGGAATGTTGGCTTCCTCAAAACCACTGAACTGTAGTACATTCAAATTGGGCAGCCTATTTGTTTAGACAAAGTAATCAACTTCCATGCAGGATTAAGGAGTATGAAAAACTGCAAAAGTACAGCCATACTCAAGAGAGTGCAGAAACGAATCGAAGAAGATACAAAATATACCAGCAATACGGGTGCGTAATCTAGAAGTGTGTGATGAGAGGCTAGTTGGTAAGACATTCTGAAGACATAAAACTACGCAGGAGACAGGACAAAGAAAAGATGCAGACAGGACGAGCGTAGACTAACAACTGATTTATTGGACGAAAAAACACAAGCTTTCTTCAAGAGCAACGCATGCGCAACCAAACTTAACGCCCAAAGCAAAAGTACACATTCTTATCAACCCAAAAAATCAAGTTCCTTCTGATACAGGTGAATTGATGCTTCACTAACACATTTTTCCGCACCGTATCTAGCAATTTTCCAGGCTTCAAAAATCTCGCGTGCCTTCCGGTCCTTCGCGCAGCCTATAATCTTCGTTTGCTTGAAAAGCGGCGTACAAAACACTTTTTTCATCTTGTCATTGATCTTACAAGACTGGCAGTGCCTTGCTAAATGCTGCAGACCGTGTTGGCTCAGAGTTTATGTGCTCCTGAAGGCGTTTATTAATGCAGCGCTCCGTCTGCCCTACATAAACGGAACCACAGCTGAATGGGATCCCGTAGATAATTCCCATCTTACAGGCTACAAACTTAGGTCTGTGGTTGACTCCGCACCCTACTTTCTTTTGCAGGTTATTGTTAGTTAATCGGCATAAACGAGACAGTTTACTTGGGGCGGAAAAGAACACGTTGACACCAAATTTCCCTCCCACCTTCTTCAAACCGTGCGAAGTCTTGTGCACATAAGGAAGGACTTCAAACTTCCTCCTCTCGCTTTCAGTGAGTTCTTGTTGGTTTTGTTTCAACCATAGGGTTTTCAGCAAAGATTCCGCAACAGCTTTCAGAAGAGCAGGAGGAAAACCAGCAGAGTAAAGCCGGTCTACCTGACTGGTAAAACTACATTTCACCATGAATGGACATGACTTGACAAGCGAGGATCTTAAACATGAGGTTGCGATTCCCCTTTTTAAGAGCTTTGAGTGGCACGAATCATAAGATAGAAGAGCCTTCTTAGATCTTGGGAAATAGGCCCAGCATAAATGGCCCTCTGTGGGCCTATTTACCTGGGCCTATTTACCTATTTACCTGGGCCTATTTACGCTGGGCCTATTTACCAAGATCTAAGAAGGCTCTTCAACCTTATCATTCGCGCCACTCAAAGCTCATAAAAAGGGGAATCGCAACCTCGTGTTTAAGATCCTCGCTTGTCAAGTCATGTCCACACATGGTGAAATGTAGTTTTACCAGTCAGGTAGACCGGCTTTACTCTGCTGGTTTTCCTCCTACTCTTCTGAAAGCTGTTGCGGAATCTTTGCTGAAAACCCTATGGTTGAAACAAAACCAACAAGAACTCACTGAAAGCGAGAGGAGGAAGTTTGAAGTCCTTCCTTATGTGCACAAAACTTCGCACGGTTTGAAGAAGGTGGGAGGGAAATTTGGTGTCAACGTGTTCTTTTCCGCCCCAAGTAAACTGTCTCGTTTATGCCGATTAACTAACAATAACCTGCAAAAGAAAGTAGGGTGCGGAGTCAACCACAGACCTAAGTTTGTAGCCTGTAAGATGGGAATTATCTACCAGATCCCATTCAGCTGTGGTTCCGTTTATGTAGGGCAGACGGGGCGCTGCATTAATAAACGCCTTCAGGAGCACATAAACTCTGAGCCAACACGGTCTGCAGCATTTAGCAAGGCACTGCCAGTCTTGTAAGATCAATGACAAGATGAAAAAAGTGTTTTGTACGCCGCTTTTCAAGCAAACGAAGATTATAGGCTGCGCGAAGGACCGGAAGGCACGCGAGATTTTTGAAGCCTGGAAAATTGCTAGATACGGTGCGGAAAAATGTGTTAGTGAAGCATCAATTCACCTGTATCAGAAGGAACTTGATTTTTTGGGTTGATAAGAATGTGTACTTTTGCTTTGGGCGTTAAGTTTGGTTGCGCATGCGTTGCTCTTGAAGAAAGCTTGTGTTTTTTCGTCCAATAAATCAGTTGTTAGTCTACGCTCGTCCTGTCTGCATCTTTTCTTTGTCCTGTCTCCTGCGTAGTTTTATGTCTTCAGAATGTCTTACCAACTAGCCTCTCATCACACACTTCTAGATTACGCACCCGTATTGCTGGTATATTTTGTATCTTCTTCGATTCGTTTCTGCACTCTCTTGAGTATGGCTGTACTTTTGCAGTTTTTCATACTCCTTAATCCTGCATGGAAGTTGATTACTTTGTCTAAACAAATAGGCTGCCCAATTTGAATGTACTACAGTTCAGTGGTTTTGAGGAAGCCAACATTCCTTCTATATTCTCATGCGGACAACATAACCCAGATTTTTTTAAACATCTAGGCCTGGTTAAAGGGGCTACTGTGTAGGAAACACTGTAGTTAATCTCCCGCTACTGAAACAAGTTCTGTTTCATAATTTGCTGGTAGCATAGTTACTCTTCTACTTAAAAAGGCGAGGTAAAAGCTGAATTGCGATCTAATGCTTCGGAAAAATATTCGGCGCTTCCTTAGCACTGAAAATTGGCGGAAATGCACTTCTGGGTTCACTTGTCGGCCCCCAGCCGTCTGCAAACCCGAGGTCGCGGTACCCTCCGCTGTGTGAAATCCGCGCGCGCCTAGAGTGCCTAGCGCAGCAGGGCTGCACCATTCGCGCACAGTGGGTGCCCACGCACTGCGGAATTGTGGGCAATGAGCGAGCCGACGAACTCGCGACCGCCGCACACCAGCTGCCTCCTAGCGACCTTCCTCTGGCACAGGAGGACGTGCGAGCGGTCGACCACCTCCGACAGCAGCACTCCGACCCGCGCATCGCACGGGGGGAGCGTATCGACAGCATCAGTGGCCGCTGCCTGACACCGCTGTGGCGCGCCATGATTCTCCGAGCGCGCGTAGGATGCGCGTGGCCCGGGGACAGACGGGTGCGCCATCGATTGGCTACAAGCGACGCGTGCGGTCTGAGGTGCAGTTGAAACACTGGAGCATTTGCTCCTCCGCTGTACCGTGTTCCCCCCCCCAATCATCTGCTCGCCTCTGCACAAAGTAGTCATATCATGCGCGGCGCAGCATCCCGCATTTATTTCCATATTCTTTATTTGTACATAGTGTATATTACCTCCTACACCTATCCTTTCTTACTATCGCTCCCGGCCCCTTTCTTTCCCGCTCCCTGTCCTTTTATTCCCGCTAGTCGCAGCTCAGGCAAGGTAGATGTACACTGGTAGCGAAGGCTCCATAGACGCCCATTGGTCCAAAAAATGGCGGCTCGTGGGCACTCCAGCGCCCCCTGGATTTTGGGGGGCAAACTACGCAAACGTGACGTAGAATGACGTCACGCATACGTATGCTTTTGGCGCGAATTATAAAGCGGTCTTTCTGTAGAATCCGCGTTTTCGAGCCCGTACCTCTCGAAGGTTGCTGCCTTTCAGCGCGCCCCAACCTTTGCCAGTCAAATGTGGTCGAGTTCCTGCTAGTTATGGCCTTGTTAATGTGCAATTGGGAACGCAATGAAAGTGACTGGTAAAGGAGGGGCAGCATAGAAAGGCAGCAACACTTCCAGACACTGGCGAAGCATGCATGATTCGTAGTGCAAATACTGGTGCTAGTACTTTTGAGAGCTTTTGAGTACAGCAAGGTATGGTGCAAGGTATGATGCACAAAGCACTGGCTCAAGTGCACAGTTCGCAATAGAGTGTACGGCAAGTAAGGTTTTCATAGTTTCATATTCATTGTTTATTGCAGCAACCAAACAAATACAGTCACAAAGCACACCCTTGGCACACAAACAAAAAATACATGTCACAGGCAGCACAAGCAGTATTGTTTAAGTTGGCTAATCATCTCAATAGTCACAGTGCAGATAGGAAAAAGCCCTGAAGTGCCACGAACGTTGTCAGTTAGGAAATTGAAAAGTATAGAAAACAATGCTACGACAGCTTCAATTGAAGCAAACATAACATGACATAAGTAGGCGCATCAACACAGACCATAGAGCACACTGGGATTATTCTTCACATTTAATTTCTTCAGCTGAAAGAATATAGCAGGTGCGTTTACATCTGCAAGGCAACGTTAAAGCCAGCTTTAGCACCCTCAAACGTGCTCAACGTAGGAGCAAATACCATACATTGAAAAAGACATGGAGCCAAGTACGCACGAACGGGTTACAGCTATGAAACACGAGCGAACAGCCCGGCGAAACCATATCGAAGCTATCGCGCATACCTAGAGCAGACGACACACCTGTGAAAGTCCAGCGGGAATCGGTGTAGCGTGACACCAATGGTACTATCCACGCTGTCGCAGTGTACCGCCTTGGTGTACCACGGAGCATCGTTTCTTCACATGCCGCAAGCTCATCTTGAAATGAAGCGCTAAGCGCTTCAAAAGAAGAGCGCGAAGCGTGCAAAGACGGGAAAAGACTTCGCACTGGCCGCACGCCGAAGGAAACGACAAAACCGAGAAAACTGCCGCAGCGGTGCAGCGGGGTGCAAATCTTACCGAACGGTGACAAAGAAGCGACGTGCAAGGACGACGAAAACTTCGCAAAAGGAGCATTTTGAGACCGGCGAGCTAAATTTATATGCTTTACCAGGCGCGCCATCGCAGACAGCTGGCGATAAGAAATCGCCACTGTGGCCGGGTTAGCCGGGTATCGAAACAAGGCCTGCAAAGACGCGCTGTAATGCACCGCACACTCATGAATATGGGGCAGGTCAAGAGTGTTGCAAAATACAAAATTTGCCAGGTTTTAATAAAATGACTTACCTCTTTCATAAATCAAGGTGCTAATATATTTTTTCTATTCTATTGGCAGATTGCATTCCAATTTTGTAGCTTTATCATTTCTTTATATGAGTGTTTTGCCCCCCATCCTCTGGTTGTGCTGCAGTCGCGCTAAACCACTTTTCGGCCCAGCCTTCGCCACCACTTTAAATCCGCCTTGGCTCAGGTGCTTCAGGTTTCGATGGCTGATGCCGCGGCTGGCAACATCTTTTCCTTCCATTGCTATTTTATTTATAAATAGCCACTAACAACGACAACAAGAACTTGTCGCTAAGATCACATGTTTCCACCACATTTCACTCCGGATCCAGACGAGCCAGACATAAAACCCCTCATTGAACTAAAATAACGACACCTTCTCCGTCCTCCTCCTATGCTGTCGCTCCTTCTCTCAGCTTCTCCCGGGCGCCGACGGTGGCGGCACCTAGACAAGGGGAAGCTAGCAGACGCTCCCAACGCTAGCCCTTTTTTTTGTTTAGTTGCAAATACTGTTGGCCGTGGGGCCGTTACATTGGTGTGGCGTAACAGGTTTCCTTTTCATTATACAGAAATACAAAAAATACAGTCATCGCCATCTACACAATCATATTTATTGCAGGGTAATGTTTTCCTTTTTTTTTTCTTTTTTTACAGAAGTAGTGTTAATAGACATTCACTTTAAAAACGTACAGTTATTTCACATCGAAAAGGAAGAAAAAAAACTTTTCTACATTTCCGGACTTCATATTAGGCGAGATATAATCACGAAGTGGTTAGGCATATGACATAAAAAAAAACCACAACAAACAATTTTTAGTGTGAAATGGAGATAGCTTTTTCGAACGTTGTTAATGTACTGGACTGTAAGAGAGATGCCGGTAAATCATTCAATTCTGCTATCGTCCTCGGAAAGTAAGAATTAGCGTACACATTAATGCTTGGGTTCGGGATTTGGTAAGAGCATTCATTGCTTGCTCTCAGATGTGTAGAATGTTTTGGGACCAAATAATTGGGGCTATTGATTTTGAAGGAATTTCTTAAGATCTGAAATAAAAATTTTAATCTGGTCAATCGGCAACGTTCAGCTAGAGGTGGCACATTAAGAAGACGCAGCATCTCTGTTACAGAGTGAGTAATCTGGACATTATAAATCGAGGTGCTCTTCTTTGCACACTTTCAAGTTATTTTATTAAACCACTTTCTACAGGATCCCATATATTGCAAACATATTCTAATGTTGCTCGCACATAAGTTAAAGAGGCAGCTAACTTGGCAGATTGTGAGGACAGTTTTAATCTTCGGCGCAAAATCTAGAGTTTCTTTTCAACGGCTGAACAAATTTTAAGTACACGATTTTTCCAGCTTATATCTCTAGAAATGAGGACTCCCAGGTATTTAAGTGTTTCTACTGTGGTATGTGCGGTAGATCCGAGCATATAACAGTGCTCATGAGCATATAACAGTGATGTTTGTGACGCGCAAAACTACTGTTTTCTCTTGATAGATTTTCATTTTCCAGCCTTGGCACCATTTTTTGACAGCTACGAGGGTACCATTAAGTGCTCTTTGATTATCTGGATTATTTATACCACAGTAGAGCTGGCAGTCGTCAGCGAAAAGTCTCACTATAACATCCTTAATAATATCGGAAGCGATGTCGTTAATATAGACTAAAAATAATACGGGACCCAAGACGGACCCCTGAGGTACAACGGAGGTTACGCTTAATAATTCTGATTTACTACCACTGATTCCGACAAATTGAGTTTTTCCGCTTAGAAAAGCTGATGCCCAGTGCACAATTTTATGATTGATGCCCATTAATAGTAATTTGTTAATTAAATCACTGTGTTGGACTCTGTCGAATGCCTTTGAAAGATCAAGGCATATTGCATCGATTTGTTTCTTGTCGTTCAGAGCCTTCGCGAAGTCATTAACTGTCTCTACTAGTTATGTTACAATTGACAACTGTTGCCGAAAACCAAGCTGATTTGGAAAAAAGGCTTTTGCTGATTCAAGATGTGTATGGATTGCCTTTGATATTATGTGCTCCAGAAGTTTGCAACAAACGCAAGTTAAAGAGATTGGCCTGTAATTAACTGCCTGCCGGTTTCCAGTTTTGTGTACTGGGACCACTTTAGCTGTAAGCCAGTCATTTGGGACCTGTTTCTGTTGGAGTGAGGTCTTGAATATAATAATCAGATAATGGGTTACCCATTACGCATACATGCGTAAAAAGGCGTTTGGTATGCCGCCCGGTCCGACAGACTTTTTTCATTTATATTTAGTACAAGAGATAACACTCCTTCGTAAGTTATTTCAATATCAAGGATTGTTGATTCTTGTATTTGTGACGATACATTCGATGACACAGTGTTCGTTGCTGGGGCGGTAAACACACTCTGAAAAAACTTATTATGAGCGGTCGCAATCACTGAAGAATCGTTAATCACCTGATCGCCAATTACAATGCTACAAGGGTTGTTATTTCTCGGTGACAAGTGACGCCAAAATCAATAATGAGCAGATTTCATGTCATTAGTTAATGTCTCATCATAATACTTCGTTTTGGCTTCTCTCAGCATTTGTCGTAAAAGGCTTGATAAATGAGAGATTAAATTGCAATTTCTTGGCACTTTCCTTCTTTGTCGATTAATTCTTCGTTTTAAATGAATGATATCACGCGAAATCCACGGGTTATGTTTGGTTCTTTTCTTTCGTTTTGTTGAAATGTATGAGATAACACAGTGGAAGACAATGTCCTTGAATCTTAACCACATGATATTGATGTCACCTTCTTTAAAACTGTCCAAGGAAAAAGATAGATGGTCGATAATACTGGCATCATCCGCTTTGCCAAAATCAGGCACATTAATGACTCTCTCTTTTAACCTCTCATATCCAGGCTGTGTACTTATCTGTACAAAAACGAGTTTGTGATCAGACACATCCTCTTCGAAATTTACTTCGTAGTTGTCGATCAGCCCGTCTAGGAACATCAAATCTAACGTTGTTTTCACATTGCCTGCTACACGTGTACTCTCAGTCACCACCTGTGTAAAGTAGTTATTAAAGGCAATATCCAGGAGCAGTTCACTGCTTTCTGTTTCTCTCGAGTTATTTGTCAATATACCCCAGTAAATACCTGCTAAATTAAAATCTCCGGAGATAATAAGCTGATGCTTTCTCGGCTTCACGTGTTATAGGCAACACTGCAAATTTTATAGGTACGAAACTGGTGCATTTGGTGGCCTATAGAGTGCTGCTACAAGATAAGAAGTTTTATCTAAATTTATTTGGTACCAAACATTTTCATGATCTGGGATACCGTGGATGGGTGAAAACTGAATGCCTTCTTTTATGATTATGGCGACGTCCCTGCCTCGAGTTTCCCGGTCGTTACGGACTATCCTGTAGCCTGGAGGTACCAGCTCACTATCTCCTATTTCCGGGCGTAACCAAGTTTCACTGACGGTAACTACGTGTGGATCATAATTAATGAATAAGTACTTTAAATCACCAGTTTTATTGACCAAGTTCCTAGCGTTCAGATTTATCAGCCGAAAAGAGGTTAGTTGCTGGTTTGCTTGAGTTTATTCCTGTTTTTGCATAGGGCGACGTTTTCTGGTACCACTAATTTTAGCTCTGCGCTCCTTGGACTGATCCCAGAAGAAAACCTTACCATTTTGTCCTTCGTCTCGACCTTTCTTTGCTGAATTCCACAGCTGTTTGCGTTTATATTGTGTTTCTTTGCAAAAGTTGTCGCCAATAGAAATACTTGTTCCCTTTAGTTTCTTACAGTTCCTATAGACGTCTTGCTTTTCCTGATAGTCGTACAGCTTTAAAATAACCGGTCGGGGCTTCTTGGTTTGTTCCCCTCCGATTATGTGAATTCTTTCTACGGTTTCCACTGTGACGCATAATTTATCTAAAAAGACATCTGTAATAACTTTGGTTCTTAGCTCTTCAATATTTTCCTCTTCGCTTTCTTTAATTCCAAACACCATTAGATTATTCCTTCTGCTCCTGTCTTCTGAAGCAATTATTTTTTCATTTTGTTTCTGGAGGGCTTCATCAAGATAATTCACTCTCTTTGTCAGTTGTTTAATACTACGAGCGTGGCGTTTAACAGCCTTTAAGCTGTTTTCAACCTCTAGAAGTCGTCTTCCCAAATCGACTAGTTCAGCCTGAGTTGCCTTTTGGCCGTCACATAATTCTTTCAAAATTGCCTTGGTTTCAGGGCCAGGACTCAGTTCCATGTCTCCAGACAGCAAGAGAGACATTGAGGCAAAAGCAGCAAAAATCACTTTGGGGCACGGCAGCAAAACTACAAAACGATTGTCATTATTGTAGCCATAACAACAATAGCAACAATAACCAACCTGCTCGAGAAGTAGCAGCCGTAGGTTTAGACGCATTGCCTCCACCGTGCCGCCGCGCCCACTGAAGCTGGCTGCTGGTGGGTCGTATTTTATAAGCCCAGACGAGGTTGTGATTGATCCCACGCGAGAGCCATGTTCGATAGTGCCGACGATCCGTGACGATGCGTTGATTGCAGCCACGTTTGCAGCCGGGACAACGGGGCACTTGTTCCACGTGTCTTCTTGGCTCCGAACACAGACCAGCAGCACCTGCTCGAGAAGCATCAGCCGTAGATTTAGACGCATTGCCTCCACCGTGCCACCGCGCCCACTGAAGCTGGCTGCTGGTGAGTCGTAGTTTACAAGCCCAGTCGAGGTTGTGCTTGATCCCACGTGACGGCCATGTTCGATAGTGCCGACAATACGTGACGATGCGCTGATTGCAGCCATGTTTGCAGCCGGGTCAACGGGGCACTTGTTAGATGTGTCTTCTTGGCTCCGAACACAGACCAGCAGCACCTGCTCGAGAAGAAACAGCCGTAGGTTTAGACGCATTGCCTCCACCGTGCCGCAGCGCCCACTGACGTGCAGTAGACCATGCGTGCGTTTTCAGCCTTGGCTGCGGTCGAAATGAGATCATGGCGTAGGAGATTAAAAGATTATGTACTCAAATAACTTCCCCGAGCAACGTTGCACTGATTTATTAATTTTTTTTGCACTGCGATCGCTTTCATTGTTGTGCACGCGGTGGGGGTGGCACGTGGGGCCGCTCTCGCAGCCCATCCTCAGAGTTGTTTCCCAACGCGCGCTCTTTGGCGCGCAGTGGACCGCGCGCCCGAATCAATTGTTTGCGGCATTTTCTGTCTTTGATTTACCCGCAATGAGATCATGGCATGGGAGATAAAACAATTATAGTTACCCAAACAACTGCCCCGACCCATGTTTCACTGCTTTATCGGAACTCTTTTACTGTGATCGCTTTGATAGCGGTGCACGCAGTCGTAGTGGCATGCACGAGCGAGCTCGCGGCAGAGCAGTAAACATCGTAGGAGTGTTGTTTCTGAACCGCCGTCTTTTGTCCAATCTTATTCAAAAATTAACTCCACCAACAGGAAGTGCACTGACATACGGCTACACTTGCGGCCTAGACTTTATTTGAACGGATGGCAGTGTAAAGCCGCCACAATATATTCTCTCAAACGAGCGTTTGCTCGTGCAGTCGGCTGTGCGTAGGCGCCTACTCATCTTAACTTTTTTATGTGCAGGAAAGCTTAGCGGTTATTTCGGGGTGACTATACTTCGGACAACTCGCAGGCTAATATTAAAAGGATCCGACTGACGGTAGTTACTTTTTGTTTGTAAATAGGTGAATACGGTGCCCTAGTAGCGCACTATAATAGCGTTGTGAGCAGAATAATTTTCATGTAGACTCCATTGTTTGGGTCGAGTAGCAGCAATCGAAAAAGGCTTTTAACCGCTGCTTCGCGCGCAGCTACAGCTCTGTGTGACTCACTAGAATGTTGTTTGTTTAGGTGAATGTCATCATGGGTCAGCACGCAATAATGGCTTATAAAATTACTTTGTCTTCTCTCGTGTAATTTCCTTGCATATTGCACATCAGCCTGGACTCCTGCAGTTTCGCTTTGGGTGTAAGCAGCGTGAAAAAAAATTGAAGGGGTAAAAACCAAAACTCCAATTTACTCAGCCCTGTTTGAAGCAAAGCGTTGTTCGCCTAAGAAGTTATGTGACGCGAAAATTGAAAACACAAGGAGAAAATGTATGCAACTGTACGTTAAATGGAGGCCCTCGTTTGCATTCTCAGGTATTATCCACGCAGATATGGAGTATTCAATCGATAGCTGCAGTCACAGTGCCTAGGCACAGTAACGACCGATTTTAGTATGAATACGGTCAGGAATGCGCGCAACATGAACGCTAGACCTGCACCGCGAGATGCATGAACAGCGTCGCTCAAACAGCGAGAACCGCCTCTTTAGTATCGAGTTCGTGAATGGAGGATTCCAACTGGAGCAAAACAAATACGTCCAGCGATGCGCGGAGCATGAACGCTAAACCTGCATAGCAAGAAGCGTAAACGAAGGAGCTCAAACAACATGATGTGCAAGTTTTGAGTCGAGCCCACGAACGAGTCCGATTACAACCAAAGCAATAAGCCACATAATGAGCGCGGCGTCAAAGCTACACCTGCAGGGCCTAGCAGAGCGAGCAGTGTGAATGGCGGGGTTAATACAATGAGAAGCCCGGATTTCGTAGGCCGCGAGCGAACGTATCCTTCTAAAGGCATACCAAACGGCATTAAGACTGCAGTCACTCACGCCTCACGCCAAATCCTCACACCAAACTGAAGAACGGCCACCCACATCGGAAAGACGTGCATCTGCAGCACATTATCAATGTTTTCGTGGCCGATCTTACGAAGCCGAAGCTTTCGGCGAGCACATTGCTTCGTCCGGACGGAATGACGAAAAACATTTAACCACTGCCTTCTTCGGTTCTTGCACCCGCAAGCTGAACAGAAGCTCGGCGCTGCCGCAGCGCGTAGACCCCGTCAAAGCTCGAGAAACGCTCCCCCCCCCCCCCCCCCCGGTACTTTGTTGCACAATAAGAAAACCAAGCGCGATTTCTACAAAAAGACATTGGTACCGGCGTCTGCTGCGGAGCCAAACAGCGCACGATAACACGTGACCTTGGTGCCTCGTCCAATGGGAGGCTCGGTTATCCGGTGGCGCGCTAGGAGAGGAGGGAAGCCGGACAGTTGAAAGCTCTTCGTTACTTTTGCTGCATTGAGGGGCTTTAGTCAGACAAACATGAGCGCAGCTCTCCAGAAAACGAAATCTCGTTGAAGGCGTTTTCGAAGAGACGCCAAAGTTTAATGGCACCAAAACAAATATTTTTACAGGAAGCACCCGTTGAGGTGCAGCAGCATGATGCAGCACTTATCGCCTTGGATGGGTTTAAAGGAGCGCTTAAGTGTCGACGAGTGGGGAGCAAGTCGAGATTCGTGCATTTGATTTGCATTTGATGGGCACGCCCCGATTTTTTTGAAAAGGTACGGACTTCAACGTTGTCTTCACCCCGCCTATTAAGAGATTCACTGGGGGGATTTCCATATACGTGCTGCTTATCAACTATAGAGCCTGAAAGCGTGGAAAAGCTGTCGGGACATTATGACAGTTTTGCAGGACCTCCTTCCTTTCTCACCTAGCTCATTCGATCCGTGCGTTAGAGTTTACCAAGCCAATCCCCCGGTTGCTTCCTCGAAATAGTCTTCAGTAAAAAAGACTTTATGCTCCCCTCAGCATATCTTCTGCCTATGAGACGTGTGTTCTCCGGCGTTTATTATTGTGAAAGCAATGCAAGGCTATGTCTGCAGCTGCTCCGAAAAAAATGGACGCAAAATGTGGAAGGAAAATGTGGAAGCAAAATACGGAAGCAAAATCTGTCGCACGATGTGACGCCATCAGCTAGTGTATAGTAGTCATGATTGAATGTGTATGACAGTTGGTACATAATTAGAGTGTCAAATCATTGTCATGGCCTTGTGAGTCATTGTAATTGACTCATGAGTCATATCCAGAACTTAATCAATGTGGTCATGACCAGAGTCATTGTCTCAGGAATTGAGTCATGATCATTAAAGTCATGATCATAAGTCACGGACACAAAATGGATCACAAAAGTGCTGAGTCATGGTCAAAAGTGGCTATTCATGGGTCACAGAGTGAGTTACAAAAAATGTGTTGAGTCATGGGCCAAGAAAAAAGGGCTTAGTCATGCGTTACAAAACTGGTCACAAAAATGTGCTGAGCCAAATGTCACAAAAAGTTCCAGATCAAGTTTCTGAGGACGGAGGAGAGAGCGCAAAAGTGTTTTAAGAGCGTTAGCTCTTACTACTTACGTCTGTCAAAGACGTGTCTGCAGTGAAGGTCAAATCGACCAAAACAGTAACCACGTGGCCACACTACATCACATAGCAACAGCGGGCGCGTAGCGCGTCAGTTAATACCAATACTTTCGATCCCTTATATATATATGCGCCAGTATAGCGGCCATCGAAGGCGGGGTTGAGGCGTTCACCACGATGTCGAGGTCTGAGAGTTACAGCGCCCTTTTCTTTCCTAAAAGCACCTAATTTCGCATTCCTCCACGTAAGCAGACATAAGTGCCCTCACCATTTTTTATCGCTAACAGCTGCAGCTTTGTAGACGACAAAAAAGGCTTGTGTGTGCTACCACGTCCGATGAAAATTTCTAAATCCTAATTGCAATCTTAGCCTGAAAATTTCCACCGCTGACATGCTGCCGCGCCGCGATGCGCAGATAAAGTTTCTGAGCAGTGTTCTGATCGGAGGCCCCGACAGCGGAAACAGACGAGCCCGGCAGGCGCCATCAAACTATGTTTGACCAAAGGTGCTCTCGTCCTGAGAAGAGGATTAGGAACGGCTCCTGGAGACGGCGAGCTGTGACGAAAGGCCTCTAATCCCTTCGTCCGGAGCATGGAATGCGGCATTTCTCCCGAACTGCGCCCTCACGTGGACCGGCAGAAAGACCCGAACAAAGGCGCCGGACCCTCCTCGCTCGCTTGCACCTGCGCGGCCAGACAAAGCGGGGGGCGGACACGGCTGATTCATCTTACCCTCTGGAATTCACCGGGACCGGCAGGACGCATCTTTCCACTGAGGGGATCACCGCCTACAAAGCCAACGACCTTATGCACCTGGTCAACCCGTCGGAAACCGCTTTCCAGGACCTCAAGGCGTGAGGAGTCCTTATCGCCTGTGCACGTGTTTGTGAGGGCGGAGCGGTCACGGGGTTAGGGCGGAGACTATGAAGAGTGTGTCTGCCCATTGGACGCTTGATCAGCCACCGGTTTCCCTAGCTAGGTGCCTAGGGAATATCCACTGTCTTTAAGCCGCAATTTGGCGGGTTTCACGGCACTTCATCTCTGACTTTTGGCTTCCCTGCTTCTGTTGTAAATATGTAAATAAACCTTCAAGTTTACCAACCCTCCTGAAGGCTTCCCTCCGTCGTCTGCAGAGTTCATCGTCATGCGGTGAAGACCTCGGTCCTGATACCCAAGCATATCAGCAGGGACGAGAGAGAGTGCAAAAGTGTTTTAAGAGCGTTAGCTCTTAATACTTACGTCTGTTAAGAACGTGTCTGTTTGCAATGAAAGTGAAATCGACCAAAACAGTAACCACGTGACCACATACATCGCATAACAACAGTGGGCGCGTAGCGCCTCAATTACCACCTATACTTTCGACCCGTTATACTATACGTGCCAGTATAGCGGACATCTAAGTGGGACCCTCCTCCCCTCCCCTGGACTACCATTTGCATAAAACATGGGAGCCAATAGTTTGACGCAGAATGTTTGAAGTGTTGTAAAATGACTTGGCATGTTCCTGAGGATAAAATTACTCGTCATATTGTGATGCATACGTCTATCAAATCTATTACCTCATATAACGAGGAAATATACGGGATATAGCGAAGGTGTCTAAGTCGCAACAGCAGTGCAAAATCTATCAGGTAGATGGCGCTGCTTGTTTCTTAGAAGTAGGGCGCCTGGTTCCCCGGTCGCTCTCCATCGAGGCACCCTACTTAGAAGGGAGGCTTGGATTCGGGCTTCTGCACGTCTGCTGAGCACACCGATGTAAACATAGCTCCCGTAACTAACGCTCTTGAGTCGAACAGTGATTCAGTGTTGGCGGAGAACTTTCGTGCGCACTAAGAAAGGGTGCGATACCTAAAAAATTGGAGGACGCTTAAGCTTCGCCTTTAAGAGGGAACGCGCAGGGAGTCCACGGAACCCCATCGCCCGTTCGGCGCGACGCCTTGCCCGTTATACAAATCGCTCTGCTACGTACCGTGAAACAGACGCGCGAAGCGGCAAACCATATAGAAGCGCTGCCAGGCACCTTGCCGAAACGCGCGGGACTCGTTGCAGTCGTACTTCGTCGGCACATCGTTATCGACAAACCCGATGCCACGAACGCCAGAATAGCTTCCGCGCCGAACGAACGGGCAGCAAGCCGCAAGCTTCATGGTGAACGCGCTTTGGATGTGCGCTGCGTCTGCGTGCCCGCACGGCCCCACTCCGCCTTCCTGTATACAGGAACACTAATCAAGACGAGCAGGCGGCGCTGCCGTCGCGCGCTATCTGTTGAGGCAGTGGCGTACTACATTGCGAGCAGGAGGAATTTTTCGCTCCTCTCTGCGCCCGAACGAGACGAGCGGGAAGCGCTGCCGTCTATTTATTGGGGCAGTGGGGTACAGTGCGAGGAGGAGGAGGGGTGCGAGGAGGAAGATTTTTCGCTCAGGGCCAACGCCGCCGACGCCGACGAATCGGCTTTTCTGCGACACGAGCTCCTTGACGCTGTCGCGTTAAAACCGAGCACTGGGGTACGTAGTGGTACCTGCATGCTCCCATGGTGGCCGCTCACAGCAGGAGACGCCCTATTCCTCCTTGCTGGCTTCCGTCCCCAGCTGCGCCTCCTGGAGCACGCCCAGGCCCCGCAGTGACCAGCAGAGCGCAGCCTAGCATCCGCAGCCGCAGTCCCATTCGCTGCTCCCGGACTGCAGGTAGGCATCGGGGCGGCAGCGCAGCCTCTGCCGAAGTCACAGCGTCTTTTGGAAAGGCTGCCCCGGCACTGGAGCCGCGACAGCAGCGTGACGTGCCTCCCTAGTGTGGTTCGACGGGCCGCTGCTGTCCCTGCTCTGTTTTGGAACCGGAGAACGAGACGCTGCAATTGTTCTCCCTTGAGATGCAGCCAATGAGCACGCAGAAATGGATATTCTGCGCCGGCGAACGATGTGGAGGGGCCACTCGCAGACTCACGTTTCAAAATAGACAAGGTTAAAAAAGGCAGATCCGCACATATCATGAATCATATCATGAATCAATAATGTAACCTGTGGAAACAAGTTCGAATCAAGCAAGAAGAGTGGAGTTTGCGCCCGTTTATTCGTTCTTTATGGACGTGTGGTTATGTGCTGTGCATCGAAAATGACTGTCTACTTTGTAATAATAAGAAACGTAACAATTAGTTGCTAAATTCCAATAAGACTGGCCAGACAAAATCACCGGTCGTTTACTTATGTGCTAATATAAATTTCAACGACGGCTGCGGTTCTGCGAAATGCTGTTGTCATTCGCAGTGCTCAGCAACCCTGTGTTGGGGGGCAGAGCAGGGGCGAAAGGCGAGCGTTCCTCATTCACAGGCGTGCATACGCGTGGAACTGTTTGTCACGCACTGCCACGCACAGCTGTTCATCCATCCTTATGAGAAGGGCGTCCGGCCTGACAGCCAGCGTGGCCGTTGCCATGACGTTTTTCATGACGTCCATAAATTGAGGCACCAATTGCAAGTGCCGCGTTGCACCTGTTTTCTGTTCTCTTCCCTCCTCGCACTGTTTTCTGTAACACGAACGTACGCAGCAGAACTGAGAAGCGCGCTCTGGACAGCTCCGCAGTACAGCCTTAAAATATCCAGCGGTGCCCTGTGGAGGGCCCTGACCCATCTTTAGAATGGGCAAAATAAAGATATTCAGCAGGGAAACTGCCTCCTCGCTGTAAACGTCCCTGAAACACTCTTAAGCTACGCGCAGCGTTACATGATGGGCATGAAGCGAGCTCTTCTTGCTTTGTTTGAGATTTTTTACGCCTTGCTAATGGACTCAGAAAGCACAGAACGGCTGTTGTCAAACCGCTTTGGTCACTGTTTTTTTTTTATTACGCGTTTTGATTGCGCTACCACAATGCACAAAATCATGTTTAACCGACAAGCGGGACAGTATGCATTGCGAAAGTTATTTTGCGAATATTTAACCGTTGCAAAATCTCCTCCTTGAACAATGAGAATCACAAAAGTGCATTCAACATACGGCGGCCTCCAATTAAACGGCCAACTCTTTCCGCATACGAATCGCTCACTGGAGTTTGGTGCGCTCCGTCGGTGAGTGCTGGTCTTCGGTGACGTCAGGCACGTTTCTTTCAGGCGGTCGAGTATCGACGCAGGAAAGAAACTCGCCCAAGGTTCCCTGGTGCGAGTCCTCGTCTCCATAGGAAACATGGTCCAACTGGCACATAACGAGCATGATCGCCTTGTCGCTCGGGGCCAGCAGCCTGCGATGGCACCCTACCACTGTGGAATAACAGGCACTTTCGAGCGTTGCCAAGTAATTCTGACTGTGTGCCTATGGTAATCAAGAGTGCAACCAAAAATATTCCATGCTGTTCTTTTTTGTCACCGTTGGGGACTCCGCCGACGCGACTGGACAATTACAATGTCCCTCTGCCATTGCCACACCGCCCGGACCTGTTTCGCGCACTGCTAGCGCTCAAGCCCATGCTCTCCCGCTTTCAACACCACACTATGCATCGATTAGCCTCACTGCGAACTTTTTCCTGCGCGAGCCCTATGTGGCCGCCAACATCGCCGCTAGACTTACTACAGCGTTGATCTTTCTGGCGTGCCCTTCATTCCAACGTGACAAGAGGCCCTGCACTTCTCGTGCCAGCGTTCACCATTTAAGCGCGCTCTGCCGCACCCGTTTCTGTCACCCGGACCTCAACTTAGCTCCTCCGTCGGCTCTACTCTCGGCGTTTCCCCTCTGTGCGGTAGCGTATGGCGCCGTCGGTGACTGTCATCTCCTATGACTTTTGAATGTTCCTGCACCACGGATGTCGTGGCGGCTCCTGGTCCGACGTGTCGCTTTGAGTTTATGCGCACCCTGGGCAGCATTGCCTGCCTCAGATGTTTCGACGCTTGTGCCGTCCAGCCTCTGCTGAACGGATTCACTTCCAGATGCGGGTATCGCGTCCTGGCAGCGCTGCTTCGCGCAGACGGTTGTCTGTGGTGCCTTCGTGCGTGGAGCGGACGGACCCCTTGGACATCGTGCTTCCCCGTCTCCCCCTCTCTACACTGTGTGCGCCTTTACCCTTTGCCAGTACCTTTCCCCCTTCTGCAGCCCGACCCGTTTCCCATCTTATGTTCTTTGAGGTTTAGGTTATTGCAAGCTACAAGTGAGAAATATTACCGCTCCGGAATCTGCCAGCAATTGCTCTAACGTAGCGACACTTAAATACTAAATAGGGTCCACAAATTAAGTACTTAAAAGAGACCTTGCTGATCTACAACGATATACACACAATCACCCATAACAATGAGTAGTCAACTCCTTCTGTCACCATCTGCAGTCCATATCAGAGTCCCGGAGGAACTTTAAAGGGGTAGAGAAACCAATTTCCAAGGTTGTACAGACTGTCATACGTTTCCTTGGTAAGTGAGCACATAGGAGCCAAGTATTAAACTCAAGGGAGGTCTAGAATATATTTTAATGTCATCTTAAAGTTTGTGAAAATACTCGTTGTTGGAAGTCCGACCCATCGCTAGGGCATCAACGTGACGTAGACGGAGAAAAGACATCAGGTATTTGTTACGTCATTGCACAGTTTTCTCACGTAGGGGCAAAGTTTTGAGGTTTTGTGGCCTAGCAACCTTGCTCGCGAATCTTTTTCTAAACGCTCACGACAGGGGCTCACGAGCAACGAGTCAACGCATGCTGTTGTAGCGAGCCCGCCAGTCACGCAGTCCTGCTGGCGTTTTAGTTTACGCGCACAGTGAGCTTCTAGGTACACCAATCGCCATACCTCCGGTTTCGTTCGTTGTTGACTTTTGCCTCACCAAGTCCGGCTAGAAGCGGCGTTGCATAAATTTCCGCGGGATGCCGCGCAGCAACAAGCCTGGATAGATTTTTTGCGTGCAGCTGGGCGCCGCTATTGGACTTCGAGCAAATAGACAGTGTTATATGCTCGCTAAACTTTGACAACAGCAGCTACGAGTGCAACCCGGCATACCACAGTGGCTTTGGCATTCGAGCAAAACGTTTCCTGAGCCCTGGCGCCATGCCCACGTTCTACCACCTCGCAGCAGCGCAGAGTCTTGTCGCTGCGGAGATCAGACAGAGCAGACCAAAAGTGCCAAAGCGGCAGGTGTGTATCTCATGCTTTCTCAATGATGTCTGTTTCGTGTATGTTCGTGCTGGAGCGTCAGCTTGGGCCAAATATTTGCGCAGTGCATCCTCGATGGTGTCTGCAGGCTTCCTGACTCCTGTGAGTACGCGGGCATAGACGAGACTCCAGACTCCTCGTCTTCGAGCACGGGTTGACATTTTTCGATGATCTGGTTTGCTTGGGTTTTCTCGTGGTGCCTGAGATTGATGTTTTGGTTGGCTTCTTATCTAAAGATTGCAGTAGTCACGAAAACGTACAAAAAGGACGCGAAATAAATGGTACTGAAACCTGGTGTGAACGCCGCGACTTTACTAGAGCTTCGTATGAAGATGGCCTCGATGTTTCTACGTCTGCCCAACCACTGGCTTCTGCTATTGTGCTGTGTGCGGAACGCCGCCGCAAGCGCTACGGTTAAATAAAATGGACTGCCCTCTAGCCAAAAAATTAAAATTTTTTCTTCTCTCCTTCTCTCTCTCAAGCGTATTTTGGTAATACAGGTAGCAGGTGATAATAAAGAGCTTAGCACTGCAATGCATTCATGCAGCAGAAATTGCTCCTGACATTGTAACCATTGTTACTGGCCTACTATATAGTTAGTCTCCAGCACTTCTAAATGGGTGCAATAGGTATGAGCGACTGAGAAGAATTTTGATAGAAAGAGTGGTGCCAGAGCTTAGTTTTTAAAGTGCAGTGCCTAAGGGCAAAAGTAATGAGCCAGAAACCCGGGCAGCCTCTGCCTTATCAGCTCGTACAGCATAACACAGGGACGCCTTGGAGCACTGCTGGGAGTGGCTTGGCGTAATGGGAAGCCCGTTATTCGTGTAGCGCTACTTTCATTTTGTGCGCTTCATATACTAATTGTTCACTACCAAAGTGCAGAGTTGGACATCATGTCTGTGCGATGCACTCCATATAGAGCTAGGAGGTTTGTGCTCATTGTATTTCAAACACACCAATTGCCGTGCCTGCAGTTTCCTTCCTTGTTGACTTCTAACTTAGCAAGACAGGCATTTAAGCAGCTTTGTACAAGTTTACAGAAATTAACCACAGTTTTGCTGGAATACCAGCATTAGGTGCTCACTGTAAAACTTAAAGTGATGCTGTACAAGACGAGAAATGCAGAGTAAAATTTTTTGTGAGAAATGGTGTTAGAAATCAGGTGAAGACATAATGCTACTTAAGGCGTTCAGGTATCAATAAAAACAACCTTGACTCAACATGGATCGAAAGAAATACGAAACTAGTTTGGGGCCAACAGAAACAGAAGTAAAGAATTTTAAACAGAGGCAGAAAAGAAGGCTGTGGGCTTGCGTAGGAAATAGAAAAGGAAAATTGGGAAATAATCACTCCATGATAATTCAGGATGCTAAGACCTACTGTTTCAAACGGCAAGCGCGGCTAAAGAAAGATAACTAATTAAGGAAATTGAGGGGAATTTAAGAAAACAAATGGTCTATCTTCCTAGGATGTAGCAGTAGTAATCCAGAATTGATACATGTACAGGCTTCACAAATAATGAAAGTAATGTGAAACGTCCATCATTGACATCCGGAGACAGTTGCAAGACTGTCGGCTTAAAAGCAGTGCAATGACCTAGTGATGCAAGATCAGGATTCAGATTTGGGTAGCTTAATAGCGAGATATCTACTTGAAAAAGGTTCCACAGATTGATTGGCTTAGAATATAGAATAAAAAATACAAAGCATAGTGGCCTTCACTATTACCCTGTTTCAGTGAAGGTTCTCGGATACCATTGATTCATCCAATGTTTCCTTGTACATATCAAATCTTGTGATACATGGGTTTTGGGGCAAGTACTTGACAAACAACCTGTATGAAAGTCTAGCATAATTTTGTCATAGCCTATCTGTATAAATGCGTGTTTGTACAGTAGGAAGCCTTGCCATTAGTTTCCGTGTACAATTAAGTTCATTTTATTTCGATTTTAGCAGTTACCCATGGCCAAGCAGCACCGTTTTTCACAGTGCCAGAAAAACCTGCACCTACCAAGTCTGATGCACAGGTTCAGTGCACAGCCCCAGCGGCATGGAAATCTACGCATTTGGCATTCATGCCTTAAGCGAAAAATGTTGGTGTGCAAACAGGGCATGCAACACAGGAAGCTGGTATGTGTGCAAAGGAGTACTTGCCTCCTTTTTCCAAAAATAAGAAACATATTGTACTGCATGTATTGCGATTTTGTGAGTAGTTGGTGCTCATAATCTCTGTAATAGCAGCACTAAATATATATTTTTGTGTCATTACATATGATTTTCTAACGTAACGTTCTTTGTGTTCTTGGAAAGTATACTAACTATATAGTCATTAGCCCGGCTGCTGACCCGAAATACACAGGTTCGATCCGGGCCTCACGGTCGCATTTAGATGTAGGCGATGTGCTAGAGGCCCATGTACTGTGCGATGTCGGTGCATATAAAACAACCCCAGATGGTCGAAATTTTCTGGAGTGCTCCTCTACGGCGTCCCTTATAGCCTGAGTCGTTTTGGAACGTTAAACTCCATTAACCAAACCAGCAAGCACACTAGCGTGAGGTCTTCTTTGGAATCCTTTAACAATTATGGGAATTGTTTGTTGAGCAGTGACTTCTCTGAGAGAAGCGTCAAGGTGGTTTACTGTTGGTAAGCCAGACATAAGTTTCTTTTAATGTAGCTGTAAGTGAGCTAGTTATTCAGTTGATCATTACCAGGGAGCAGCCTCGGCAATAAAAGTTCAGTGTATTGCCCAGCAGTTGGAAACCATTGTGCTGCGCCTTAAGAAAGAGAAATATACTTCTGTGGTGTAAACCTACAAGTATGCACAAAATAGGCTGGTTTCTTTGCATTGAACAGTCGAGGTACACCAATGTAATACATCTCTGATACTAGACACACGCACTGCTCATCTGTGGTACAACTCTTCCTTTCTGGCCGATTACTTTCACAATGTGTGCAACTGCACATTGCTCTTAATTCTCCTCCAAATTGCAGAATCTCAGACATACTTCACAGTTGCCGATATTATGCTTCAAGAGGACACAGCTCCAAGGTGTTCGTCGCCAAACAGAGATGGTTTCTCTGCACCATTCGAAGACAATCCTCATGACAGCACTTACCAACCAAGTTTTGACACCTCAGCAGCGTAAATGTAATAATAAGAAAGGCCTAGGTACACATATAGAAGCTCAGAAGCATCTAGGTATATTTGTTAATGGCCAAATTTGCTTCAGTAGAACCTGTGCTTAACACCACCATTTAAGTATTTTTGTAGTGGCACCTGATGGTAGTCGTTTTTTAGGGTTTATGGAAGTTGTACATTGAGCATATTGTTTCATTATTTACATGGCAATACTAAGCTGCCTGCAGGTCTTCCTCTCAACCATCACCACCTCGGAGGTTCAGTGTTTATGAGGACTGCTTGCTGCAACTCACCAATCTCAGCAGGAAGTGCTATCACCCAGCACAATCTTCACTGAAGGTGTGTAACTGAGTCTCACTTATCCATTGCAGCCGTTGCAGTAATATTTTCTCAGTTGACCACAGTATTATGATAAATGGGCTGTTTTATATCGTCCTGCCATCTTTAATTTAGTCTTGCCCTGTGTGTTTTCCAGGTCCTCGGCTCTATTGTTGTGGTGAAAATAACATGTCTAAATATGCACAGCACAAAGTGGTATAGCCAGCCAACACAGAGGCGTATTGGACATGGCAACGTGCTTATGGCCGCTGCCATTTAGTTCGTAGGATGCAGCCCAACGCAGTCGTTGTGAGTCGTGGAGAATTCCGGCATCTGCTCCTTTTCAAAGCGCACATACGACAGAATCCAAAAGGACATCTCGTTCCTAGCTATGTATAAGTTTTCCATGTTTAATTTATAAATGCCTGGATTTCTGCTATTGTAAACGTGGACATTATATATCTTTCTTGAAATATGTTTTCAAGCACTGTGTGCTGAAAATTTAGTATGTATGTGTGACATCTTTTAGATTCTGCTAATTTTCTTGCTGCCATGAATGTATTGTCACGTAGTGGTGACGGCAGTCGAAGCAGCCTAAAGACCACGTTTTGCTCGTTTTTGCAAGTTTTGCGCCTCACTTGGACTGCTTTTTCCACAGCGCCTTGTTCACGATGCCGTGTTGCTGCGCTTTTGGGGGCCGCACATGTGAAAATGACGGCAAGCGTCTCTTCAGGATTCCATCCGCGAATCGAGACGCGGCGCGGCGGAAGATTTGGCTGCAAGAATCGGCCGGGCTGATTTCAACCCAACGCAGTGGTCGCGGCTTTGTGAGGTAAGCGAGCGATTTCTCGCTCATTACATACCTTATTGGCCGTGATATACCCTGCGCTGATTCGTTAGCCTTTCCCCCTGCTAAATGCCTTATATTTGCGCTGCGTTCAACTTTCTTGACCGATCGCAATGACGTTGTGCCGAAAACTCCGTGATTTTTATCGATTCAGTCATAGACTCGAAAACGTTGCTTTTGGTCTGAATGTGCGGCAACTGCATCTTTATAATGTATCGCCGTAGATAACGAAGTGGTGACGGTACTTTGGCAAAAAGGGGCGCTTAATTTTTTGCGGAATGTTGAGCATATTTGGGCGACTTCGCGCCCTAAAGGAAAAAAAATTTGAACCCTTTTCCTGTCGCTATCAGCCATACTCAAAGCAAAAATGTTTCGATCAATTATAACTATATCAAAATTGGTAGAAAGTGTTGACTTGATAACCATTCTAATCGCCTATCTCGTATCGACTCAGAATCAAGGTCGCATTCCGGCGGTGTAGGGAACGACGTTAACTTTATCTGAAAGTGTATGAATTAGTGCTTATACTTGATGGAGCACGGTTTGATAGGGGCCTTGTTTTCTGATTTCACTTTTCAACAGGACCACTTCAAGGACGGCGCAGTTGGAGCCGCTGATTCTCAAGAGCTGCGGGGCAAAAAAATTGAAACCCAATGCCGCCCCATCGCTCATTATCCATCGGAAGCAGCCTAAGCCGAGGAAGCCACCTGTCAAATGTAAGATTACGCCTAGAATTTGATTGACATTATTGTCACACTGCAGATTTCCTTGCGGAGAAAACACGGTGAGGATGACGTATCAATCCTTGCAGAGTAACGCTGATGTTAAACAGCAGTACGTACTCGCTAAATTGTAGGCATTTCTGGACCCAGCCAGAAGTACAGAGAATACATACCTAGTTTATGTGTGAAGTTATGCGTGTACCAAGTCAGCTATAGATTTCATCGCCCCCTTTCGTGCAGGTTCTGCTGTGCAGTCTTGCAGCACACCTTTTTAATCACAAGACAATAGCGTTGCTGGTGAGTGAGTACTTGCTGTGTGATGTCAATCACCACGCTGCACGTGATAAGGTACAAAGTTCATTGCGGGTGTATGGTGTTCATTATTACTTTTTGCAGCCTGTTTGGAAGCTAGTCCTGCTTACAGCATACCACCATGGCAAGGTAACTTTCATCCACAAAATTCATTCACTCATGAGGGGTTTCGTTCGTTCTCTGTTTTAGCTGTTTTTTTTTTACCTAACAGTCATGCAATATGTTCACAGGCACACAGCCTTCTTTGGTACCTGCTGGCCTTGAGCTCCTGTGTGCAGCTGCGGACTGCATTGAAAGTGAAGATCTGTCGAGTAACTACCATTTATAAACACTGTTTCTTCTGGTGAAGAGCAGTCATTTTATGATGTCTTTTCCTGTGCAGGCTGCATGGATGATTACCCCACTAGCATTTCACTGCAAAGCTCATTGCAAGGTGCGTCCGTTATCGGGTGCCATTCATCAATGCTGTGTACTGGTGGAGTAAACTGCTATTTCACGATATACAATCTTTTGTTGTGTAGGCTGCTCGGATGCTGACAGCACTAGCCCTCGGTTGCAGAGCTCGTTGCAAAGTGAGTGTTTATCTGGTGCTATTCATTAACGCTTTATTCTGCTGGAGTGCACAGCTATTTTATGATATTCCCTCTTCTTCTGTATAGGCTGCTCAGATGTTGACTTCACTTGCCCTTTGCTGCAGAACTCGTTGCAAGGTAAAGATGCTTTAATTCATCAGGGTTTTCTCTTGTCTTGATCGTTCTGCATTATACGCAGGTATACAAACTCCTAGCACGTCTACTAGTTACGAGGCTCTTCCTGCAATTGTAACTGATGTTGACGGCGAGGATTTCTTGCTGTGAATCTAAAGGGGATTCTCTAAATTAAAACTTGGGAGCTTTCCAATTCTTCATGAATACACACATGATACCATAGCTCATGTTTCATGATGCACTTTTTGTCTTTGTTTCAACTAGGGAACTCATCAAAAGAGGTCTTTTGTGCAGCAGATGAGGCTGCCTTGCACAAAAGAATTGCTGAGGTAGAGGATGAGCTGAAAAGCCACGAACGGAAACTGTCCATCTGTCAGCGACAAAAGAATGCTGCACTTCAAGAAAAAAGCGCCCTGAAGAGACGGACCTGTCATTTTTTAGCAAATGACCAGCTTAAATCCATGGAAAGATCTACAATGCGCGGCACACCATGGTCGACTTCTACCATTGAAAAGGGATTGAAAATCAGGCTGTCTTGTGGATCTCGGGGTTATAACGTCGTCCGAGAAATTGGGACACCACTTCCGTCTGAACGCACTCTGCAGAGACACCTAGAAGGTTTGAAATTTTTGCCTGGAATACTTCATGAAATTCTACCATCTCTTTCTGCAAAAGTGAGTATGTCTGGCATAACATATCTTTTCCTTGCTGAACATACGTGCTTTGGCAACAAGGACCCAAGCAGATGTTAAAGCTAACTACTAACACTGTTAATTCTTTGGGGAGGAAGTTCGCAATACATTCATTGGCTGATTTGGTTTTTTTACTGGAGATATTTTGTTTTATTGCAACGAAGGCAGTCATTTGCAATGTGACAGTATTTAGATGTATCTTCTTTATCAGGTGAACCTCATGAAGGACTATGAGAAGCACGCCGTCCTGATATTGGATGAAATGCAGCTTACGCCGGGAATTGCCTACGACCAGGGAACCGAAACGGTGATTGGGAAGCCAACCATTCTTTTATCAAATGGTACCCTCCCAGACAATGTTATGACCACGCATGGTCTTGTTTTTATGCTTCCTGGAGGGACCACACGCTGGAAGCAGACAGTAGCATACCACTTAACATCAAACTCTTTTTGCAGTAATACTGTGAAACATGGGATTCTCGATATCATCAAATCATGTGAGAGCATTGGGATCAAAATAGATGCAATAGTCTGCGACATGGGAGGTGGCAATCAAGCCCCGTGGAAAGCCGACAGCTTTACTTCATGGCAGACGTTGCCCATCTGTTGAAAAATCTGCGCAACCACCTAACTCGTGTACAGTCAATTTTTTCCTGAATCTATAGTTAGGAAACACAGCTTAATGTCAAGCGAGGTAAACCTAGTTCAAGTAGAAAGGGTTGTCGAGCTCGACTCTTAAGCTTGACCTCAACATAGCCCCTCACCTTAAGCCCTCTTGCCTGGACCCCGGTCATTTTGAAAAAAATGAAAGTTGGTCTGGCATTTTCGCTCTTCAACCATGATACCGCAGCAGCATTACGCCTTCTGGTTCAAAGAGGGTCCCTGGCAGATGAGGCCCTGACTACTGCGTGGTTTTTTGAAACTGTTTTTAAGTGGTTTATGGTTATGACATCGAGAGCTACAAAACTTGCCATTAGCAAATTTGATCAGGTGAAGTATGCCGAGGCAGTTTCGTTCCTAAATGATGTCATTTGTTTGTTCTCAAACATTTAAAGTAGGTGATGGAAAACATTTCTGGGAGCCAGTCCAAACTGGCATTATTTTAGTTAGTACTGTTGCCCTTGAATTCCAAGACTATTATCTTAATAAGAAAGGTTTTGCCTGTGTTTTGTTATGTCGATTCGGTCAAGACCCACTAGAAAACCTGTTTTCAACTCTCCGGTCAAAAAATCTTTTCCCCAGGCCACTCGAGTTTCGCTGCGCAATTCGTGCGGCAACGATAGCTCAGTTCTTCAGGCCAGGCAAATCTGGTAACTATGACCATGACTCAGGGCACTCGCTGATAGGTCTGAGCAGCCTACCAGCAAAACAGAAAGAAAATGTTGACATCACCAACGTTGCATTCCCTGAGGACATACTTGAGCAAGAGTCTTTTGAGTACCTTGCTGGTTACATAGTGAGCAATGTCCAAGAAAACATGTCTATTTGTGATGAATGTCAGAAAGCTAAAACATGCAAGGAGGCCAACACACTTAGACAGCTTAAGTCGTATACAGAGAAAATACGACTTGCTTTGCCTTCACCAGCTGTTCAATTTTTGGAAAGTGCTGAAAACCTTTTCCGTGTGAACAGCGCAAAAGTTCTCCAAAATGAGCTTACACTTTCTCAGCTTGAGGCCTGTGTGCTGAAACGTATAACCGAGGGGAACTGTTTTCCAGACTGTCATAACATTGCAAACAAACTTCTCAAAGTATACCTGAAAACAAGGCTTCATATATATTTGCGCAAGGAAAACCAGCGCATGGCTGAGATCAGATCTACTGCAAAATGTGGCAGCAGGAGTGCTGGCAAACAGGTGGCAACCAGCAATGTAAAATGATGCCAAGTTGGAGACCTAAAACAACTGCAAACCTTTCTCACACCTTTTGAAAGCCTCAGAAATATCAACTTTGTTTCTCTGTGCCTGTTATGCCAAAAAGAAGTTTTTGTAATGATATAATCAAAATGTGCGTTTGGAAGACCCTTGGACATATTAGTGCCCGCTGAGAATTTTGCAATTCTGTGTCCCTCTCAATTCCTTTCTCCTATTTGTTTCACAATTTTGAGTATTGAGTTATGAGAGTTTGTAGTACAGCTTGAAAAACCAGTTGACATCTTGTGCATTGTATTAGATGTCATCATCATCAGCCTTACTACACCCACTGCAGTGCAAAGGCCTCTCCCATGTCTCTCCAATTAACCCTGTCCTTTGCCAGCTGCATACACCCTTTGACTGCAAACTTCTTATTCTCATCCGCCCACCTAAGCTGCTGCCGCCCCATGCTACGCTTACTATCTCTTGGAATCCGCTCCGTTACTTTTAAGGACCAGCGGTTATCTTGCCTTCGCAGTACATGCCCTGCCCAAGCCCATTTCTTCCTCTTGATTTCGACTAGTATGTCATTAACACACGTTTGTTCCCTCACCCACTCTGCCCGCTTCCGGTCTCTTAACATTACACCTATCATTTTTCTTTCCATGGCTCGCTGCGTTGTCCTTAACTTCAGCTGAACTCTTTTCGTTGGCCTCCACGTTTGTGCCCCGTAGGTGAGTACCGGTAAGATACAGCTGTTGTACACTTTTCTCCTGTGGGAAATTGGCAAACTGCCGTTCATTATCCGAGAGAACAGGTCATATGCGCGTAACCCATTCTTATCTTTCTAGTTATTTCCCACTCATAATCCGGATCAGCTGTCACTGCCTGCACTAAGTACTACTTCCAGCACTTCGTTGCCAGTTGTGAACTGCTGTTCCCTTGCTAGACTGTTAACCATTACTTTGGTTTTCTGCATGTTAATATTTAGACCCACCGTACTGCTCTGTCTGTCTAACTCATTGATCATGATTTGCAGTTCATCTCCTGAGTGACTCAGCAAGGCAATGTCGTCAGCGAATCGCAGATTATTTGGGTATTCTCCATTAACTCTTATTCCCAACTGTTCCCAATTCAGGCCTAGGAATACCTCCTGTAAACAGGCAGTGAATAGCTTTGGCGAGATCGTGTGTCCCAGCCTGACGCCCTTCCTTATTGGAATTTTATTGCTGACTTTATGAAGGACTGTGGTAGCTGTGCAGTTGCTATATATATCTTCCAGTATTTTGACATGAGGCTCTTCTTCACCCTGATTACGCAATGCCTGTATTACTGCTGAGGTTTCCACTGAATCGAATGCTTTCTCGTAATCAATGTAGGCTAAATATAGAAGTCGGTTATATTCTGCGCATTTCTTTATCACCTGATTGATATTAAGAATATGATCTATTATGGGATATCCTTTACGAAAGCCTGCCTGATCATTTGGTTGATTAAAGTCTAAGGTTGCCCTGACTGTATTAGCGATTACCTTAGTAAATGCCTTGTAGGCAACGGATAGTAAGCTGATCGGTCTGTAATTTTTCATGTACTTGGCGTATCCCTTCTTATGAATTAAGATTATGTTTTTATTCTTCCAAGCTTCTGGTACGGTCGAAGTCATAAGGCATTGCGTTTACAGGGTGGCTATTTTTTCTAGCACGATCTGCCCTCCATCCTTCAACAGATCTGCTGTTACCTGATCCTCCCCAACTGCTTTTTCCCTTTCCATTGCTCCTAAGGCTTTCTTTACTTCCTCTGCCGTGACTGGTGGGATGACGCTTTGCTGTGTGCTACTGTCTCTCTCATTAACGTTCTGATTACTTTCGCTATTGTACAGATTTGTGTATAACTCTTCCGCTACTTTAACTATCTTATCCATATTGCTAGTGACATTGCCCTCCTCGTCTCGTAACGCATACATCTGGTTTTTACTTTTGCCTAGTTTCCTCTTCACCGCTTTTAGGCTACCTCCGTTCTTTAGAGCATTCTCGATTCTCTCCGTGTTAAACTTCCTTATGTCGGCTACCTTGCGCTCATTTATTAAGTTCGATAGCTCTGTTAGTTCTATTCTGTCGGAAAGGTTAGACGCCCTCATGCTTTGGCGTTTCTTAATCAGATCTTTCGTCGCCTGAGATATATTTCCGGTATTCTGTCGAACTGTCCTGCTACCTACTTCTGCTTTGCACTCCGTAATGATGGCCGTCAGATTATCGTTCATGGTATGAGCATCAAGATCGTCTTCCTCAGTTAAAGCCGAATATCTGTTTTCCAGCAATATCCTGAGTTCCTGTACTTTCCCTCTTACCGCTAACTCGTTAATGGACTTCCTCTTCACCAGCTTCTTTCGTTCCCTCTTCAAGTCTAAGCTAATTCGAGATCTTACCATTCTGTGCTCACTGCAGCGCACCTTTCCGAGGACGCCCACATCCTGACCGATGCCAGATTGATTTCATTTTTAGTCTCACCATTGGGGCTCTTCCAGGTCCACTTCTTGTTTTCTCGTTTGCGGAAGAACGTATTCGTGATCCGTAAATTATTTCTATCTGCGAATTCGACTAATAACTCTCCGCTGACGTCATATCATCATCACTGTGGCATATACCATCAGTGCAAAATGACATAGCAGCCTAGGAAAATGTGAAGTGGCTGCCTTAAGTTTCTGCCGTTGTATCTTCCTGTCTATAGTCGCTTTCTTTGGTTTTATGTTCACGTAGTCTGCTCTAATTATATGTATATGATATATATCTATGTTCACTGCAACACGTATCTAGGCGAAATAAAACAAAATGTTTTGTGCTGTTACTTGATATTCTGTGTTCCTTCTTTAAGTTGAAATGACAAAGCTTTTACTGTAGCACCGAAATACTTGAAAAATATGGTTATTGTGCACCAGGAAGGGTGCACTGGCCTTTGTGAACCCATGTAAAATTTCTATTTCGGACCCTAGTATGTATCAAGGTTTGACACTGTCTAGATGAACAAATTATTATAGCAAACCTTCATACACAGTGATCCACTTTCAGGTACTGCCTTGTGCTCGCTTTTTTAATTGTGAAAATGTTCGTTTCCTTGGTGACCCGTATTGGAAATTTAATTTGCTATTAAATGTTAAAGCCATGTGGCACGAAATCTCGAGTAAAGTTGCACAAAACTGGTGAAAACATAACTACCTATTGAAGCCTTTGATCGCCGACGTACCTAAGTGTCAACACAGCGAAGGGGTAGCGTTGGATGTGCCGTAAGAACATCTACGTGGTGCTATTTTCTGCGCCAAACGCTCTCACGTAGCATGAATAAAAGGAATACTGCCTTCAGATCCGATAAGATTGGTGATCAATAATGGTAACGCTTGCTCCTTAGCTTTATTTAAGTATCAGGAGCCATATGGGAAGAGTTGCGCGCACATTCATTCAGTTACGCACTGTTAGAAACGAACAACCAGTTTGACTAACCACTAAACTAATTTCACATGCGAAGGCCCTTGATTTTGCACTTAACGAATTCCTGCGCGGCTGGGACAAAGTCCTATGTTAGCTCTGTACCTCTGAAGGGGCATGTTAGGAGCACCTCTGAAGGTCCATGGGTGCCTGCGTGCGGCGATACCGCGGATTCCAAAGCTGGGTAGGAGGGGCAAAGCCGCATGTTAGATCATACTTTGTATTCGCTGATTTTGTTAAGATACTGTATAAAATGCCAAGCACGCTACATCTTGCTGCCACGCGCAACACACGCAAGCGCCGATATGATCCGCAGTAGCTGCTTGCACACACCTGTAAAACGACTGCCGCCTTGCTTTTATAGACCCCTCCCTGCCTCTAAAAAGAAAAAAAAACAAGGCATGCATGGCATTATGTAACGTGCTCTGACCTGCGGCACACGCAAGAACGACGCCTAGCTAGCGGAGCACGTCGCTTTGGCATCAGCGACGAACTTCCGCAGCTTTATCGGTAGCTCGCCAGCCAGTGACACCAGCACGATAACTTGTCGGATCAATCGCTTTCGCACGCCAACTGTAACGTTGAAGCTGCGCTGCGCACTTTGGCCGGTAACCGACGAGTGACTGAAGCACGGAGGCGAAGGCAGTAGATGAACCAGCGCCGAGGTCGCGCGCGGTATGGCACAGTGTCGGACAGCAGCAGAGGGAATACCGAAGCGCAACGACATTTAGACATTCTAACTCTGTGTTTCAGCAGCCAGTCATAATATAACATGAAAAAATTGCGACAAAAATACGAGCTCAAAAGGCCCCGCGATACCTTGCGCCAGCTTTAGCGCCAGTGTTTTCTCCGGAGACCGTCTGCTACTTCCCCACCGCGTAGGAGGAGCCACAGTCGAAACGAGAGAGAAGGAGCGGCGGCGCACGAGAGGGAGAGAGGAGATGGCGCTACTTTTAGTCTATTGAGGGGCTTTAGTGGTGACGGCAGTCGAAGCAGCGGTGAAGACAACGTAAGGGGCTTCTAAAAGAAAACTGCTTATTGGGCTGACTTGCACCCAAAATGGACTGAATCACTCGGCGGCGGCGAAATGGCAAGCGTGCTCAATTTAAAGCTGATAGCGAACTTTCGAGATAAAGCGTGCAAAGTTACCAGAACATTCAGGAACAACGTAGAATCAGCTCTGCCTGGCTGCGATCAATCGAGATAAATCTAGTCGCGTCTTGCGACGCAAACAAAGCGATAAAGTGGTGTGGCGGCAGGTTTGAAAAACGAACAAACACTGCAAATATTCGCGGCACTACACAAACATTTTACAGCCCGAGACCATGACGCTGGCGTCTTCTGTCAGATGGTCTCTCCACCATCGCCTATCACTCTGGGGTCGTATTTTACACCGTTTCGTTTCGTTTTCCTTCGTTTTGAACCACTGCCATTGGTATCGATCGTCACGGCCTGCGTCACCGAAGCGGGGACAAATGACAGATGTGCAAAAGAAGTAAAATTGAAACTAATCATTAAAAATCATGACACCGGGTTTCGACGGCTTCCGGCGTTGGCACTAGCTTGAAAAGCGCATTCCGGGCTTTCATATACCATGACGAGTTTTCGGGTGGCACCAAAGCACTGTGCGAATGCACACTGGTTGTCTTTGTGATGCAGGCAGTTAGGATGCCTCGACCCAGCTTCCTTTAAAAGGAAGCTGCATCAAGGCACCCTACAGTCGGTTTGATCTAAGTTCCACCTTTTGACTGCCTGGATCGGCCAAATTGTGTGACAAAACTTGTCGGACTACTGGTTCGTTTTCTTATTTCATCATCCAACGTTTGAGGCGGAACTTGGAAGTCATTTTCAGGGTGTGTAAATTATGAGTACTTGCAAATGTGCGAACTTGATTTCCACGATGGGATTCAGAATTTTTACCGCAACGAGGAAGGCGTGCAGATATACTGAAGACGTCTTCCCCACTTAGCAATCTACAAAATTAGAATTGAGTGAGCATACGCATACGCTAATTGGCTACATATTTTCTCTTCCATAAACAATCTGGCTTCCTAAATAAGACTGCGCAGATTCCTCAAACGCCAGCTTAAGTACACAGGAGCTTCGTTCGGCTAGGCTCTGGCAAAAGCTACTCGGTTAATCAGCTCGACACCTTGGGTATCTCCGAGGAAGTCAGCTGGAGCAACTTAACATGTACAAAGTCATATCATGCGAACACATGCGCTATTTTCTTCGCACCACTTATTGACTGCATTTTATCAAATGTGTTAAAACCAAATCTAAGGCCCTGCTGCGATCACTTGCCGTTCGAAATGTTGACTTCACCATGAAGTGCATAACTTGCATTAATGGCCACTGTAAAACTGTTAAGAAAAAAACAGCGCCAGAATGCAGTGTGAGCGCAGCAACCTAGAGTATGTTTAAGCGAACGAATTCAAATCTTCCTTAAAAAGCGTGGTGAGAAAAAGCTAGAAAATGTTTTTAGCAAAAGACTTTGAGACTCTCTGGACGTCAGGAATATTAAAAGCAGTGATCGATTTCCGGCTGTCCAAAAATGTGTTGATTGATGTATTGTTCATCAAAGGGTGGTTAAAGCCAATAAATCGAGTGCGTAGCCTCGGAGGGGACGATCCCATATCTGTTCCTAAAACGAAGAAAAGGTCGTTCTACTAAGCCCTGTAACGCGAGGAAATAGTGTTTGTTCCTGCATTAAACAGAATCACCGCCCCCAGATTGCAGTAGAACAATGTCGCCTAGATGTTCCGTTCACGAACTCTTAAAACCTGATAGGGCTGCACAGCAGTTCTTAAAAGAAAAATGCCATGCTGTTATAATAAACACACCACCAAGCATGTTGCGCGCTGAACGTGTGCCGTACATGCCATTCGGCGTTCTTGCGGCAATGAACGCTGTAAGGGAATTTTTTTTCGCGATTACAATATTTCGAGACTTCGGGTTAATTTGTAATAGCAGAATATTTCGCGAGTACTGAATTGCGCGAGAAGGAATTGCAGGACCCTTGCCCGTCTCCTCTTTCCAATGTTTTGCGGGACAATTTGTCACAAGGTCTATATGACTCCGGTGAAACGGCAAAATTAGGTATTCGCGAAAATTTTCGCTTAGACTGTATAAGCGAAACTGGAATAGGCATAAATGAATGACCGGCTGAGAATGGCGTGTGATCTCTTGCTGACACCGGACATGCAGTAGAACATTGTGGAAAATGCAAGGGCTGTCACCAAACTTTCGGGGCGACCTCTGGGGTAGGGTGCGAGTGCCACAGAGGGAACCGGAGGTTTTGAGCCGTGCGAGAGGTTCACAAGGCCGCTGACATGCGTGCCAGCATTCCGTCCGTGAAGCTGCAAAGCAAGAACTTTTCCGCAGGTGCATGCCACGCCTGAAGGGCCAGTGGTGAAGTGTTATGTTGCACGAGGAACCTGCAAACACTTGGTAGCCTAGGTATGTATATGAATAGTATACATATACATATCTGTTGCACATACTGTAGTGAGCAAAATATATATTTTCAATTTTTACCACAAATTCAAAATATCCCCTCTTTAAAAGAAACAGTTGCTATGTTTGAATATATTGTCACGTGCTGCGCATGGGCTCTGAGGAATAAAGAAGACGTGCGGCGGCTGGAGGTAGAAGAGAAAGTCAAGTATCCTGCCTCCGGCGCACCAGGCTCCTCTCGACCTGCCTTGTAAATATTATTTGTAAATAGAACCTGTAACAGTGTGGTGCAGGTGCTGGGTCGATCACCACGGACCCCTCTCGCAACCACTGCAGCCGAAGAATCGCCGGATTGCCACCGTTGCCCGTGCAAATGCCCAAGGAAGCCGACGCACGTCCGACCGGCGCCGCAACGCCCGCTTGGCAGCACTACCGTGAGCCGCGGACGTTTTCCGGGAAGGCTGGCGAAGACGTGGATGATTGGCTCACCAATTACAAGCGGGTGAGCAAATACAACGGCTGGGATGCCACTCTTCAGCTGGCCAATGTCGTCTTCTTTCTCGATGGCACCGCGCTAACTTGGTTCGAAAACCATGAGGCATCAATAACAAGTTGGGACCGCTTCATGGAAGAGCTCCGCAGCTGCTTCGGGGATACTGTTGCCAAACGAAAATGCGCTGAGCAGTCTTTGCTTCAGAGAGCGCAAGTGCCTGGAGAGACCTGCACGACTTACATAGAAGAGGTCTTGAAGCTGTGCAAAGTCGTTAATCCCAGTATGTCCGACGAAGATCGCGTTGGTCATCTCCTCAAGGGCATCGCAGAGGACGTCTACAGCTTTCTTATTAGTAAAGAAAATTTAGACTCGCCCACGGATATCATCAAGCACTGCCGCACCTTTGAAGCTCTAAAACTGCGTCGAATTACTCCGAAGTTCGGTCGCCTGCCTAACGTAACCACCGTCGCCAGCGTGGATTTCCACGAGCCTGTGAATGCGGCGACTCTCCCTGACGTCATTCGTCAAATCGTGCGTGACGAACTCTCCCGGCATCAAGATCTTGCGCGCCGCAGTGAGGTCCCGTATGAGAGCTGTTCTCTGCAGGCGGCTCCCGCCTACCGCTCCTCCCCTTGGAGTTTGTCTGCCCAGGCCCCTACCAGTGCTACTCGCATTGATTACAGCGACGCTCCCCGGATCACCCGCCCCTGCCCCAGGGCGCCAGCTCATCCGCAACGCCACCTGCGGCAGCCGGAGTACGATGGTCGTTTCGACACTGGCTACGAGGAGTGTTATCCCGAGTGCCCCCCCGACCCACCACTTTGTTACCGCTGTGGTATGATCGGTCACATCTCTAGATTCTGCCGTCGCCGTGGCCAGTTTTCCCGCTCCCAGCGCCAATGGTCGAACCCTCGCCTGAGTTTCAATGCGCCTGTTCATGCCCGTGTCTTCACATCGTCTCAGCGCCCATCCAGTTACGCGCCACCACGGAACGACTCCCCTGCCTCTGACCGAAGTCTGACTCCACCTCCGCACCGCTCTCGCCGCTCGCCTTCCCCCCAACGTCGTTCCCCACCGTCCCCGGGAAACTAGCGTGTGCGGCCGATGGAGGTGCGGTCGCCGGATCATCGATAGTGCCAATTCCTCTGCCCATTGTTATGTTAAGGAACCGCCTTGAAGTTTTAGTGGACGGTATTTGCGTCATGGCCTTAGTGGACACTGGTGCCACGGTGTCAGTGATGAGTTCAACTTTCAAGAACCGTCTGGGTCGTAAAATAATGTTCGCTTGGGATCGTGCGGTTATATCCCGGGGTGTAGGGGGAGAATCATTGGTTCCGATTGGTATTTGTTTTGTGAATGTAGTGATCTCTGGCCACATGTTCCGAACTGAATTCACGGTGCTCCCTCGTTCTACGCATGACATCATCCTCGGTATTGACTTTTTGCACCAGTGCGGCGCTACTCTCGACTTCCGCAGTGGTGGCATATCGTTAAGTCCTGGCCTTCGGTCAGCTCTCATAGAAGACTCGCCAGTGGTTGCCCAAGTGTTTTCTGTCTCTGAAGATACCGTCGTTCCAGCAATGTCTGCCATATTCGTTCCCGTTGTGTCCTCGAGCACGATTTCTGATGCCTTCGATGCTGTGGTGGAACCTTGTTCCCTTAACTGTGCAAAGAAAACTGTGCTAGTACCCCGCAGCGTCGTCCATGTGACCAAGGGCCATGCCACTCTTTGGACTGTCAATCATTCCAACGAACCTGCAGTATTGCCATGTTGTTTAAAACTTGCTGGCTTTGAAGAACGTTTTTCTGTACCAGTTGCCGCGATCACTGACAACGTCTCTCGTCCAACTAGACGCCGCGATCTGAGCGACTCTCAATTCCTAGCCATGGTCAACAAATCCCTACCCACTAGCGACCGCCAGGTACTAGTGGCCGTTCTTATGAAGCATGCGGACGTGTTTGACTTTGGTCGCGACCAACCACCGCCGTTCCAGCAATGTCTGCCATATTCGTTCCCGTTGTGTCCTCGAGCACGATTTCTGATGCCTTCGATGCTGTGGTGGAACCTTGTTCCCTTAACTGTGCAAAGAAAACTGTGCTAGTACCCCGCAGCGTCGTCCATGTGACCAAGGGCCATGCCACTCTTTGGACTGTCAATCATTCCAACGAACCTGCAGTATTGCCATGTTGTTTAAAACTTGCTGGCTTTGAAGAACGTTTTTCTGTACCAGTTGCCGCGATCACTGACAACGTCTCTCGTCCAACTAGACGCCGCGATCTGAGCGACTCTCAATTCCTAGCCATGGTCAACAAATCCCTACCCACTAGCGACCGCCAGGTACTAGTGGCCGTTCTTATGAAGCATGCGGACGTGTTTGACTTTGGTCGCGACCAACCACCGCCGATTCCAGCTTCCCGTACCCATCACATGATCAATACTGGATCTGCACAGCCGATTCGCCAGAAGCCATACCGCGTCTCGCCTTCCGAACGTCAGATAATCGATGAACAAGTCCGTGACATGTTGCACCGCGGCATCATTCAGGAATCTTCAAGCCCGTGGGCTGCTCCAGTGATCCTTGTCAAAAAGAAAGATGGTACTTGGCGATTTTGTGTCGACTACCGCCGGCTTAACACTGTCACAAAGAAGGATGTTTACCCGCTCCCGCGCGTTGATGATGCCATTGACTGCCTCCACTCAGCCTCATACTTTTCCTCGGTGGATCTACGATCCGGGTACTGGCAGATCCCGATGCACCCGCAAGACAAAGAGAAGACAGCATTCGTGACACCTGACGGGTTGTATGAATTTAATGTTATGCCTTTCGGCCTTTGCAACGCTCCTGCCACTTTTGAACGATTTATGGATACGCTTTTACGTGGCCTGAAGTGGCAAGTTTGCATGTGTTATCTGGACGATGTTATTTTTGGTAGGACCTTCGCCGAACATAACAGCCGCTTAGCCATTGTCCTAGACTGCATAGAGAGAGCGGGCCTCGTGCTGAACTCGAAGAAGTGTCGCTTCGGTGAACGCCAAATTACTGTGCTTGGTCATCTCGTTGACAAGGATGGCCTCAGACCCGACCCGCAGAAGGTTGAAGCTGTAAGCAGTGTCAAAGAACCCAAATCAGTGAAAGAGCTCAGGAGTTTCCTAGGACTTTGCTCATATTTTCGGCGTTTCGTTCCCAAGTTTTCTGATTTAGCCTACCCGCTTACAAGTCTCCTGCAGAAAGACACCCCTTTCCACTGGACTCCCGAATGCGACTCCGCGTTTCGGCAGCTTAAGTTTCTCCTCACCTCGCGGCCAATATTGCGTCATTTCTGCCCGACAGCACCGACTGAACTCCACACTGACGCCAGCGGCATCGGCGTGGGTGCTGTGCTTATCCAACGCCATGAGGGCAATCAACACGTTGTCGCTTATGCAAGTCGCACCCTCAGCAAGTCGGAACGCAACTACACTGTAACAGAGCAAGAGTGTCTCGCCGTTGTTTTCGGCGTACAACGGTTTCGTTCGTACCTTTATGGACGTGCTTTTACAGTCGTCACAGACCATCACTCTCTGTGCTGGCTGGTCAATCTACGCGACCCCTGCGGTCGGTTGGCCCGCTGGACGTTACGCCTCCAAGAGTTTAACTTCAAAGTGTCTTACAAAAGTGGCCGCCAACACGCCGACGCAGATTGCCTCTCGCGGCTGCCGCTCACGGTTACTACTTCCGATGATGAAAACTTCGATGACTATCTCGCTGCCGTTTCCCAAGAGTTTCCAGATCTTGGCACTTTCCAGATGGAACAACGCAAGGATCAGCACTTGGCGCCGCTTTTTGCCGAAGCCAGTGACCCGACATCCGCAAGCCCTTTCTGCGTTCGCGACGGTTTACTCTACAGGACGAATTACTCGCCTGGAGGTGCGCGCTTTCTCCTCGTCGTTCCGGCTACTCTGTACTCCTCTGTTCTGCAGGCAATGCACGATGACGTCACGGCTGGGCACTTGGGGTTTGCCAGGACCCTTAACCGCATCAAAGAACGTTTTTACTGGCCAAAAATGCGTCACATGGTTCAGCGCTACGTGGCCACCTGCGTGCAGTGTCAGCGGTTCAAGCTTCCCACGACTTCTCCGCCTGGACGCCTGCATCCTTTGCCACCTCCAAGCACGCCATATGAACAAGTTGGACTCGATCTGCTCGGCCCGTTTCCCCGCTCGTCCAACGGTAACCGCTGGATTATAGTGTGCGTTGATCACCACACCTGTTACTGTGAGACCGCCGCCCTACCTTGCGCCACCGCTGCTGAGGTCTCGCTCTTCCTTCTTCGTGCTGTCATCCTCCGGCATGGACCTCCTCGAGTTGTTATCAGTGACCGCGGTCGCCAGTTTACGGCAGACGTTGTGGAAGAGCTTCTGCGTCTTAGTTCATGCCATTTTCGCCACTCGACGCCGTAGCACCCCCAGACTAATGGACTGGTTGAACGTACCAATCGGACACTCACGACCATGCTGGCCATGTATGTCGATTCCCGCCACAAGAACTGGGACGACGTGCTTCCCTTCATTACATACGCCTATAACACGTCGAGGCATGAAATAACTGGTTACAGCCAATTCTTCCTTCTTTATGCCCGTCCGCCTCGAAGCTCCCTCGACAGCATCTTACCTTTCTCTCTCGACACCGAGCCTTCTATTGCCAACACTCTATGTCGCGCTGAAGAAGCCCGTCGGATTGCCCGGATACGCACCTTGGCATCACAGCATCGCTCTAAGCAGCGTTATGACCGCCGGCGCAAGGATGTCTCCTACCCGCCCGGTGACGTTGTATGGTTGTGGACGCCCCTACGCAAGCGTGGCTTATCAGAAAAGCTGCTATCCCACTACACAGGCCCGTTCATCGTTGTTGCTCGCCTCAATGACCTCAACTATGTCATCTCTCCCCAATCAACGCAAGGACGCCGCTCAAGGACAACCCAGGTCGTGCATGTCGCACGGCTGAAGCCATTCCACTCTCGGGACCCCGATTGATTGACTGGCCCAGAGGGCTTCGTCTGCGAACGGGGAAATGTCACGTGCTGCGCATGGGCTCTGAGGAATAAAGAAGACGTGCGGCGGCTGGAGGTAGAAGAGAAAGTCAAGTATCCTGCCGCCGGCGCACCAGGCTCCTCTCGACCTGCCTTGTAAATATTATTTGTAAATAGAACCTGTAACAATATTATGATGCAGTAGCACCCCATTCTTCTGTCAGGAGCTGTCGGGGGCTTAACTATTTGCTTTCAGGTTGGTCTTTCATTTCCTCCTCTCATAGGCGCTCCGCATTGCATTTATTTTCTCTATGTTCTCAATTGTTAATAACTTGCTCTTATTTTCAGGGGAGATATTTTGTGGTTACAGGTATCACTGCATATTGTCTTTTTGTTAACTGCTCTGTGTGCGTTTGTGCGCGTGCATGCGTGCGCGTGCGCTGGTCCATTTGCTACCAGGGGTTAAACTTTTAGTCCTCGAAATCTGCACAGGGCTGCCTCGTCTCGCAGTCAATCGTTTCGCTGGCCAACTGTCAACTCCTTTAAAGAGCCTATTTAAAAGTGAAAACGACCTCAACATGCTGTGTTGGACAGCTATTGATAAAGTAATCGCGCAAAAGTGGTGCTTTATATGACAAGAAACAAATGGCTATCCTTTTATTGTAATTTAATATTAGTGCGGCGCACACAGTTTATTCACTGCATTAGCATTTCGCTGCAATTCGTCGCAATGAAGAATAAAACCCATCCAACGGAATAGCTTGAGGCCATCCGTGAACTGCAATATTTTCCAGTGCTTTACAAAACCTAAAATATCATTCTTAAATACACTATGCAGTAGTGGCGGCAAGTGTGGCCCTTGCGGCACCGCACAACGGACAAGATAACTTGAAGATGAGGATCCACCTCAAGTGATAATATTGAAGCGGTGACTGAGTCAACCTTTTGAACCATTAACAAAGGGGTAGTGATTGCCTATAAATTCTAAGCTTATCCATGAGCAATTCATTGCAAAGCAGTCAGATAAAATGCTTCTGTCAGGTCATAATTTGTCATTGACGAGTTGTCTAGCCGCAACTCTTTTACCCACGCAGTTTAAGAAGGTTACAGGATTTTTGTCTTCATAGGGACCAGGTAAAAATCCGCATGTATCATTGCACAACTTATCCCTGAAAAAAAAAAAACTGACACAGCTACGTAAAACACGTTGAAACTCTTTTAGAGACTACAAAAACGAAACTGGTCTAAGTTGCGCACATCTTAGTCGCTTCTCTCGGTCTTTATTATTCGCAGAAAACGCAACGCTGCAAGCATCTCTTATTTGGGTGCACAAATGAAAACCTTAGGTCGCCCAAGTAAATTATCAGCCGTTCAACCCGAAATGGCTTACCGCACAGATCCATCTCTGACCTCTAAAATCCCTTTTGTCGTTCGTCCATTCAAGTAATGCGCTAAGAGCTCGCGTTCCACTCTGAACTGCACATATTGAGAAAGCAGGTCATTAACTTCATTTTCCGTATTGCACGACGTTGGTAATACAGGCGCACACGGTCGACCACTGTTACCCAAGGAAGAGGTCGCAGCCACCGACGAGGGTGTGGCCACTTCTTTCATTGAAAAAGAACAGCTAAAAAGGAACAGGGCCCGTACCGTCGCGGCAGAAGGCGAGCGGGCACGAGCGCCTAACGGGGCCGCCTCCCCGAGGCCCTTGGTGCCGCGGCCCTGGTGGAGCGTGTGGACGGCCCCTACCGCGTGGAGCCTCCTCGAACTGCGGCCGAGCCCTCGTCGGCGTCGGCCGAGCCCTCAACGGGTTGGTGGGCAGCTCCTTGAGCGTCCACCCGTCGGGCCCCTCGGCCCTTGCGTAGTATCGACACAGGGAATTGAGCAGCCTTGAATACATGCTGCCATACAAGTGACGCCCTTTCGCAGTCTGACAGTGACGGACAGCTGAGGAAAGTTTTTAGTTTGATAAAAAGGGGTTACTGCTATTTTTTTTTCCGGTTTCAATACGCAAGAAGTGGCTTCGGGAAAAGGTAAAATTATAAGTATAAATATTCATACGTGCAGTTCGGTGTTCCATAAAGACCTCACAATTTAATGGCTATTTTAACGGGCTAGACGGGCAGGTTAATTTTAAAAACTATCCATCGAGCATGACTTAGCACGAACGCAGTTCGATCCTGCAAAAAACCTTGCAAGCACGGCTCAAGAAGTGACTTCGCTGCCGTTAAGGGCATTATTCCCATACTGCGTGAACAGCGTTCCAGACACATCTTGCAGACTCCAGCAATGGCGCGGAATAGTTCACTAAACTGGAGATTGAACTGCAGATGTTGGCGTCTCTCTATCCGCCTGAATTGTAGCAAGCTGTGCAGAGACGTCTTGTGATGTGGAGCATAACGTGTAGAGGAACCCACTGAGCGATGAGGCAAGCCGATTTCTGCGGCTGCCGAGGCCACGCTACATTGTTAACGCCTGGCGCCAGCAATAAGGCGAAACAAAAGAAACACAGATGGCTGCGATCAGAGCACTTGGCTGGCGAGCGAGCGCAGGGGAGCATGACCCGTTAGTCGCATCGATGCCATGGTGACGCAATAGACAGAAACGTCGCCGCGAATTTCACCCACGGAGACTTTCCCCTGCAATGGCTGCAGCCACAATGCAACACAATTCTCGGCATGAAAGGGGAGAGCACACAAAAGGCGCGCAACACACCCAGGGCATCGTATTCCGCAGACACAACTACACAACTGAACGAACCGTTCACACCGGCGAACTGCATGAAAGGGCATCCTTAGGGCAGTATCCTTAGTACAATTCTTTCCTTTGAGTTTTTGCCGTTGTTCTGCTCGACCTTTGATAGCATAAAGGCCCACTAGCATTGCTCGCTAGCTGAGAGTCCTGATATCAAAAGTGTGGAAAATGAATTAATATGCCAATGATAACTATTGGTCCTGCGTTCAGCACACGTGTCACGAACCATCTAAAGCAGCATAGAACAGGCGCACAGTTCACGCTGAATCTAGCTCTGTTTCAGAGAATGCCTAAATGTTTACGCAAAGCCCCCCCCCCCCCCCCCCCCGCTATCCTGTTCAAAAAACTTTTCCCGGAATCCTTGTTACACGTGACTCATGTAAATTGGATTGCTGCGTGCAGGTGAAACTCAGCTTACACTTAGAATAAAACGTACGCAGTTGAACCCGATAACAGCGTTCAACATTAAGCTGAGATTTTTAGACACACCTGCTTCCTATAATCGCTCATTGTCGTTAAAGCACGGAAATATTTGCAAAGCTTGAACCACGATGAAACCGAGAAGCAGGGTTGAAGCCAAATGATAGCCTTGCGCAGCCAAGCTGGTCGTTCCAGAGCTCGGCGTTTTTTTTTCTGACGCGTCATTAACGTAGAAAACAGCAGAATCGATGGTCATTGAAGTGAACCCTCTGACAGCATGTTTCGCGTAAAGCCTTCTATAGTGTTTCGCCTTTCGAACCTCGTTTAAATAAACTCACATCGTTTCGCAGCCTCACTTGGATAATAACGGTCAAGAATTTACGAGACGTGCCAGCCCGTGGCAAAAAAAGCATGTCTGCACCGCCGAAACAAAGCTCTTTCGTTGCTCGCAATCTCTGTACCTTGAAATCTAACTCCGGCGCGCCGTGCGTAGATCGTAATCTGCGCCAAGTGCCGCTTCGCCATCCGCCTGGCGTCTGCTCTAGCCGCTGTGATGGACAAAGCAGATCGTGTTACCTGCTTTCAGGGCGCGTCTGCATGCGGGTGGCCAGCCACATATTTTCCTGAATTTTTACAGTGCGCCAGCAATAGGGCCCTGACTCAACGACTTATTCTATCTTTGCCGATTTTTAGTTTCTGTTATGCCGAATCGTTTTCTTCAAACCTATAATTTGTATTCTATTGTTTTTTATTGTCTGCTTTTTTATTGACTCCCTGGTGCTTAATTATTTCTCCCTGTTATACCTAGCCTGTTTATTGTTCTGTTGCTTGTGAATTATGTTCCTTGTATATGTTTTTCACTGCCCCCGCCCCCTTTGTAATACCCTCGAAGGAGGGCCTTTAGGGGTATGCTGAATTAATAAATAAATAAAGCCTGCTTGACGCTGGCAGGTGGCCATACACCTGCCCACCGGCTTGTGGGCAACGGGCTCAATCTGTCTAAAGGTTGCCTTACCTTGAAAAGCAAGCCTCGAACCGAAACAGAGGTGAAAGACGCAGTGCTAGCGAACTTAGTTGGCATTTGGCCTACCGGCACTAAATTGTCCATCAGGTTTATCTGGTGCTCTTCACAGGAGTGACCCATACTCTCAAACAAGCGTACACTGAAAAAAATATAACTGAGGGGACGCCATAGCGTTACTCGCTTAAGGCCCATATATGCGGAATTGCTAATTCTCGACATCACATTCATAGATCGCTGGAAGTCCTCATACCACTCCTTGCGCAATAGTGCAGCGGTTATGTGAATCGCAACTGCCCTGCGATGGGAGGTGCTGCCACTAGTGGAGCTTGTGAGACCCGGATTGTTCTTCCCGAGCAGCCTCTCGCGACCAGTCATTAATTTAACTGCCACGGTGCCCAGTTTGCAATGATGCCAGAAGGTCATGTGACCAGGTGGCTCACCTAGGTTGCTTCAGCGGCTTTTTGCTCTGGCCGCGCCAGCTGCGAGGCATTAAACCGTCACCAACACCGACACCACGCAATTTTCTGACATGGTGGCACTAACGCTCTAGCGTTACTATGAACAAAAAAGGCTCCTTGTTTGAGAGTGACCACTCCTCCTAGTTGAGAGGACGGTTTATTACTCAGCCCTCCAAGAAAAATGCGTTTGCGGTAAGCTTAAAGAAAGAAAAGAAACGTGCGAGGCATTTTTTGCGTGAAGGGAGCCATCAAGAACACTAATGCATGGCAAAAATATCAGCTCCATCGGTGAGTTCAGTAGTCAGCGAAGCTAATGCGAGTGAAATTGCCGTCCGAGGCGATCAATGTTGTGCAGACGTTCTCACGTCACCTGTAGTAGGCTAGACACATCAGAGCGAAATCGTGCGAATAAGGAGGCACGCCAGATATGAATGCAGAAGAGAAACACTGCGTGGAAAGCGCAGTCCAACGCACAAACGAGCCTCCTGCGGAGCAACCTCCGGTGGGTGTACCTTCGGGCACCCACCGGTAAAAATGCATCTCCCACCTACGATGGCAGAAACTCCCACTCAGCACCTTCCGCATCTAACAACCCACCAACCATGGCATTTGCGGTGGATGCCTTACACTTATGGGCTCCCGTACGTTGCGGTAGCCTAGTGGGTATCGCGTTACGCGTCTTTAGCTCTTTCCTCCATTTTATGCCGGTGGCGTCGGCGTCCGCAACACTACCGCAGGGCAGCACAGGATCAAACATTACCTTCAGGCACCCACCGGTAAAAATGCACCTAATAATTAAGAAGCCAACACCTCCCGAATACAAGGCGTATGGTCTCACCACTACGGCATCACTGCGGTAGCCTAGTTGTTCCACTTTAATGTGTGAACTCAAATATGTCTCAATTTCTTCACGGACACCAGCGAACTGAAGCTGGATAATTAGCATTACAAACTGGCAACCGTCCTGTGAATTCTAGTTTGCTTGTTTCAGAAGAAAATATAAAGAAGAACACTTCCTTTCTGTCGTAATGCTTAGCACAACCGCATTTTATGCAAAGGCCTTAGTATTCTAACATTCTTCGCGACCAGGAGGACTAAGCATCCTCACATTCGGAGGCTTGCTGTCTGCTCATTCAGCGCTCACGCTTCGGAAATTGAGGGGTCAGAGCTTTGAAGAGCAAGAGAATAAAAAAGGGGAAAGCACATTGTTTCCGCACGCATGCTGAGTACCCTAGAAAGAAAGTTTGAAAGTTGAAAGTTTGAAAGTTTATTCGGCCATATTACAATATGCCCCCGGGGAGAGGCAAAAGGAGGCAGACAGAGCGTGCCTCCTGACCAGGCCTGCACCCCGGCTTACACATCTGGACACTGGTGACTAGACGGCAAATCATGTTTACAAAAAAAACAATCATTTTCAAGAAAAGAACAGCACACTTAAGGGTATCAAACCTGATCACGAGACAAGAGAGAAAGATATAATATTAAAAAAACAAAAACACAGTCGTACTGTAAGAGAGAAGATATTATGCTATTCACTGACAGCTTAGTGTTATACATTACGTTCAGAAGCGTCTTGCCTATCTTCCTTGACGGCAATTGTAATCCAGCTAACCGGATCACATTTGGAAATTTTAACTCAAAAACTGCAGAAATATTCCAACTTGTTTTAAAAGACATGTTAACACATGTTGTGCAGCTTTATCGCTTAAAAGTATAGAAAAGTCGAAGCGCACGTTCTTTTTTATGAGCCATATTAAAAATCTGAAACTTTAGGTGAGTCATCCATCATCCAGTGCGTTTCTTAACGTAAAGCGCATGTACTAGACAAAATGAAAGTTCGCGCAGATGTGGCGAAAGCAGAGTATATGCTTAAAATTTTCAGCTTTCTAAGTAGGTGCTTTAGATGCAGAGAAATAGGGCTCAAAATTTCGAAGATTTTCTAAAATGTGCAGTGTTTGAATTTATTTCGAAAATGAATCCCTCAATAAACAGTGTTTTATTTAGTAGTTAGAAATTGTCAACGAGAAAATATCTGAAGTTTCAGCTATAAAACACTCCATTTTATAACGGACGAAATTTGGGTTTTTCAGGAATCGCAGAACGAGCCCGTGCACCAAGACGGATTTGATTTTTTTTTTTTTTGAGGGCAGGTAAAATTTTTTTTTCAAGAATAGTTCCGATATATTTCTGTTGGTACTCTGTCGGCATTGTATATTTTTTGTAAAGAACAGAAATGTCTTCAGGCCATATGTATTTTACACCCGTGAACACACCGAAAAGCAGCACTCTTCTGCAAGCAGGGCCGCCACAGCAAGGCGCACAACTAAGAGGGCCACAGTGCGCCCTCTGAACTCTCAAAATCCCGTCAAGGAAACCGATCCGGACCAACAATCACCGATCCCGGGCTCTTCACAATCTCCAGCATATTATCAATTGGTGTGAATGGCCGGCGCAACAAGAAATCCCTGTATTCATGTTTACGATTTATTCAGTTATGTTCCTCTTATTTATGCTTGTCTTATGCTGTGCGAAATTTTCCATGGTGCTATCTCTTTTCTTTTTTCTTTTTAATTGTTTAAGCCCGTCATACTAAGGGGCACGGGCTGGGACGTATTTAATTCACTTTAATAAAGTCCATCGTACCAAAACTTCATAAAACAACGGTGACACACGCGATAGAGGATACTTCGGACGTAGAAGTCCAGTGACGAGTGACATTGCATTCGTACGCCAACATCTCGCAAATACACGTTGTACCACGAAAGCAGACGACGGAGCGGCCGGAAGGACAGATGTCGCAACCGTTGTCCTCGGAGCCTCTCGTGAGAAAGTTGCTTAGAGAGTGCATGGCCACATGTAGGCAGCCGAAGGCGACGGCTCGCTGCAATGACTATTATGTTGGCTTGCAGTGACGACGCGGATTTGTTGCGACTATCGAAGTCTCGCTGTCGGAAGCAACGAACGCGTTACAGCAGGCGTGCTGTTCGCGCGGTCTTCACGGCTACTGTTGATATATTAAGCATTGCATTATACTTGATACATAATTGCTATTCACTTTCGCGGAATATTATCTGCGCATGCGCGGAAGGCTCCGAAGGGCGGCCATTTGCCGCGGCGCAGGCGTAGCTGTGTCCCCGCGTAAGCATATCACAGTAGCGGAACGCGGATCGCGCTACGAAAAAATGTCTAATAAGTGCGGGTACTGTTAGCTTGTGCAAGGATAGAAATCACAGCCTGGTCAGACATACCGCATATTAGATAAACATAGCTCACAAAACAGTCACTGGACAATTAACTCGACACGAACACCGCAAAGCAGCTGCAAAGCTAACTGAAAGGTCACACTCGGGGGCGGTAGTGGTAAACTTAGCGCCCTCGTGCCAGGAAAAAAAAAGTTCTGCAGCTGCCATTTCCGAAAGTTTCGCCCCCTCGATTAGCGCCAAAGACCACCGCCAGAGTGCGAGAGCGAAAAGAAGCGCGAAAGAATGTATCAGGGCCTATAGAGATACAGCAGAGGCTTATAGGCAAGGATGTCCTCTGTCTCCTTTGTAGTTCTGTTGTACCTGCAAGGGTTTAAGACCAAACTAGAGAGGAGCCTACTAGGATTCAATCTTTCTTTTTTCAAGCAAAGCGAATGGATTGAACAGTCATTACCGGGAGTAAAATACGCGCATGATATAGTGCTAATGGCTCACAAGAAGGAAGATTTTCAGAAGTTGATAGACATCTGTGGTAGAGAGGGAGGTAGATTAGGCTTCAAGTTTAGTAAGGAAAAATCTTTAGTCATGATATTTAATGATGAGGGCGGCGAGCATAGAATACAGGAGTTCACGCTAGAAGTAGTGGATGAGTACAAGCATCTTGGGGTGTGGATAAATAACGGTGCTGAGCATCTGACAGAGCATGAAAAATATGCAATGAATAAAGCTAGCAGTCATGACAAATAGGGCACTGTGGAACTAAAATAGGTATGAAGTGGTAAGAGGGATCTAGAAAAGGGTGATGGCAACTAGTCTGACTTTCGGCAATGCGGTCCTGTGCATCAAACAACGCGGCGTAGGGAGGCTAGTTTTGGCAGCGCTTGGCAATACACCAAATCAAGGGGGTACAGGCGGATATGGAATGGACGTCATTCGAGAACAGGGAAGCTAGCAGTAAAATAGCATTTGAGGAGCGATTGAGAAAAAAGGAGGAAAAGCAGTGGGCTAGGAAAGTTTTCAGACACCTGTACATAAGGAATGTTGGCACGAAATGAAGACAGCGAACTAGAAAATTGACAAGCAAATATCTGAACAGCAATCGGGGGCAAATCAGCAATTATCGGTTAAGAAAAAGGTTAAAGTAACAGAGAGAGCTCTGTGGAAAACAGGGATGCTGACGAAATCGGCTCTGGGAACATACATGGTCTTTAAGCGGGAAATTGCCAAAGAAAATATCTATGAAAATTGTAGGGGAAGCTCTTTGTTGTTTGAGGCCAGGGCGGGAGTTTTGCGGACTAAGACATTTAGAGTCAGGTACCACAATATAGACACGTTGTGCAGTGCTTGTGGAGAGTAGGACGAAACGTACGGCTGAACACTTGATACTCTTCTTTAAAGGGCTTCACCGTGCAGTGGAAAGCAGCGGGGCTGATTTATTCAACGCATTGGCGTTTAAGGACCGTGAAGGGAATGTAGGCTTTAAGCGGGTAGAAGTAACCAAGCGAAGGTTATTGATTGGTGGCTAAAATCAAGACAAGAGTAAAATTTCACAAGTCATGGCTAGGTAGCTTGAGCCAACGCCCTACTTAAGGGGTGCAGCCCCGTCCAGAAGGCCGTCCGTCCGTACACCCACCTACTTACCCACCCGCCGAGTCACATATATATCTATACATCGCGCCCTTTTTCTCATACCCCGTCCGCAGTCGAGGCGCGATGCGCACAGAGCTGTGACGGTCCATCCACGAGATGTGCCGCGCACTCCCGGAAACGTCGCGTGGGTCGGCATTCACAGATGCCATGCACGAAGAAGCGTGACTAGGACTTGTCGCCGTTTCAATGGTCAACGTGACTCGCCAGTCAAAAGCCATTAACTATTTTGCCAGAGTGCGCAGTCGGGTTCCACATTAAGAAACACCTTCATCGAGATCGAATTGTTGCGCCATAATGCAGCCGCACCGAAGTCGTGGAACACACAGAACAAGAACACTCCTGCAGAACCGCAAATCTGTGCCGTCCGCTTTGTTTTTATCGTGGCAGATGAGGTCTCGTCATGTGCCCTCGACCGTAAAATTTGAAGATTGGTCTCTGACAACTTTCCATCGAAGCTTCGGCATCATAGTCCATCCAGAGAACATGGGAAATCGAGGCTACGCAGTTCATCATGAGTCTAGCTGGAAGACAAGCACGAAGTCCGAATAAGGGTTCCAGACTACGGTCTGTAGTCGGGAAACTTGTGTCGTTGGAAGACACTCAGCTGGGCCTCCAGAAACCTAGGAACTCAGAAGGAAAGAGTCGATTCTGGAAATAACTGAAGACATGAAGACCTAATGCGTGAGGAGTTTGGTGATGGCTCCTGTGATGATAGGGTCATGGTTAAGTGTCGAACGACTAGAATGGGCATTATTGCGTTTTGAAACAGCCTTTATTCACTCACTGCAGCTTCCCTTTCTTGCATCTTTATTTGCCTTCTTTGTGATTACAGAAATGCATGTTAATGGACGTAACTGCTTTTACTCGCCACTTGCGGCTGAGGTTTGGAGTGAGGCAGCTGCTTCGTGATCTTCTCGACTGCATTGTATTGGTATCAAGAGTGAAGTATCCGGATGCGACGTCGGTGATCCTTTGTTTCTGCTTCCCGAGGTGGATGGCAAGGTGCGGTCAAAACCGTCCCAACCGATGACGACGAATGAAGAACGAGGCATGAGATGAGGACTGCGTGCACCAGGTGGTGAATTATCGCGGGCGAGCCTTAGGATGCTTTCCTGTCGCCATAACCGACGCTGACGACCCCGCGAAACCGTAGAAATGGGCTCAGACTGCTAAGGCCGAAATAAAGACATGCAGAATTCACAGAGTGGGTGCGTGCGTGCGTGCGTGTGTGTGTGTGTGTGTGTGTGTGTGTGTGTGTGTGTGTGTGTGTGTGTGTGTGTGTGTGTGTGTGTGTGTGTGTGTGTGTGTGTGTGCGCGTGAAAGGAAGGCCATGGTCGCATCTAAATTCTCGTTTTTTCCAGTGCAATCAAAAATTCAATACGGACCACGTGGATTTCATCCAGCGCATTGGCTAAGGGAAAAAAGCCTTCCCCTCGACGTACCTGTTGGCGATGCTCGCGGCAGCCTCTGCAGGGGCACAAGCGCCGCTGGGGCCTGCAGTTCCTCGCAGCAACCTCACGGGGGCCTGAAGCTTCAGAACGCGGACCCGCCGGTTGCAGCCGACCACACCACGCTTGGCCACGCAGCCAGCCCCGCGCGCACTGCTCAATGGCGATGGCAGGAAGACGTCAGTTCATGCAGCTTTCATCGTAGAAGGAGTGTTACTGTTTTGTTCACTTTCAAAGCGCAAAAAGAAACAATTGAAGAGATAAAGGAAACTACTGGCCACAGTGTTCGCGACTGTGCTCCGGTAAAGAGTACTATACAATGGCCTAAATGGCGTTTTCGACAACATGGACATGTTTTTGAATGGTGTATGACAAACATTGCACGACACTACGAAACATTTTCGCGTAAACCACCACTCAAAAACTACTGAACGCCCGTGTGCCGCACAATGTCGGTGCACATTAAAGAACCTCATGGGCTCGAATTAATTCGGTCACTGCTATACGTCAGACTGTGCAATATGACAGACACTGCAATATGACAAAAGCCCCACATACCATACACTATATAGGAACAGTCCAGGACGATTAATGTTCCAAATATGTCGGAAATTATGTGTACGCCGATTGCGTCCATCGCAATATGTCTTCTATGTGCTGCCCCAGTGCTGTCTGTTTAGTATAGCCTCGCAATCACATGTACAACTCCGAACTACCTTCACTTGTCCTGCAGAAGGACGAAGGACCACCTTACGCGGGCAAAGTTTATGAGCGGACGCATAATAAAAACGATAGACGCACTGAAATCAGAACCAGAACATTTTTTATATATTTTACACAAGGGATGAAAAGGTAGCATGGAGAAAAAGCTGTTTGAGCCCTGCTTGACAACGATCCATCCTCCCCCCCTCCCCCCCCCCCCCCCCCCCAAGGCAAAAGTGGCAGCTTGCATATTTCACGTTCCAGGATTGCAAGACTACATACAAGGCTATAAATTCAGAGTTACAAAGTCACACCTCAAAGAAGAAATAGAGGTTAAAGGATGAAAAGCGAAATATCTTCGTTTCCTAAAAATCAGGGCTGCATAAATTACACAAGAAAAAAACTCATTCACGCGCTACATATTTGTTCTATATTTGTACATAATAAATTTTAAAAGATTTTGAACATGCATGCAATTTCAAAAAATAATAGCCTTAGCTAAAACGAAAATACTAATAAATGAGGTGAAAACTTATCCCCAAATATTAGGTACATAACCATCACAAATGTTTAATATGGGACAAGAACAGCTCCCAAATGGGGCTGTTTGTATGCATTTCCACATTCACGTCTTCCGAATGGAAGCGTTTAAGAATGCCTGGTAACATGCGCGTGATCCTTTGTTTACCATATTATCGACGTGAAAAGGAATGTTCCCGGGTCTTGATGACGATAGGCGTAAACGGTGCGTGCGTTCTCTTAGTTTGCGTGGCTTAAGAATATATCGTTTTCCCCTGATTGCTCGCTTGTAGTGTACGATTAACTTGTAGCTATATATATATATATATATATATATATATATATATATATATATATATATATATATATATTTATATATATATATATATATATATATATATATATATATATATATATATATATATATATATATATATATATATATATATATATATATATATATATATATATATATATATATATATATTGTGAAACAGATGATGACCCAGACAAAGCAGATAACTCGTGAAAACGAAGATGGCCCTGCGCGTCAGCCGTATTGCTATCGTTACGTGTGTCTGGGCCCGACCTGGTTGCCCTCGGATTGTTCTCGCCGCTGCTCCCTTCCTCCCCGCTCTTTTAAATAAACCCCCGCCCTATATTTGATGGAGGAGCCGGGTAACAGCCCTGGAATTGCGCAAACGTACTCTCCCACCACCTGCGATGCCTCACGACGTTCAACATCAAGCCGTGCAAGTGGGCCCAGCTGTTACGTGCGCCGGCTCCCTTCGCCAACAGGACCCGGCCATCTTCAGTGGGACCGATGAGCAGGATGTCGAAGATTGGCTCACGTCTTGCGAGAGGGTGAGCCTTTAAAACAAATGGGACGATGCCACCAAACTAAATAACGTAATTTTTTATCTCACCGGCGTGGCTAACCTGTGGTATCGGAACCACGAGGTGGACATTCGCACCTGGTCTGCTTTCAAGACAACCTTCTCCGAAGTGTTTGGTCGTCCTGCTGTTCGGAAACTCCGCGCCGAACAACGCTTGCGTGAATGGTCTCAGCAGGTCAGCGAAAGCTTTACCAGTTACATCGAAGACGTCATTGACCTATGCAAGCGTGCCAACCTCAACATGTCAGAAGCTGACAAGATTAAACACATTTTGAAGGGTGTTTACGACGACGCCTTTCAGATGCTGGTAGCGCGCGACTTGCGCACCGTTGCTGAAGTCGTCACCCTCTGCCAAAGCTTCGAGGAGCTGCGGATGCAGAGGCTCCTGACTCGACAGCACCCTCGACAGGTTGAGTCGCTTGCTGGACTGACACCAGCACCTGACGCCTCATCGCTGCTGCAACAAATCAAAGACTTTGTTCGGGAAGAAGTGGCGCGTCAGCTTTCTCTTCTGCCGAACCCTACAGGGCAAGCTCCAGATTTGGCTCCGGCCCTTCGACACGCCATCCAAGAGCAGGTTGCCGAGGCTCTTCCGCCCGCCCATCCGCCACCACCTGTCGCCGCTCCGCTGACATACGCGGACGTTGTCGCCCAGACGCCGTCCCCTATGGCCGTCATCCATCTGCTACCATAGACACCATTCTGCCTTACCAACCTGACGCCTCCGAATATACCCCTGTTTCCGAAGCCGCGCAACACGCAGAAGATTGTTGCCAAATCGCCCGGTCACTCACAACTGACGCCAAGTCTCGCCAGAAATTCCGCCACGAAAACGCTCACACCACGTCGCACTTCTCTCCTGGTGCGCTTGTGTGGCTCTGGATACCATCAAGTACTCCTGGACTCTCCTCGAAATTTCTCGCCAAGTATCACGGCCCCTATCGTGTCTTGGAGCGCACATCTCCCGTTCATTACGTCGTCGAACCCCTCACGCCATCTCCCGATCTCCGCCGCCGCGGCCGGTGCTCTTACCAACTGAGCTCAGTTGGTAAGAGCACCGGAAGCGATATTCGGAGGTCGTGGGTTCGAATCCCACCGGCGGCATGGTTGTTTTTTCTGCTGCTTTATAAGTAATTTTCTTTAAACCGATTGATTGGCACTACAAAAAAAAAGATTAAAAACATTCCCCTATGCCCCTTGGTTTCGGTGACTGTTTGCTTCCTTAATATGTTTATCAAACGAGCCCCTCATTTCCTTTACCTTGCCTGCTGATATATATATATATATATATATATATATATATATATATATATATATATATATCAGTAGCTTTTAATACTTTTTTTTACTTTTGAGGGTATTCTACATAGGCAACATTTTCAATTCCTCGCACTGCTTTTTTTTGCACTAGAACTAAGCTTTGTGTGTTCTTTGACGTCGTGTTCTCTCATATCAGCGAGTAATAAGCTGCGAATGTATTAAAGAACTGTAAAGAAGATTTTATACGCCACTTGGAAACTAATGATGACATCTATTTACCCCTTTATAGGACAGCATATATTTTTTCCAAAGTTGATCAAACCTTTTTAATGCATGAACAGAAGATGAGCACAGAAGCTGTTCTCAACAAACTTCATAAGTTTAGCGCAAATAGTTAAGTGGAAAAACTGGGATCTACTTGTCCCGTTGACACTAAATGGGGATAAAGAAAATAGAACGTGTTTGTTCCATTCACCTCCATGGGTTTCCCCAGGGAGTTTCTTTTTACCACTTCATGAGGTTGTTCGCACTTGTTCGTTTGTTGTTGAACTTGTTCGCACTATTTCTCTCGTTATGAAACACCAACGGTGTGTACGCATTTGTTTTACTTCCACAGGGTTCTGCTCTTTGCCAAGAGGCGAACTTCATCCGAGACGCAAACTATTTTGGGCCATTTTTTTATACTCCATATTCTTTCCAAAGGGCTTCTTGCTGATGGTGGTTCAGAATTTTTGGCTATTGATGATTTGGCACACAAAAACAAACTCGATATACGACGTTTCAAAGTTACCACTGAATATTCAGTGGTTAAATTTCCAACGATTTTCAGGATGGCAAAAGAAATGTTTCTTCTTATTACATGTCATCTCAAATCTTCGGAAAAAGAGCATGTTATGATGTACAATTTACTGTCTCTATGCACAAAGAAAGAAATAACTCGAGGAAAAATTTCAGTGTTTTTGACATATCTAAAATAAAATAGCCAAAATCTTGCAACACGCCCATAAAAATCGCTACCTATTCCAGTACACGCGGCTGAAACCATTTTTAAACAAATCATTCAAACCTTAAGATAGGTGGGAGAACAACATAAGTGGGACTGCTGCTTCCTTTAGTGTAGGAAACACAGTGGAACATATGTGTCCTATCGTCCCACAAAAAGTTAAAATACCAAATGCTTTTTGAATTTTTGTTCAAATAATCTTAAAAGGTCATCCCAAGCGTTTCCACACTTTATCCCAAGATATGCTAAATGACCCTAATCTGATAGTGTTCGTCACATTGGCGGAAGTCCTTCGAGCCCAGAAAAGAACACATTTTGGTTTTGCATCGTTGATTATCAGGCTGTTTATTTGCGACCATTCTTGGAGCACACTGCAAAAAGAGCTTGCCTCGCAAAGAATACATGATAAATCTCGTCTTGCAATATGCAGAGTACAGTCATCGGCGTAAATTACAAATTGACAACTCTGGGTTGTTTGTGCACTATCGTTAACACAGTACAGCAACGCTATGGGGCCTAGGATTCTGCCTTGTGGAACGCCAGTTTTAAGATGTCGAGAGATTGATATATCAGAACCAGGTTTTATTTTCCAGTAATCAATCACTGGGTGTATTCCTGGGCTAAAAGTAAAATATAAGGCTTGGAAAAGGCCCGGGAACCGTTTAAATAGCAGCAGACAGAACTGATTTCTGCAAAACAAAAAAGAGAAAAAATACAGCAAACATTTCCAGATGAAAACTATACACAAAGCACATATGTGCTTACAAATACATACGCAAGATATCGTAAATAAGAAGTACAAAGCAAACATCCGATAATCTTTAATGAGGCAGGCAGAAATTAATTTATGTAGAGCACAGCAACGTTATTGTAATTTTACAAAATAGTTTCGCAGTTATTTTGAATTACAGCTGACAGTGTTTTTGTATTTATTAAAATTGGCAGGGATGTTATGGGCTAAACACCGTAGCTTGTACTTTGTGCGAAAGCATGGTACTGTCCATATATTGGTGTTTCGTGTCTGCACATTGGTATTGCGCTGTTCCAGTGGTGCAAGATATTTTTATAGTCTACAAATTTCAGGGGATGAAAAATACAGTGTGTGCAATACATGAAACTCGTACAGATGATCTGCACTAATGAAGCCATAGGACACAAATGCCGCCTGAGTTGTCGGCATGCGTTCACAAATGGCAATGTAACGGACCATTTTCTTCTGTGAAGGAACAATACCATTAATGTTACCCTTGGTGGCAGTAGCCCAGAGTAAGTTACAATATCTTAAATCAGAAATGAAAAGAGCAAATATGTTCGCAGTTTTGTTTTCAAGGGCAGGAAGGACCGGCATCGAGAGAAAATGCCGGTTACTGATGAACTTTTTTACAGAGAAAATGAACATGAGTGTTCCAATTTAAGTGGGAGTAGAAGCACACACCAAGTATCCTATGTTCATTAAAAATTTGTATCTGGTCGCATCCTAAGCTCAGAGTACCTGTCATCAGCACGAGTTTAATTTTTATTCGGAATATGATTGCTTGTGGAATTTTTTTTTGATGCGGTTTATTTTTGACCAAGATGACAACGTCCGAAGTACTTCATTACATTGCACTAACAACTGGTCAATATTAGAACCAGACGCGAACAGTGTACTGTCATCTGCATATATAACAAATTATATGCACGGACCATTCCTTACAATGTCATTAGTGAATGTATTAAATAAGAGCGGACCTAATGCGCTGCCCTGAGGCACTCCGATTTTTATTGATGTTAAATCTGATGTTTGGTTATGTACGCACACGCACTGTTCTCTTTTAGCAAGGTGGAATTTCAGCAATGCCAATGGTGTTTCATGAATACCATAGGATTGCACCTTACATATGAGGCTATTATGATAAAGACAATCAAATGCTTTGCTAATGTTTAGGAAAATTCTCACAGTGTACAGATTGTTTCTGATGTTTTGTAAGATTTTTTTTTCTTTAAGATCTAATAGGGCGCTTTCAGTCGACCTATCTTTTCGGAAACCGAATTGGCGGCACTAGACTTATAAATGAAATTTTTTTATGTGACATGCAATAATTTTCTGAAATCTCTTAGAGCAAGTACGAATATAGGCCTGCAGTTAATTGACAAGTTTTTGTCACCTTATTTATAGATTACCGAAATTCTTAAATTTTATGCGGTCGGGAAAAACTCCTGTCTGCAAGCATGGGTTGAAAATATGGGCCAGTATTGGCGAGATGACAGGTAATACATATTTAACAGGCTTTTTTGCAGATTATCGATGTTTAATTATATTTTTTAGGGATAGAAATGTGTCATAGACTTCTCGATCGTCTGCTAGCTTGAAAATAATGCTACGAAGAGCGTTTGCTTGTGGAACTTCCGTCACTGCAGAACCGTTATCAGCAGTAGCTACGGTAGCAAAGTGATCATTAAAGTGATTTGGAAGCTATTTACCTGAGAGCTCAATACCATTTACAGTAATGAAAGGAATCAGGCTATTGCTACCTCGAACACGCTATTCAGAACCTTCCAGGCTGCGTGAGGACGCTCGCTAATTGCCTGCGACTGGGTTCGTGAGTTCAGATAAGATCTGAGAAGCTGCAGCGAAAGTTCCTCGGATTCCATATCTTTCTAATTTTCTTAGCAGTAGGTCTTAGTGCATCAAAAGCTTTTACTATTTTCCCTGATAAATACATTGTCCAGATGCTGGAGTCTCTGCGACCCCAGCAGAGGCAGCTGCACAACAGATGAATAATTAGCCGCTCCGTGCCAAATTTGTGTCTTCCGGTGGCCTTCTACATGGTCTAACTGAATTCCAATCAGCCTAATAGTGGTTATTGACATTTACTGTGCGATGTGAGTGTACGTAAAGAACCCTAGATAGGCGAAAGTTCCTGAGCCCTTCACTACGGCATCCCTCATAGCCTGAGTCGCTTTGGGACGTTAAACCTCCATAAACCATAAACCTGAAACACCCAAGCTGCGGCTACTGTGAATAAAACTCCGGGTGACGACAGGGAGAGGGAACGAAAGGGGGAGTGATAGTAAGAAAGGCTTGGGCGGCAATGTGCAAATACAGGACATCGAAACACATGTCAGGTGCTGCTCCGCTCATGGTTGCCAGAAGTACTCGGTGCGCGGGCGTACGTATTGTTTGGGGGGGGGGGGGGGGGGGAGGGATGACCGGTCGCGGCCCACGCGATGCCTTTCACACCGGCACAGATGGGTTGCCCTGCGCCAGTCAGAGCATCACGCACGGCCATTGTCTGCCTGTGAGACCATTGAGGAAAAAATACAAGGCAAAAAACACGCTCACGGATCACTGCATACAAAAAAGCTGGTGTGAGGGCGCCCAGCTGTAAAGCATCCGAAGGAAGCACACGCGGAGCATTTTGTCACTGCGCCGCGGAATAGACGGGACGTCAAGCCCGTCTGTTCGAAGTGCGCACAGATTCTAACCAGAGTTCACTCACGGGAGCACTGTTGTGCCCTGACAACCTTCCCGGACTCGAATTCTACAAGATGCAAAATTTAACCCGCGAACGCCCTTTGGGCAAGCCCGGTGTTGGGCCGCAAGGCCACGGCGCCCTAACACTTCCTTGACAAGCCAAGATGCTGCACCGCCAGGCAGAGTCGCCCTATGGAGAAGCATCGGCGAGCGAAATGTCAAAGCGTGCAGCAAGTTGCTAGACAGCGAGGCGTCGGCTCCCATTTCCCCCTGGAAGTCACCGCGTGCGACAAACTTGAAGCGGGTGGTCAGTGCGGTCGCTGGTTGGACCTCTCGGACGGTCGTCAAGTGCTGGCTTTGTAATAAGCCGTTTGAGTGACAACTGTTTCTCGGGCATTATAAGCCCCAATGCTGCCGCTTCGAGGGGAGCCCAGTCCACCGACAGACCGACCCACCGTGAGCCGAGTTCTGCTCACGAGGGGACTGAGATGGTGTGACGCTTTGGGAGTCTCGCCGGATGCCGCTGTGCGAGCACAGTCGCGTTTGCTGTTAGCTCTCGGCCCCCGTGCCGATCTTGTTCTGTAAAAATGCCCTGCATATAGTGTATAAATCCCTTTTCTTATTCTTACCGGCACCTGACTCGAAGTCTTCGCTACTGCCAAGAGAGCTGCCAGCGCTCTGTCACAAAACGGGTGGCGAGCGCTACAGGACCACCTCTATGGCACAACAACGCTCACTGCCCTGCAGCGCCACGAGCTCCGATGCACTGTCCGCGATGATCCCCTGCGCCTGTAGGCGGCAAGCATGTCGCGACGCGGTTAAGCGAGCGCGGTACAGAAGAGGAGCTAGTGCTCTAGTGTTTCAACTGCCCCACAATCACCACACACGTCGCTGGTAGCTAGTCCTTGCCGCACCCATCTGCCCCCGGACCATACGCATTCTAACGCGCACGAAGGATCATCGCGTGCTGCAGCCGTGTCAAGGAGGATGCTGTCGATGCGCTCCCCTCGTGCGATGCGCGGTCGGGTGCCGTTGTCATAGGTGGTCGTAGATGACCGCTCGCACGTCCTCCACTGCGAGAGGCATGTCGCTAGGAGGTAGCTTGTGTGCGGCGGTCGCGAGTTCGTCGGCTTGCTCATTGCCCGCAACTGCGCGGTGGACGTGCACCTATTGTGCACGAATGGCGCTCTATAGAGGCACAGCGCGGATTTTACACAGCAGAGGGGTACCGCGGCCTCGTGTTTGCAGGCGGCTGAGGGCGGCGCTGGAGTCGCAGAGCAGAACACAACTGTGCGCGGCGGAGCAAGGGAGTGGAGCAAGTCGAGTCCCGAACGAATGTCCATAAGCTCCGCCGTGGTGGAGGAGTCCAGAAAGGGGACGTGTTCCTGTCTGTACAGATGCAGGGCGGGGATGGTAGCCGCCGCTGCAAATGAGCAGCTTTCGCTCGCCGCGGAGCCGTCGTTGTACACGAGGAAGTGGTCTGAAATTCCTCGCTGATGACGGTTCCGGCCAAGTGCTGCAGTGCACAGAGCGGGGTGTTCCGCTCTTCTCCGATGCCGACGATGTCTCGCTGAATCTCCGAAGCAGCAGGCCAGAACGAACAGAAGCCGTATGGGGACCTCACGTCGTACCCGAGCAGCGCCGTTCCCATGCGCTAATGTGTGTACTTGCGAAAATGCTACAGTAGCGGTCCGGGGTCTGGTGCACGGTGTAATATCGATGTGGTGCAACGCCCGCCGCGCGATCTGAAGTTGTAGTTCCCACGCGCCAGCCTCGCCTAGTGTCTCCGTGGAGTGGGAGTTCGCGGGGAGGCCAAAGCATACACGCAGGGGTTTACGGTTGTGCACCTCGAGGTCTTTCCAGTTCTGTTTAGACATCATGACGACATGAGCGCGTAGAGAGCGGCCTCCAGGGCTGCGGCATTGTAAAACCTCGAGCGGTGAGCTACCGTGGTCCTCTTCATATGCGTGCAGGGTGCGGTTGAAGCGGGGCGGAAGGAGAGGCACTCGTCGATGTCCACACGCAGGTAACGCACCGAGCGTTTCCATGGCAGTGAACTCCCGTCCAGTTCAACCGGCGGCGAGTGAGCGCGAAACACAAGCTATGGCGAGAGACCTCGCAGCACAGAATGACAGACCGAGGCAGCGCAAACGGGCGGCAAGTGCGGTCAAGGCATTCTACAGGCATCACAGGGAAATGTCGTCCGCGCAACTGTACATGCACGCACGGCTGCCTTCCACAGGCACGGATGCCGGGCTGCCTTCCCACAGGCGTCCGACACCACCGACATGGCCGCATTGAACAGAAATGGTGACAAGACTGAGCCCTGCTGCAAGCCTAGGGCCACTGAACGAGGCTGGGAGAGCTTGTCCCCAAATCGCACGAGCACAGTCCACCCGCGCAAAAATCCCTGCACGTAGAGCAAAAGGCACCCGTTCACTCCAGTCCCTTCAAGGTCGCTAGGATGGGTGCGTGACTGACGTTGTCAAACACGCCCGTCACGTACAGCACCTGCAGCAGTGCTACCTGCCTCATCACGACGGCGTGTTCGAGCGCGGCAACAACGTCAGAGCTCGAATCAGTCGTGCACCGCATCCCACGAAAGCCTGCATGCCGCTCGTCAAACAAATTCGCCTCCATGGCCCGCTCGTTCAGACGATTGCAACGCCATATGTCCATGAGCTCGTCCGCCGCAGAAGTGCAGCGCATCTCCGTGGGTGAGTGACCTGACTTTGGGATGGGACAAAGGACAGCGGTGCGCCAATCCTCAGGGAGGGCCCCGCGTACCCACGCCCAGTTCACCAGCTACACGAGGACCTGAAGTTGCTCCACGTTCAAGTTGCGCATCATCTGGTAGGTCACCTCGTCCGGTCCTGGAATTGAGTGACGCTTGCACCGCTGGAGCTCGTGGTTGAGCTCCGCTGCGGTGAAAGGTGCGTCACATGAACCTTCGGAGGTGGCAAGGAGACGCTGGTACCGCTTACGGGACTCGAAAGGGCCGCCGTGCTGGCTTCGCTCGCGGGGCGTTGCGGCGCGAACCGGTCAGCAAACCGCTTAGCCAGTTGTTTGTAGCTGAGGCCGCTCGAAGTAGCGAGAGCGGCCGATCATGGCGCATTCACACTTGGACATTCGGCGGCGAGAGCGAGCGGAATCCGCGGCCGCCGAAATGCTGGCCCTCGTTCACACTTCCCGGCCACCGCGTCGCCGCTCATCTTCTGTATGTCGTCTGCTCACGGCGTACACAGATATGACAAGAAGTTAATCGATGCTGTCTACATACCAAAAAGCGTCTGCACGCTTGCGTACGCTAAATGCAGCTATTTTTTTCGGTTGTTGCGCCATTCCTAACACCTCACTTTTTAAACGATAAGTTTAGCCTAGTGGCGTCATCTGGTGGTTAGGAGGGGAACCCTTGCTGCCAACAAACCGACGCCCCCCTTAAAGAGGGGGAGACACCAAATTTTTGGTTCGCGTGTTCTTTGTTTCAATGTTGCGTATTACCCACGGACGCGTGATACACTTTGTGAAATTCATATAAGTGCGGTAAATAATTTATTATTGCATTATTTATACTGAGCGATTTCGGTTTCGGTTTCTGAGCGCCGGGGCGTGCTGCGACGTCACGATCAGGGAAGAGCAGCAACCCTGGTCACATGAGCCCCAAAAGTTGTGGCGCACGTATTGCTGCGTCATCTGCTCTCGTACACATGCTGTGCATAGCAGCGCCTTTCGAAATCATGTGCCGACAAACTTGGTCGGTACTGCGATGTGCTGAGAAAAGCCAAGCGAGCGAGGAACTAAGTCCTGAAACCAAGCGGCTCGCTTCGGCCGATCTCAGTCGCCATACAGCGTATGCCAACGCGGATTTTGCGCTGTATTTCGCTTTGCCACGCCGACGCCGAGGCTCGACGGACGTCTGTGTTGGTGGCCTGTAGCTGACACGTTACAGCGACACGATGCCTCACTTTTCCTACCGACCAATACCCGTCTCTGTCTTCACTTCGCGCCGCCCGCGCAGGAGCGCTGCGAGACATGCTCAGGGTCCCGTGGCTGCTGATTTCGATATATGCTGCTGGTTTAGCAAACAGTGCATGTATTCGGTAAATGAATGCTTGCAGACAATTGTACAGGGTTCAGAATTAACCGCACGGGTACGTAACTCCTCCAGGAATGCGCCCATGACGACGACTGCACCTCGGCGCTACTTGTTTTTTAAATATATATCTGCATTTGTATACAGGCACCAATTGCGCGTTAGTTTGACAAGAATTGCAAGCTGCGTTCCACTTATGTTAATCAAGCTCATCTCTTCTGCACCGGTTGCAGGTTTACTTGTTTGCACACTGCGATAACTTTGCAAGAATCCCCGAAGAATGCGAATGCCAGCCTGGGGAATGCTTCATAGCCAGGTTGTTGACAACGCGTAGGACAGGCGTTTGACTCTTTGTAACTGGTTTTTTGCTTTTTTCCATGTGCCCAGTACTTGAATTTAAATTGGTTTATCTATAGGTATGTTCGGCACCCATTTGAGATAAACAAAATGGCTTAATTTGTTGCCCTCAAGCGACGCCGACGACTGTAGCTGCTGCCGCGGGCGCCTGCAGCATTGACCGACATACTGGGTGACACCGCCTAGCAGCGGTGCTTCCCGCTTGATATATTTGCGTCCTAAGACGTAAACAATCCTCGATTTCAGGTCACTGTTGTTAAAACTACGCTCGATTACCATTTGTATCCTCTAAAACTTGTGAACTCGCTCTACAATCGCCGACATTGCAAATACAAACCCGGCGGACTCGCTAGGCCTATTCGTATTGCAGGTGAGCCGAAGGGTTAGCATATGAAATGTAGTCGCTCGTTTCGCTTATTCATATTACAGAGAAGGTGCAAACCAGAGAGTCATAGTCTCATCGACGGGAAGGTTTCGCTTGGCCGCCGATATGAGGTGCCAGCTGGTGCGTCAGCGACGGCAGAAGTATATGCCGATCAGCACACCGACTGCTGAGTCGCCAAAGCAGCGCCTCGCCGATGTCGCTGTTCATAGTACGTCACCTTACTGTGTCGTGATGTCGCTGGCATTCACTGATATCGTTGCCAGGGCTCTACGTCACCACCCATAGCGCTAGCGATGGGCATCGATCGTGAGAAAGAGCACTTAGGGACTCTTTGGAGCTCAATTCAAATATATTTTAAGCGCTTGTTGCCTCAAATACTTTGCTGTGGGTGACCTTACATACAGAGGAGCCCATAACAAGCTTATTATACCCTAAAAATTTGATGTCCCAACCCCTTAAGTTTATAAGGGGAAGTATCGTCACCCGAAATAAAAAAAGCAAATTTATCACTCACACATTATATTATGGGCGAGATGGGACAAAGCGAAACAACCCTGGCTCTTTCGTGGCCAGTGAACGCGCTGAACAAAGACAGTAACTGCGACGAATTCAGTCCGAAGTGAGGCGTCCTGCATTGAAGGGCGCCGCCATGTTTGTCACGGCGGGAATCAAAATTCGTACTCGCCTTCCTATTGGCTGACGAGATTCGGCGGATTTTTTTCCGGTGGCAGAATTCGGTGCTGGACCGATCGGGCTTTCCGCTGGGTATTTCGACGGGATCTCTGCCGTGGCAGCGGATTCCGTTCGCTCTCGCCGCCGGCTGTCCAAGTGTGAATGCCCTTGAGGGTTCGCCTGTGGTTGTGTGATGCGCCGCAAGGTGGAAAAGAGCCGCCGCGAGCTGCTCTCTTCCTACACCCTCGGACAGAGCGAAGCCCACTGCCGGCGGTACAGTTTGTTGGCGTGCCGCCGCGCTGCCGCATCCAGCCGGTTGTGTAAAGTCCACTTTGCTGGTCTGTCGGTCCATCGTGCGCGTCGTTCAGCTCGATCTCGCTTGGCACGCAGGTCGAAGAGCGTGCTGTTCTCTGCGCGCCAACTTGCTGAGAGTGCACTTCGGACGAGGCTGGAGAAAAAGTCCGAGCCGGATGCGGCAGCAGCATCAACCTCGATGCGGAAGCGGCTTCAGTTCACGATGGAGTAAGTGCGCTTAGCGCGCGCATTCTTAGCAGTGGGCTCGATGAAGGTGGAGTAGCTATCTGAGCCCCAGAGTGATGGTGATCGATGCCAGGTCGTCTCAATGCCGCTGGACGCGAATGGAAGCGTCGATGCAGGAGCCAGGTGTGCCGCGTCATCGGAAGGTGGGCTCACCGGTGTTGAGGGGGGTGAGGCCCAGTTAAGAAGCTGCGTTCTGCAGGTCATCGCCGCGCGCACTGTTTCGCGCACTGCCCCACGTGCAGTGGTGGGATTAAAATCGTCCACGTTGATCTGGCGCGGGGCACAAGATGACGCTTCACAAAACCACAGCGCGTTCCACGCCGCAGCTGAGCGCCATGTAGTCATAATGAAGTCGATTTCGACACATGCGCTAGCCGTGGCAAGTCTGAAATACATGAATCGTGTCCTATTAGTTTTGGAAGCTTTAAACGATGTCAGGACTCCTTAATGTATGCCTCAGTCTCAATTAATTCCATTGATCATAAATATCGCTTATTTCACAATATCGCGCAGAGAAAATTTCACCAGTAAAATTCAAAAATACTTTTACAAAAAACGGTAATTATTAATAAAGATGAGACGGATTTTGTAAGGCACAAATTGTTTGAACCAATTCATTTAAATGAAGGCAGCTTTGAGACTGCAATCGAGAGAGTCTTGCTCGTATGAAATATTCAATGCGATAGCTTGAAAACACCCATGTCAGGAAAAAGTGCTTGGCGTCCGATATTCCCTGGAGCCGTCGAGAACCACCTGCTACGGTTAGCCGGTGCCATTATGAAAAACGAAATATCCCCCTCTGAGAAGAGGAGAGCGGCACAGGGATGATCATATTATTATTGACTCTTTCTGTTCGTCCCAATCTACTCATTGCAGAGAAGAGGACGAAGAGGTCAGAAGGTGGCTGCCGTGAACGGAAGAGGTGCTGACACTGGCTGATGAGAGCGCACTTGAGGGTGGTTGCCACGGGAACAACCGGCAAGTGGCTACTGTGGAGGATGAGGAGGAAAGTGAGCCGAGTAGATGAGCGGAGATTGCACAATGGCACGCGCTGCTCTCCGGATGCCCCTCTTCCATTGAAGTGGTTGTGTGCGAGCCACCTCCAGAACCGAGTGTCGACGGATACTAGAGACCAGTCGTGGAATAGAAGACCAACTGCTCAAGGGAGTCAAGTGTTTCGTTGGTTTCTTATATGGGGTTTAAAGCAGGGGACACGTGTCCGGCAGCATGTCCGGCGTGCCGCTTCCGAACTGCCGCCCCACTGCGAACGGGGACACACGGAAAGGCGAGCACCGGTGCGCCTCTTCTCCCAAGCTCCGCCCACAGCCGGTGCCATCACGCCGCAATGTCTCGGTGTATACACTTCACGTCCGCCGAGAAAAGACAAAACAGCCCTGCTATCGAAAGACTTCTATATTTCTAGCAGCGATAAAGCATGCCTGCGCAAATAGCAAGCTTTCGGCAAAGGCGCCGCGCGCGGGGCTGCCTCGCTGCCGTGGTTGTCGCAAGGCCTATAGCCTGTTTCGCATCGAAGCCGCACCGGACGCCCCTTCGGAAGTAGCCTATGCTGTAATAAAAGGCTCACTCTCTCGACATCACTTTAGCTGTTCATGGCATTATCTCATATTAAAATTAAAATATGGTTGGTTTCAG